>NC_056525.1:196717431-196820929 GCF_019175285.1 Sceloporus undulatus | reverse complement strand
TAATAATAATAATAATAATAATAATAATAATAATAATAATAATAATAATAATTCTTGAGACACCTCCCATTTTTCTTTCTCACCAGAACTCTTTGAAATTGTGCCTTCAGTATCTCCCTTTTGAGAAACTCCCATCCGTCTTGAACTCCCTTCTCTTTTAATAGTTCTGATCATGGGATCACCCTCAATACTTCTCTAAGTTTACTGAAATCTGCTCTCCTAAAGTCTAAAATGTGTGTCTGACTATGCCTGGCTTCTCCTTTCCACTGTATAACAAGCTCCAGGTCACTTCCACCTAATGATCACACCACTTGATCAGATCTAAAATAGCTGACTCCCTTGTTACCTCTTCCACCTTTTGGACCATGAAATTGTCTTCCAGGCAAATGAGGAATCTGCTAGACCTTGTGGATTTGACTGAGTTTGAATTCCATCAAATATCAGAATAGTTGAAGTCACCCATCACTACTACATCACTCCTTTCTGAGTGTGTGGTCATCTGTTCTAAAAAGGCACCATCCAATTCCTCCATCTGACTGGGGGGGGGGGGTCTGTAGTAGACTCCCACAATAACATTCCTGTTGTTTCCCTCCCCTTTAATTTTTATCCAGATGTTCTCCATCTGGCTGCCAGTACTGATGTCCTGGATCTGTTCACTGGTGTAAATATCTCTGACATATAGTGCTATTCCTTTTCCTTTCCTGTTTGGCCTATTTCTCTTAAAAAGGTTATATCTCTCTATTTCTACATTCCATTTATGAGAATCATCCCACCAGGTTTCTGTGATGCCTATTATATCAGAAGGCGGTTGTCCCAGAATATAAGGTCCCTTTTATTGACAAGACTGTGAAATTTTCAACAGTTTGTCATGGGTGCTGAAACCAGAACACAGCCAATACATTCTTAAGTAATTTGTCCACTTGCTCCTCATTTTGTTAATTTTTTCAAACATGTCCTTTGCTTCCCAAAAAACAGATGGGGGTGGGGGGAACTGGGAGTCCTTGCCAGCAGTCAGAGATATTTCAAATGTTGGGGAAATTAGCTTGCTAGAGAATTGGGTAATCTTTAGACTGGGGAGCATCAATATATACCAGCACTAACTGGGAGGACTCCAGGTTCTTCTTCTTTTTTTGGCCTTTGTATTCTGTGCCTTTTGTTTTAAATGTTAAATGTTTTATGCTTTTTGATAAGCTCATTTTGTCATGGCCTTTAGCTAGTACAATAAATGTTAACTTGTAAATTAAGGATTCTTTATTTAAGAGACATGCAGAGTTCAAATACATACACACAAGATAGCAATCCAAACACACACAGCATACAGAGCTAAATGAAATGGAAAAGTGAGAGGGGACAGCAGATTTTTTGAGGGTTGCAATAGGGTTATATCTACTTGTCTAAAAAGAAGACCATGTAAGATTGGAGTGATTCAAATGAGGCCGGGGCGGGGGGGGGGGGGGGGGGGGGGGGAAAGAGAAAAAAAGTGATAAAGAGAAAATACACAGAATGCAGGTACTGTATATATATGGGCTGGGCTGTTTGTGCAGCAGCTAGGTTTTGAGGTTTTATACCTTAAATGTAGTCTATGGCAATGGAATATGTAGCTGGATAACAAAGGCTGAATGGCTTTTCCCAGGAATCTACAACGGGATTCTGAACTGGTTTACAGTTTTAACAACAACAACAACAAAAAAACCACAATGATGGGATCAGGATGGCCCTGAGAAGGGTAGATGTAGGGGTTGAAATGGGATCACAACAGGAGGTAGGCAGAGAGATTGGCTTACTGCTTTAGGTGTGAAAAGCATCCTTTTCTCAAGTTTTGAGAGGAGATGCACTTAGAATTGATATTTTTGTTTACTTGGATGTCAACATGCCTAGGGAAATTATTTTTTCCCCCTGGGTACCTGACCTTTTAATTTTCCTGAAAGGTCACTGATCTCTCAAAAACATGCTGTCTCCAAATATGAGATATCAAAAAATGAGGACCCCAAAATGCAGTGCAGAGTATGCAGGGGTACATAACACTTTCAGTCAAAGTAAACTTTTGATGAAGCTCAAGTGCTTTATCTGTTCTGCAGTGAAATTACAAGGATTTTCATCTCACCCTTTGTAGACAGCCAGATCTCATTTAATGATCAAACAAGTGCATACACAGGGGAGGAAAATGCAGATATGATTCAGCTTTGCTCAGTGTACTCCCATTTCCTCTGAGCAATCTTGTGCTTACCTCCATTTTATTATATACAGCTTACAAAGTAAGCCCATTTTCATCAGTTTCCCCCCAAATATTTTATTGATTTTCCATCTAGAATTACAATATTCCACACTTACATCAATATTCCATCAATATTATTCATTTTCATCAATATTCTAGCTGTAAAATATCTTATAGTTGTTAATTCTCCTACACTATTGTTCATTATTCCCTTTATCCATTTCTTCATTTCTTCGATATTACTGTTTCACATTCTCTATTTCTATTTGTTACATCACAATCCCTTCTAATTTTTCTATGTATCTTTATAGTGTATATTATCTTATTGTTAGTTAAGATATGAGTTGTGATCCTTTATTAAAGTATGAATTCTCTTTATCCCCTCCTTCCTCTTCTTTCCTTTTTTCTCACTTCCCCCCTTTCCTTTCTTCCCTTAACCATCTCTTCTCCCTCCACTCTCCATCTTACCTCTCTATCCTTTACTTTCTATATCACCTCATCCCTCTTTCTTTCTGTTTTAGTCCCATCTCTCTTTTCTGTTTTTTCTTATTCTTTATCTACACTTACTCGTCTGTTTCTTACATTTTCTTACCTTCATTCACTTTCATAAACCCTCTTCGCTTTCTCAGTTCTTTTTACACTTTCTCAGTCTCTCTTACCTTTCCTTTTTCATTATCTTGGTTTCTACCTCCTTTTCTATCCTTTCTCCTTCTTTCCTCATACCTTCTCTCTTTTCTTTATATATTCCCCCATTTTCATCCATTTTAATACCTGTAATCAAGTACTGGTCATCATAGTCTCTGGTTCTTCAAGTATTGGTGATTGTATTTTTTGATTATTTTATTCTCATTGACAAGTTAGTGTCTATATGAGTTGATACACTTGTAGGTCTGTACAGTCAAATATTTTTCACTGCTTTTTGACTGGTGTGTATTTATGAACCAAAATTTCACACCCGTCACATAAATCATCGGCACAGCAGTTTAGGAATGTCCCTCAAAATACAGGTTCAGTCTCCTATATCTGAAATACTTGAGATCAGAAGTGTTTTAGATTTAAGATTTTTTTTTTTAATTTTGGAATATTTGCAAATGCATAATATCTTGGAGATGGGACCCAAATCTAAACATGAAATTTATTTATGTTTTCTATATACCTTATAAATATACCCTGCAGGTAATTTTATGCATGATATTTTAAATAATTTTGTGCATGAAACAACATTTGTGCATACTGAACCATCAGAAAACAAAGGTATCATTATTACAGTTACATACGTAAACGCTTTTCAATTTGGGAATTCTGGATAAGGAAGAATCTACCTGTATTCTACTTGGCAGTTAGATTTACCACCACAGTTATCCTAACATGTTATTTTCTACTTTGTTTGACACCTTACATGATGCTGACACACGTGTGCTCAGTAGTGCTGCTTCCTGGCAGATGGGGGCATGCGCCATCTGAATGCCATGATCCCATGCCATCAGGAAGCTGGTGCCTACTGCTTGTCTATTTCAGCCCATAGTGGGAATGGGTTAACATATTGCTGGGGCATTGGGGATAAAGCAGGCTTTTGATAAGGTTTCTGGATATTGAATTTCCTTTGGCTACTATCTTAAATTCATAACTAATGGTTGGGTAGCTAAAAGAAAACCTCCAAGACCTTGCTACTCATTTATACTCAGGTCTTGGAGAATGACTGAAGATGTAGAAAGAATTATTTGTTTCTATTTAATGTCCCCAATTGTCTTGTCATTTTGCTGCTATTTAATTTCTTGGTCAGAGAGTCCCTGCTCTGTTCTAGACATTTTGGCTTCTAAAGCTAGTCCACTGTGGCATGTCATCATTTATGGCTCAAAAAACCTATCTGTAATTCTGTTTTCAACAGAGGCTACAAAACTACTTTTATATTCACTTTCAACTCAAATCACTGTGCTTATCTTTCTCCTCAGAATTTCAAGACAATCTATCCTATTCTAACCTACCCACATCCCCACTAATTCATGTGCCCCATCCTATATCTATGCATTTCCTTTTTTTGCCCTAAGTACCTTATCTTTTTCTGCATTGAAATTCATTTTTTTAGCTTTGGCCAAGCTTTCTAATCTAATAAGGTCATTTTGAATTTTCATCCTGTCCTCTGGGGTATTAGCTGTTCCTCCTAATTTGGTGTCATCTGCAAAATTGATAAGCATGCCCTCTATTTTTTCATCTGAGTCACTGATAATGATGTTGAATTACACTGGGCCTAGGACAGAACCCTGTGGCACCCCACTGGTCACTTGTCTCCAGGATGAAGAGGAACCATTGGTGAGCACCCTTTGGGTTCGGCCCATCTAACCCACCTTGTCTAACCCACATTTCACTACCTTGTTTGCAAGAATGTCATGGGGGTCTTGTCAAAGGCCTTACTGAAATCATGATATACAATATCCACTGCATTCCCTTCATCAACCAAGCTGGTAATTTTACCAGAGAGAGAGAGAGAGAGAGAGAGAGATCAGATTAGTCTGGACTGACTTTTTTTCTCAGAAACCCATATTGACTTTTTGTGATTATGGAATTGCCATCTAGTTGTTCACAGACTCTCTGTTTAATTATCTGATCTAGAATCTTTCCTGGTATTGATGTCAGACTAACGGGATGATAATTGTTGGGATCCTCTCCCCCCCCCCACTTTTTGAAGATGGGGACAACATTTGCCTTCCTCCAGTCAGCTAGGACTTCTCCTGTTCTCCAGGAGTTTTCAAAGATTATTGCCAATGGCTCTGATATTACATTTGTCAGTTCTTTTAATACCCTTGGATATAGTTCATCTGGTCCTGGAGACTTATATTCATTTACATTAACAAGGTATTCCTGTACTATATCTTTACTTATTCTGTGCTGAGTTTCCCCTATTTTGTCATATGCTCCTTAATCCTCAGGTTGAGCACCCTTTTCCTTTTCTGAGAACATTGAAGCAAAAGGCATTGAGTAATTCTGCCTTTTCTCTGTCTTGTTAGCATTTTGCCATCTTGTCCACATATTGGCCCTAACATTTCCTTCTTCTTCCTTTTGCTTTGGATATAATACAAAAAAGCCTTTTTTATTCTTTTTAACCTCTCTAGCGATCCTGAGCTCATTCTGTGCTTTAGCTTTTTTGACTTTACCCCTGCATGGCTCTGTAGTTGTTTTAATTCTTTTTTGGTTATCCCCCCCCCTCTTTCCATTTATTATATATGCCCCATTTAAAATTTAGCTCCATTGAAAAATCTCTAGACATCCATCTTGGTTTCTTGAGACACCTCCCATTTTTCCTCCTCATTGGAACTGTTTGAAATTGTGTCTTCAGTATCCCCCTGTTGAGAAACTTCCATCCTGAACTACCTTCTGTTTTAGTATTCCTGATCATGAGATCATCTTTACTGAAAACAGCATTCATAAAGTCTAGAATGTGTGTCTGACTATGCCTGGCTTCTGCTTTCCACTATATAATAAATTCCAGGAGAACATGATCACTACCAACTAAGGATCCCACCACTTCCAACCCATTAAACAGGTCATACCTGTTCATTAAGATCAGATCTAAAATAGTTGATCTCCTTGTTGCCTCTTCCACCTTTTGGACAATGTAACTATCTTCCAGACAAGTAAGGAATTTGCTAGACCTTAAAGTTTTGGCTCAGTTTGACTTTCAGCAAATATCAGGATAGTTGAAGTCACCCATCACTACTACATCTCTCCTTTCTGAGTGTGCGGTCATCTGTTCTAGAAAGGCATTATCCAGTTCCTTAGTTTGACTCGGGGTCTGTAGTAGACTCCCAACAATAACATTCCTGTTGTTTCCCTCCCCTTTAATTTTTATCCAGATGCTCTCCACCTGGCTTCCATGATTGATGTCCTGGATCTGTTCACTGGTGTAAATATCTCTGACATATAGTGCTATTCCTCCTCCTTTCCTGTTTGGCCTATTTCTTTTAAAAAGGTTATACCCCTCTATTTATACATTCCACTTATGAGACTCATCCCACCAGGTTTCAGTGATGCCTCTTATTTGCTTTGTTGTGCTAGGAGTTCAAGTTCATCCTGTTTATTTCTCATGTTCTATGCATTAATGTAGAGACATCTAAGACCGTGGGCCTTCTCACTTGCTGCCTGTGTAAGGTTTTTGCCTCTCGCTGTTGGGTCCTTGCACTATTTGCCTTGTTACATCTATAACAGATTGACTATTATCTCCAACCTCAGTTTAAAATACTGTAAATGATTATTGGAAGGGAGAAAACCCAGTGATTATGCATCTTTATTGTTCCTCCAATATTTAGTGTTGGAGTCTATGTAAGACAATAGGTCTAGAAATACAAATATCTCACTTAAGGAAACCTGGAAATGCATAGGCATAAGACAAAATTGCCCACATTATTATATTGCAGGGGAACAAGTCCTTTATCTTTTCACACAGAAATCAATACCTGTAATTATAAACAAGAAAAAATAATTGAGGAATACAAATCCATTTTCAAGTTTTGAACTAGTAATATCTGTGCTTGGCTTTAGTATATATTGCACTGTCCAAACTATGGCATCCCTTCACATGACCACAGTGGAAGCCTAAGAAAGGATGGACTGCCAAAAGCCATCCTCCTACATCAAAGGCTATTGGAGTTATATGAGCTGCTTCAGTTAAATGATCTTTAGCACTAGCCTAGTCTTACAGCATCTTTCATTATTATTTTAGAAAAAAATATTTTATTCATCCAACGTAAAAAACAATGTATCAAACTTTTGTTGGCTATATAAATTCAAGGTTGGTTTAAAAATAAAAAAACACAAATATGTAATTAAAAGAGATCAGATGAGTAAAATCAATTCCATATATTAAAATCAAGAGCAGTTTGAACTGATTCCATGCTGTTACATTCCTTTTTATATTTCTGTGTAAGAGAGTGAGATAGAATTTTACCACCTGAATGCCCAGCCAAAAAGGAAAACAAAAACATAAGTTTATCAACTTGCCTAAAGCTTAAAGGGACGAAGCAATCAATAGTGCATTTGAAAGTGGTGTGGGCATGGAGATCAGGTCATTGTACAGGTTACATAATTTATATATAGGATCACAACCTAAATCTGAGCTAGAAATTTGCAACCAATGAGGAAGTAAATCAATTCAGCAGCCTCAAATTTTTCAACTGATGTGATTTCATATCTAACACATCCCAGCTACAGAACGTGGTATAAAAGCACAGACCTCCTCTGAGGAGCTTAGTGTATCAACAAATACAATTCAAGGCTTAACATCCTTAATAACTCACTGATCAGATTCACCTGTAGTTCTCACAGGGTATTAAAGCAGTTGGGGAGACGGATTGAAACATAAATGTAAGTGAACAAATATGGAAACAAATATGGAATGAAAGCCCCATGCATTCTGTCTCAGCATGTCTTAACAGGAATATGATTAAGATCGTTCACATATGGTATTATACCCCAGTGCACTTGACTTTGATTTCAAAAGATATAAGCCCAAAATGCTGCAGATATCAGGAAAACCATGCTTATATAATGGGTTTGTCCTTTGATTCAACAATTTTGGCCTGTTGTGCTTAAAGAAATATGCACTACTACTAACAAGAAGGTTGAAGCTGATCCAATGGAGGGTCTCTTAGTACTGTTTTTGGAATCCAATGAACCTATCCTACATAAAGTGCTAATTGGCACTTTACATTGGAAAGATTCTTCATAGTTTATAAACAAGATGTTGGTCTCTGACCCTTATGGAAAAGCTGACCACATACATGCATGAAAAAACATAAGGATCAATCACATAATTTGTTCTATGAAATTTGGGCCCCATTTCTTAATTATAAGAGCAGGCAATTTTGTCCACAAGTATTATACAGCAACTTTGGTAAACATTTACTACTGGTAATTATTAAATAATGTAATTAATCTAGGTGGTGGTAGGAAATGTTGTGTTCTGTGTGTTTCTTGTTGTGTTGATTTTATACATTTTGGTTTTTTCCCCAAAATAATAATAATAATAATAATAATAATAATAATAATAATAAGAAGAAGAAGAAGAAGAAGAAAACAGATGAGGGATCAGATGGTCAGAGTGAATTAGTCACCAGAAAATGGTTCTGCCAATCCTATCCCAGGTAGAAGCTGAAAGACACTGAGAGGTCCAATAGGACCTGGTGAGTTCCTTGCAGAGGTCATCCAGGTGACAAATGCAATCTCAAAACCAGATCTGAACCCAAATTGAAATGGATCCAAATAATTTTATCTAAGAGAGCATCTAACTCAGATTCTACCACTTTCTGGCATGGCATTCTGACCCCAAGAATACATATAATGATGCATTAGAAGACTGCTATCAAAAATTTCAGACTAAATCAAATTGTCGATTCACAGTATTGTTTTGTGAAGAATGAATACTTGGACTAGTACTCTATCAAGTGATCATGAAGTGACTTTTTCTTCTGCTATTTAGGAAACTGAATGTATGGTTGTTATTCCACTGATTATTATTTTCAAAAAACAATTAAAAACAAAATCCAATAATATTTAGCAACATTAATTGAATGACCTTGAATTCCATTATCTTTTCTAGTCTTCCATGTATTCTCTGTTTATATTTTTCTCTCAGTAAATCAAACTTAATTGTCACCATATTTATGTATCATTCACATTGGTTCTTAATCTTACTTAATTTAACAAACACTTTAACAACTATTATAAATACTATATAAATAATAGGAAATGCATATTCAAAACAATTTAATATTTACACATCATTTTTACCCTTTTATATCTCCTAGTTAAAACTAAAGCAATTGTCATAAAGACCCCTTTTTCTTTATTTAAAAAAGATAAGTAATGGTTCCTATTCTTTCTTAAATGTTTGTAATGATTTTTTCTTTATAATGTATGTCATTTTATCTATTTCCATATTTTCATAAACCACATTTCTATATTTAGTATTTCCTTGCTTCTCCACTTGGTAGTCTATAACATTCTTGCTGTGACTATCATGTGAAATAGCAATGTTCCATATTTGCACTCTAATTTGTCATCTTCTATTATATTTAATGACTACATTTTTGGATCTGCCCTACCTATAAAGAAATGATGTTGTATTCAATATTTTCTTGATTTGAGAATGAATTGCTTTCCAAAATTGTTTTGCTTTGAGGCACCCCCACAAACAATAAAAGAAGGTGCCTACTTCCCTCTCTCAGTTCCACCATGTATTTTTCAAGTTCTTATTCATTTTGGCAGGTTTAAAGGGTACAGTACCAGTGGTACTCCATTTTATATAAATGCTCTCATATATCATAATTTAAAGTAAATTTCATTCTTTTGTTCCAATTTTTCTCCCATTGATGTAACTGAATATTTTGGCCTAAATCTTTTGCCCTTTTAATACTTTTGTCTTTCTTTTGGAACTTTAATATACATTTATACAGCCTCAAAATTGGGTGATTATTGTTTTCATCAATTATTTTTTTCAAATTCAGAATCTGCTTTACCTATACCATGTGTTCTGATGTCTTGAGTAAATCTTTCTTTTAATCTTCTATAAAGAAACCAATTGCAATTCAGGACTTCTTCTGTTAATTCAGTTTTCCATTCTATAACCCATTGATTATTTTTGCATTTTTAATATATCTACATATGTATAGCCCATCTGGTACTTTGTAATATGTCCTTATTAAAAAGTGCTTCGTTTGTTGACACCCACGGTGGTATCTGTGGGCACCATATTGGTTTATATTTTAACCATATTCTTAGTAATAACTTTCTTATAAAATGGTTACTGAAATCTTTATTTACCTTTTCTTTCTCGTAAAACAGATAGGCAAGAATCCTCTAAATTAAATCAGCACACTCCAAATTTAATATTCTTCTTTTTCCAATTTTATCCAGCTAAGAGCAAAAGTGTAATAGTAGCATTTTAAATTTGGTAGGGCCATACCACCTCTCACTCTTGCATCTTTTAACATTTTCGCTTCTTTCCTTTCCAGAAAAAGTTTGTGATGTTTTTGTGACAGGAATTGTAGGTGTATCGTTCATGATAATAGGGAGATTTTAAAATAGGAACATCATCTTGAGAAGCACATTCATTTTTATGGTAGAAATTTGAGCGGTCCAAGTCAGATCTATTTTGTCCCAGAGCGTCATGTCTTTTTAAATTTCTTTCCAAATTACTTCAAAACTATTTTGAAACAAATCAGTATTTTCAGTTGCCAACGTGATCCCCAAATATTGTACTTTTTTCCATTTTGACACTATTTTTAAAATTTAATCTTTATTAAATTATTTTATGAATAAAAGAAAAAACATTTAACAACAGAAGAAAATAAATAAATAAATAAATAAATAAATAAATAAATAAATAAAACTAGATTCACTATACAATACAATACACAATACAACACATACAAATATCATACAAACATATAACAAATCATTCTAACAAATTAGGAAACTAACATAATACAAACTATCCTAATACAAGACAAAGTAACTTCCTGGAGAAACACCAAGACACATAGTTGCCAAGATAACGTCCTTAATACATTCAAAATAGATTTTCTCATCTTCTCTCTTTGCTTAATTTGGTTCTCTGTGATCCCTTCAAGAGGAAATGAACAGAGAATCAGAAAAAAACCACATAATTAATCTTGTTTATTTTTCCTATGTATATATTTTGTGCTTATATTTTGGCCTCACAATATCATAAATTAAAGCTGATACATCACTATATTACCATAAAAAACTGGAGGCTATATCTTCAGTTTTAATAAACAACACTAAAGGGTTCCACACTTTTTTTGTTATGACGCTATTTTTTAAAATAAATTCTTGCTTATCTTTTTCGAACAAATTCATACATAACATTGTTGTTTTTGTTTTATTTATCTTGAAACCTGAAGCTTCACCATAATTTCTCAGTTTTTTAAATAAGTGATCTATACTTCTTCCTGATGTGCTGAGGCTTCTTCTGGTGAAGATTTCCGGTATATGCACTGTACTTTCTAAGGGGCTTCCCAATGATATGACCAAATCATCTGCAAATGTTCTTGCTCTATATTCCATACTCTTTATCTTTACCCCTCCAAGCAATTTGTCCTCCCTAATATCCTTCACTGATACCTCCATAACCGTTAAAAATAAAAGAGGGCACAACAAACAACCTTGTCTTACTGCCTTACAGATTTTAACTGGTTCCGTTTTTTCACCATTTATCAATATTGTTGCTTCCTGATTTTTTTATATCATGTCAATCTATTTTTTAAATTGTGCTCCCATATCCATTTTCTCTAGCACCGCAAACATGAATTCCCATTTTGTATTGTCAAATGCTTTTTCAGCATTGACAAATATTAATAATAGTTGTTTAGCTATATTTTTTGTGTGAATCTCAATCAAATTTAGTAAAATTCTAATCTTTTCTTTGATCATTCTGTTTAGTAAAAAAGCCATTTTGGTATTCATGTATCCAATTGTTTTAAAAACAATTGATCTCTGACAAAATAGAACCCAATAATTTGTACTCTGTGTTTAAAAGGGATATAGGTCTATAATTTTGCACATCTAATTTGTCCTTGTATTCTTTGGGTATACAGTCAGCCCTTCTTATACACGGATTTTTTATACACGGATTCAAGCATACACGGTTTGAAAATGTTCCAAAAAAGTATAAATTTACCTTGATGTTCCATTTTTTATTAGGGACACCATTTTGCTATGTCATTATATTTAATGGGACTTGAGCATACACGGATTTTGTTATACACGGGGGGATCTTGGAACCAAACCCCAGCGTATAACAAGGATCCACTGTAATTGTAATATTCACTGGTTTCCAAGTGTTTAGTATATTATCTCTCAAGATCTCATTCATTGTTCTCTGATGATGGGTTAATAATTGTCCCAAGCAAGTTTTGTAGTATTCCATGATGAAGCCATCAGGTCCTGGTGATTTATCAGTCTTACTACTTTTTTATTGCCATTATCAATTCTACTGTCATTGTTAATTTATTTTTTCTTTATAGGGTTGCATCTCTTTAAACAAGTTTGAATAATATCTGTGAAACATTTGTTTTATTATTTTATTATATTTGTTTCATTATATTGTTGTTGTTGTTGTTGTTGTTATTGTTATCTCCAATTCTGATTTGTGGTATTGTTCTTTTCTCTTTTTATTTTATTTTATATGCTAATAGTTTCCCGGGTTTATTTGCAGATTCAAAGTACCTTTGTTTCATAAATGTTAATTTTTTCTCTATCTCTTCCATTGTTAATACTGAGATTTGATATTGAAGATACTTTATTTCCCTTATAAATCTTTCATCTTTGAGGTTGGCTTTCAGTTGGTTCTCTCTTATTTTTATTTCTTCTTTAATTTCTGTCCAGCATTCAGCTGCATGCATTATCACATCCGCCCACTGCTGTGACCATATCTCTCCTGTGTTGGCATCCCTTCACTGGCTCCCCCTCCCTTTCCGCATTCAGTATACGCTCCTGCTGTCGACATTTAAAGCCCTCCATGGACTGGCCCCTCCTTACTTATCAGACCTTATTTCTCCTCACCTTCCAACTAGGGCCCTCCATTCTGGTAGTCGAGGTCTACTGTCCCAGCCCAGGATTGACTCTGCCCCATCTCAGATTTGCCCCTTTTCACTCGCTGCCCCTCACTCCTGGAACCTTCTTCCCCCGCGAGCAAGAGCCATCACTTCTTTAACCAGCTTCAAAACTGAGTTGAAGACCATCCTGTTCAGAGAAGCCTTCCCAGGCATTACATAATTGTCGCTTACTATTTGATGTTCTTTTGGTGCCTGTTTTATTGAATCATTTCCTATATTGCTATGTATTTTATATGTATTATCCTACTAGAAAGGCCCCTTCCCCACCACCACTCCCTTTGTGTCGTGTCTTTTTAGATTGTAAGCCTGAGGACAGGGAACCATCCAATTAAAAAGATGGTATGTACAGCGCTGTGTAAATTTACAGTGCTTTGTAAATAAAGGTTAATAATAATAATAATAATAATAATTCATTTTTTCTAAAAAAAATTTCTTTAACCCAGTTGCTTTTTTAGTAAATAGTCCAGGAATGACCACTTTAGATGTATCCCACTCTTACATGGGTTAGAACACCATTGCCCAAATTTTATTTAAAAAATAATTAATATTTTAATCAATAAAATTTATAAAAAAATATTTTCACCATTATACAATATCTTCATTTTTCAATTATTAATGTTTTAGAAGTACATGTTTTTATGAGAACAGGAACACATTTCATACCACTGTTCAAGCAAACTTTTCTCTCTTGGAAGGACCTTCTATTGACTTAAAGGAACTCACTGTCATGAAATCTGAGAATGATCACCCAAGATTTAGCATGTGAACATCTATATAAAAATGCCAATTCTTTTGCACAGAAAGTTGATTAATATCCTGACACCATTGGTGTATGTAACTCAGTATTTTCTATACCATCTGGCAGTTGCTCTTTAGGGTTTTACAAAGATCTCATTTCCATTGCTTCCTCCAGCATTCTGTCTCTCAGATTATGAACCTAATTTAGACATGCAATGTCCCTGTGTAATTTGGAAAACATGATAGTTTTGAGGCAGCTTTGCCACAGAGACCTTAGCCTACTCTCTGGGAGAAGAAAGCCAATTTGGTCTGCAGTGGAAAACACTGCCAAGCACTCGAGCTTTATTCCAATCATCTCTTGCCATGTTATACTGATTCTTCATCTATCTTTTCTTTCAAAGTCAGATGAATTCAAGGCAACCTCTAGCAGCTGAACATCTCCTAATATTTTTCTTCCTGATGAGCACAGAACTGATCTTTTCAAAAATGTATTTCATGACTCCAGAAGTAAATGCTGCAAAGGACAAATGAGCCTGGCAATTACTGGTTGTGAGGCAAGTTGGCATTAGTATTTAAGGGCAGAAGATGAGTGAAAGAATTAGAAGCAAAACTGTTACAAGATCATTTGCAGCTTAGAATAATTATTGCTATTTGTCTATGTGTTCTACACCTTCTTTGGAGTCACTGTGGGCAGAAGATATTTGGCTGTAAATTTAACAGCACGACTTTCAGATTCTCATAAATTCTAATCCACACTTTTTTTGACAATACACTTTATATGCAAGTACACTGTTTCTTCATTCTACACATATGTCTAGTGCAGCTGGATGCAGTTAATGGATCACTGCAGTGTACCTAACCCATGATGTAAGAGAAGTACTGCATACCCCTGATGCAGAAGCATAACTTTGGTGTAAGAAAAGTATAACAGAGATTTGCTTCAAGCTTGATTTGCTTTGCTGTTGTTGTGTGCCTTCAAGTCTTTTCTGACTTATGGTGAGCCTAATGTGAAGCTATCATGGGGTTTTCTGGGCAAGATTTGTTCAGATGGGGTTTGCCATTGCTATCCTCTGAGGCTGAGAGTGTATGAGATGCCCAAGGTCCCAAGTGGGTTTACATGGACAAGCTGGGATTCAAACAATGGAAACAGCAGTAGCCCAATGCTCAAACCATTACACCACACTGGCTTCTTTAAGGCCCATTTAATGGTCTCCTTAGCAATCTGTAAAACTTTCCTTCAGAACTAGAAATGTGGTAGTAAGGCTGGGATATTTTTTCACATGTGGTAGTAAAACTGGTCTCAAACTGCATTTCTTCTGCAGTGGAGGTACAGTCTAAGACGGCTTAGGATAAGTGGATGAGACATCAAGTGATTTTAGATCATTTAAACACTAATTAATAATATCACTGCTGCTTTCTCTAAGGCTTTAAACATTGATCACTGACATTTTTAACAGACCACACAAAGATGTTTCTTTGCCACATACATTCAAATTTTCCTGTAATATTAATCTAATATTAGTTTTTATCTAATGTTAGAGCCTTAAAGCAACAGAGCTCTCTGAAATACCAGATTCATTCAACAGAGAGTGCAATTATTACTATATTTCAATTAGAAATATACCCTAGTTCTGTTGATGGCTGTAAATCCATTCTTAGCAATTTAAAAATATGGAGATGCTTTGGGACAAAGCCTGCAAGACCAGAGGGTTCAAAGACCTTTATAAGCTAGATGAAGCTATAGGTGGATGTACACCATATTTCACAATCTGATCAATAACTAAGACCTAAAATTGCATTGATTTAGGGCTCTGGTAGTTTCTCATTCCCCGAGCTCCCATAATAAACAACATGACTGTTGTGTTTAGCTATATATTTGGAGGGTTGGGGGCATTAGGTTGAATGTATTCATTATTACTTGACAGTTCTTCGATACTCTGATATAACGAGAAAGTAAAATAATGCCAGATTCCCTGCATATTATATTAAGAGCTTGAAAACTGTTTCTGTTCAAAAACAGAGGCTGAAAGCTTAGCAATTCTGCAATAAAATAAGTAAACATTTAAATGCCTTGCTGGATTTCTGCCTTCAGTGTCAATTTTCTTTTCTTTTCTTTTTAATAGGACCATCCCAATATTAGGGGTCATATATTATATGGTTTCAAAGGAGATGTCAAAGAAGATTATTTTATTTACATGAACGTTTAACCTGGCATAATCAGCTCTGGGGGTGTAGTCACACTGTAGAACTGAAGCAGTTTGACACCCCTTTAACTGCCAAGACCTATCCTACAGAATCCTGGGATTTGTAGTTTGATGAGCTTTCTGACACACCAGACTGAATATTTCATGAAACTACAAAACTAGGATACTGTAGGATAAATCATGGCAGTTGAAATGGTATCAAACTGCTTTAATTCTGTAATGTGGTTACATTTCTGGTTTCCTCTGGTGTACTGAGACATTTCACCTGAAAGGAATAAACAAGTGAAAGACATACATTTTCACAGATAATAGCTCCAAATGACCAGTGTCAGTATCGTAGATTTTATTCTGCTTTGCTCAAGAATAGAGGAATTGACTATTCTTTGCTCAGGAATAGAGAAATCTTATGCCAACAAGTCTGGTATATCAGTGTAACTTGATAAAAAGAACCTCAAGAAGCACCAGAGGTAATGGACTTCTTTCTCTATAGAGAGAGATTAGAATATATAAAGATAAGAATATTAATATTGCTGGAAGATTATAAAGATATGAACAACAACACATTTGTGCCAGATCCAACAGAACAGTAACTCAGAACACTATTTAGTGAACATCTTAAACATGACATAGCTTTAGAAGCTTATTTGAACTATGTTCTGAAACATCAAAAAAGTATCAACTATAAAACGTTCAAATGTCAAAAAGAAAATTGTTGTTGTGTGCTTTCAAGGTGTTTCCAACTTTTAAGGCAACTCTTTCATGGAGATTTCTTGGCACAAGTTGTTCGGAACGGAAGCCTTTGCTTTCCTCTGTGGCTGAGAGACTGTGACTTCTCTAGTATCACAGAATGTGTGAGCAGTGATTTGAACCACTGTCTTCAAAGTAATAGCCCAATGCTCAGACCATTACACCATCCTGGCTCTCCAAAATCCAAAAGGAGAAAACCAAATGTATAAAACATTTCTCTACTGTGTTTAAGAGTGCTTTCAAAATGTATGCACTTGGATTTAAAATATCATCATAATAAAATATCTGCATCATACTTTCCAAATCATATCTTCAAACTTACATTGTTTAAAGGAATAATCTTCACATAGGCTTACTCAGCATTTTCTTTCTTGACTTTTAAATGATTAAACATTCTAGTATTGTACAGGCACTGAACTGGGAATGCATTTGTGCCTATTAAAATTAATTTCAATGACCTTCCACACTGTACTTTTCTCACACACTTTTGGTAACTTTCAGGAGTTTATGTTGCATATTTATGTTATGGTGAATGTGAGAGTCAATGCTAAAAATGATCAGAGACAAAGAATGGCAAAGCTCTTCCTAACCGTGCCACCCAAAGCACACTTCACAGAATGCTAAAGCTACTCATTGAAATTTCAATGTTTTTTTAGATAGAAGAACATTGCTCTGTCACTTTGCCATGTATCAACAATTGTATCCATTGTATTTTTTGATGTGAATTAGCAACAAAGGCAGCCTTTGGAGGTCATACACCAGTGAACCAATGCAGTATAAACTTCTTAATTCTCCTGGACCTTTTACAGTCCAGTGGGGGATTTCATCCCAATGCACACGGAAACTTCAGTAAGGGATTTTCCTCAGCACCACAAAAGAAGTAAGGATTAAATTTTCCCTTCCACACCTGCTGGGATCTGGTAATTATAACTCCCATACATATCTATGATTCTGTTGGACTTTCTCAAAAAGCTATCTGTTATTAAAAAATTAATTTGAAATCAGATCCAGTTAGGCCCTAAGAAACTTAAGATTGATTCTAATGTCATTTTCTTTCTACCATAAATCTCCAGCAGCTCACTTAATTACTTTCCATGGTTTATCAACAGTACACAACACGTGTATGCCAACATACACGGCAAGCATTCAGGCTAGCCATCTGTTGGAAAGCCCACTTGCCAAATACAATTCTAAACATCCCGTTAACAAACTGGCAGCCATGACCATGCCTCAACTGTACATCTGTTTTTGAAGATTAATAAAGTGAAGATTAATACAAAAAAATGGTCCTTGATACTTCAGGAGCAAGTCTACTGTGCCTAAAAGCTTCCAGAACATTTGAAACATGCATGGGAAACAGCCCAGAAAACCACTAACAAAGCTAATCAGGATGCCAGGAAGAATCTAAAGTAGCAGTGAATGTGAATTGCATTAAATCTTCCTTGTGTCTGTTCTTCTTTTTACAACTCCCTCTTGGGAATTATTTCTCTTCTTAAACAAAAAGGAAACATTCAATAATAAAAGAATTCCAGGCTCAGATCAATGCACAAATAATCAATGTTTAGTAGTGCAAATAGCTGACTGTGTAATATGCAGAAATTATCACAGCATAATTGACACCCTGGTGTGTACTTCTTCCTAATTTAACAGCAAGAATCCAGCTCCCCCTATGTGTTTTTATACACACTTAGCAATAGTTGTTTCAACCTAGAGCTTTTCTCCATATAATGAGCATGATCACTATGTTCTTTGATAACAGATGGTGAAAAGAGAGAGAGATTCTTAGATGTAACTGTTTAATAATGGTAAATCAGAGATGCTGAGTTGATGATTTTGAGAGCCATGGAGACCTTTTTAAAAATTAGAATAAAATACAGAGTCAAATGTCTCTCTGTCTATATGTCTGTCTGTCTGTTTCTGATGTACAGTATTACATATGCTTGCCTATGTATGCACACACACACACGAACACATCTTTAGCATATTTTTCTCTATAGCAGTTCATTTATCTGTTTGTATCTATACAGTTGAAAATCCTAATAATATTTCATGTGACAGCATTTTTAGCTGAAGTGCAGTATCTTGTTTTATCTTACTAGTTTGCAGAAAGTTATCATAGAGTATCTCACTGGAAGTTATTATTCTGCATTGGAAATATTTATGGATCATCTTCTCCAACCCAGTTATCTATTAGGCACAGTCAGAATCTTATGAAAGAATCCAAAAAGATACTATAAGTCTACCAGCTTAGATACCTGTGGAAAGGAACTGCACTAACTTTCCTGTTTATTTAAATGGGGTTCAGAAGGAGGACTTTCTATTGGATTGTACTTTTTTTCATTTCTGTCCTCTCCCTTCCTTTCCACCTGCCATGGGATGGAGGGTCTTCAAAGTCTATATTAAAGATTAAATGGTTTCAATGCCCTGCCAAGATAACATTTGTTTGTATCTGCAGTAGAAAGGAGAGCTCAATCCACTCTGGCCATCCGAGCAATCATGACTTCAATGTCCCTTCCTTAAAGCAACTTTACCTGCCTCTGCTTGTTTTCCTTGGATCTATCTGTTTGACTCAAACACGAGGGCCTTACTGGGCCATTTCTCTGTCATCTTCAAAGAAAGTGGATAACTTCAAGAAATAACTGTAAACATCCATTCCTTTACAGTCAGGACATATTCCCTAAGCAGTTATTCCCACTCAAGAAGTGACATGAAATTCTGTCCCTGTCTTTGGCTTGTTATTGTCTACCTTATTCAGAGACTGCAATCTTGGCCTCACCAATGCATGAATATATTGTCTTCCATCCCACAAGTAGGGCTTTTTGGTTGTTTTGGGGAGAAACCGCATATCAAGTTCTAAAAAAGAACCTCAAAAAACCTGGTCTATCCCTTTGTTGTAGTCATGGAAGGTTCTTTTCAGCAAAGTTTCTGCTTTTTAATGTTGTCAACTGCTCACTGCAGCTAATATTTTCACCTGATCTTCCTGGTCCTATGGGGATGACGAAAGGAACCTTGTACTTGCAATAACTAAAATTATGCAGATGGTCAGCTTTAAACAGAAATAAAACTTTTCACACTTATTTAGTTTTAAGCATTTCAGTGGTAATTTTCTGAAAGGAAAATGGGAAACCTACTAAACAAGTCAACCTCATGTATAAGTCAAGGGAAAGTTTCAGGGTCAAAATGCTGAGTATTGTTATGGCTCGTGAATAAGTCAAGGGTAAAACTTTGGGGCTATAAAAAAAGGATGGAAGGGAGGAAATGCCACTTCCATCCATCCTTTTCCTTCTCTGGACCCCACCCAACCAATTCCCAGGTGCTGAAGGAGAGGTTTGAACATTGGATTGAGAAAGGAAGCAAGTGGATTTAAATGGAGAGGTTTTTTCCCATAGGAAGCAAGGTCTTGCAAAAGGGAGCAGAGAGAGAAGCAAGTGGATTTAAACGGGGAGTTTTTACGATAGGAAGCAAAGGCTTGCAAAACGGACTGGAGGGGGGAGGAATTGGTGTTCAGTGGAGATTGGGGCAGCAGGCTTGCTTGCTTTAGGATTTTTCTAAGCACTACTGATGTATTAGCCCGTATATAAGTCTACCCCAAATTTTAGGGTCAATTTTGGGGCATAAATTTCTCAAGTTATAGTCAAGTATATACGGTAAGTTCAAAATTCAACAAGAAGTAATATTTTCTTAGTTCACCAACTGCAGCCAGTAAAGACCAAGAAATATCTTATTCTCATCATTTTTATTTCCCAAAAGGCTCACATGGATGCTGGGCAATTGAAATAAGGAAAATAAATTATTTAGTTATTCACTGGGAAAGAATTAAATAGAAGCTGGAATTTCTCCATCAGATTCCAGATTCCTGAGCAGCTATGATGTGGTTGTATTTCTGGGTGGTTTACAGAACAAATTCTCCCCCTCCCCCTCCCAAAAAAGGTAAATCAAAGCAAAGAGATAGTGGCTGCATCTGCACTGCACAAATAAAACAGTTTGATACTACTCTAATTGCCATGGCTCAACACTATGGGATTCTGGGGTTTGTAATTGGTTGTGGCATAACAACTTTCTGACAGAGAAGGCCAAGTATCTAAAAAAAAACCCTACAAATTCCAGAATTCCTAGGACATTAGGCCATGGCTGTTAAAGTGAAGTCAAACTGCTTTATTTCTTCGGCGTAGACAAGGCATTAGCAGGTTGGGGGGTGTGAGGTTCTGAATCTGTGTACTACTGTTCATACAATAATTTCTCAGATAAACTTAGGTAACATCTTGAGTTCAGTACCAGTTACTATTGTTTCCATCTCTCTCATTTTCTGTCTCTGATAAACAACTGCTCAGAACTGATTTATTCCAAAAAAAAAAACCCCAAAAAAACAAACAAACCTGAAACACAATGGTGTTTCTTGTCCCAACTTTGCAGGCCAAATATAGAAGCTTGCATATGTCACCTTGACATTTTCTAATGGAGTGTACTTCCTTTGAAAGTAATGGAAATCTCTCCTTTCCCCCTGGCCATTTAAACATTGTTAGTTATTTGGCCACAAGCTTTGTATTTGTAGCATGGCAATATTTGATAGTGCTTTATAGGCAGAGTAGTTATGGTAACACCACTGTGAGACACTTATAATATCTTTCTATAAGGAAATAAAAAATTCTGTATTTAGTTATTTTAAACTATATTATACTAGATTTTATGTAAAGTTTTTTTGGTCTGATAGTGATTTTTTTTTTAAAAAAAACACACCTATAACTGTTACCAAGCATGAACATCCACAGTTCATTTCTACCTTTTCCTCCCTTTACATTACCAGTACATATGTGTATAACTAAGACTATGTCAGAGCAATCCTGTTGGGACTATACATGAGATGCATCCAGATTCATTTTGTTTAGTAGTTTGCACTCCTGTACATTGGTAAATCACCTGCACAAATGAATTATGATATACCCACATTTGTGAGATTTCCCCCCCCCCCCAATACAAATAAATAGACCAGCATAGAGGAAATCCCTGAGGCAATCATGCATTTCATCAGGTTTGGCCTTTTCCAAAGTTTTCTCAGTGGATATAAAAGAAATGAAAGCAAGCTATACAAAATTAAAAGCAGGGGAGAATTCTTAATGGGTTGGCTGTACTTTGGAAACAAAACCAGGTAACCTAGAACTCCAGAATCCACATAGGAGGTTGGAAGCATCCTTGGATATGGTGATATCTTTAGCCCTATATACATGTTAGTCACATAAAAGGAATCTATATATGCCAAAAGAACATATTTAAGAAAATCTTACATGTAAGCAGAATTTGCAAGACATCTTGAATCCCATTTTTAGAGAAAAGATGGGGTATAAATAAAAACAATGACATGTACTCCAGGGGTAGGTAATCTTTCAAGGACACAGGGCTTTCCACTCCTGCCTCCAACATCCACATGCAGAGCAAAAGTGAAAACTTAGCCAAAACAAAAAAGAAAACTTAGATAAAAATGAAAACATCTGAACTGAGGAAATCTGTACGTACGTAAGCAGTCCACCATGACTATACTTTCCTTCTTCACACAATTCATATAGAGACTCTCCCTGAACTCTATAGCTAAATATATGGAAAACATTGGAGATTATTGCACCCAGGAATCCCAACAGAAAGACGTGGGTACTAAAAGATGAAAATTTATGTTATCACATTTACCTGTGTCTGGGCTGTAGGCAGCCTGTATCCACTTGGGCATCCCGTCTGCAACCCAGACGTGTCCCACAGCTTTTTCGAGAATGAGATTTTCCTGTTCCTAAAAAAAGCCATGGGAGAAGTCTGGGTTGTAGATGGGCTGCCTGAGTGGATACAGGCTGCCTACAGCCCAGACACAGATAAATGCAATAACATCTGATTTGTCTTTTAGATCCAGTGTCTCTTCCACCGGGATTCCTGGGTGCGATAATATCCTTCAATCTCCATCAAGCAGTTTTCTGCATAAGGAGATATTTGTTTTTCCCCTCTCCACTGATATTCATGGGCTATTTACTAAGCTTGATAGGATTCTGTTAATTCATGGCAACCAAGTCTAAAAGAATAAGTAAGTCATAAACTACTGAGACTATTTCACTAAACAAAGAACAATTGTAAATTAAAATTTGAAAACATATTTTCCCCTCTTACCTGCTGGTTTACGGGAAAATTTCTATTGATTTTTTTAATCTGTAAAAGTAAATACAGGAATAGATTAATAAATCAGCACATCCAATTATGTGGCACAGGTCACAGGACATGTCAACTGAGATTGTGGTATATTTCCTGGATCCCCTACTGAACATATACACTGAATAAATTTTGTCCAGGTCTTAAGAAGTTTACCACTTCTGAATGTTGATTATGACTTTCACCAAATCTTTGTTTCCCTAAATGTTCTTGTATCCCTTCAAGTCATTTCTGACCTATGCTGACCTTAAGTCAAACCTATCACTAGGGGAAGCAGATATATTACAGAGTTTACTTATTAAACACTTTATTTTTAATCTAAATAATTGTATTTTAATCTATTTTTAATCTAAATAATTATATTATAGTAAAGAAAATTATGAGTTGCTTCCAGTAACATATAATTTTCATCAGATCCATAGTTGAAATGCACTTTTTTAATCAAAATTTTGATCAAAATTCTCTATTTTAAGCTTCATTTTATTCACCCTCATCCAGTTAATTACCAGCATCAGAAGATCATTTAGAACAGAACAGCCTCCTAGGCTTTAAATGGAAATGATCTTCCCATCTAGAGTTGCACATTATCAAAATATTAGTGGCACTGAATTCAAAATAAATGTTCCCAGCATGTTAATGTATACATTAAATAGCATTAATGTAGGACAAAATAAATCATAATACACAAAATGGTCAAACGTCACAAGATCGCCTAGCACCATCTTCTGAACTAGCCCCTCCAGAAAAGATTGTAAAAAGTGCTTCCAAATCCATCTCAAAGAAACAGCTCAGAAGGAAACTATGGATAATGGTATGGAAAGTCACAAAGCAGTCAAGCAAAACTACAAATTCCTCTTGTCCAATTCCCAGCATAGTTCCCTCACAAACGCGATTAAAGAACTTGGGTTGGGACCAAGATTATTTGATTTATCATAACATAATTTAATGTGGTTAGAATTCAAAGACATAGACATGTTAGTCTGGAATATCAGCATGCACTTGCAGGAAAAGTCTGTATGGATTTCCCATCTGTTCTGCCCCACACCTGCCCCAGAGCCATCTACACTTGTTTCATAGAATCACAGAATTGTAGAGTTGGAAGAGACGACAAGGGCCACCAGTCCAACCCCCTGCTATGCAGGAAATCTCAATCAAAGCATCCCCGACAGATGACCATCAAGCCTCTGCTTAAAGACCTCCAAAGAAGGAGACTCCACCACACTCCGATGGAGTGTGTTCCACTGTCGAACAGCCCTTACTGATCCTCAGAGGGAAGCCAAGGTAACCTCCCCTTTGAACAAGTCATGCCAAGACAACCCCATTATACTTTTATCTTAGGGTCACCATAACTCAGAAAGGAATCAAAGGCACACAACAACAGAATATGGTATGATGTGGTATGTTTCATATATATTGTATCCCCCTGGCAAAAAAACTGAGATTCACAAAATGAAAAGACATACATTTTTTTAAAAAAGTCCTAAAAATGGATCACAGCAACAGCAGTATAGACCACTGCTGCAGATAAAAGAGGATCCCAACAATTATCGTCCAGTTAGTCTGACATCTATACCAGAAAAGATTCTAGAGCAGATCATTAAACAGAGAGTCTGTGAACATCTAGATGGCAATTCCATAATCACAAAAAGTCAACATGGGTTTCAGAGAAACAAATCATGCCAGACAAATCTGATCTCTTTATTTGATAAAAATATCAGTTTGGTAGATGAAGGGAATGCTGTGGATATAGTATATCTTGATTTCAGTAAGGCCTTTGACAAAGTTCCCCATGATATTCTTGCAACCAGGCTTGTAAAATGTGGGCTAGACAAGGCAACTGTTACATGGATTTGTAATTGGTTGACTGGCTGAACCCAAAGGGTGCTCAACAATGGCTCCTTTTCATCCTGGAGAGAAGTGACCAGTAGAGTCCCACAGGGCTCTGTCCTGGGCCCAGTGTTAATAATCATCTTTATCAATGACTTGGATGACAGAATTGGGGGCATACTCATCAAATTTGCAGATGACACCAAATTAGGAGGAATAGCTAATACTCCAGAAGACAGGATCAAAATTCAAAATGAACTGAATAGACTAGAAAGCTGGGCCAAAGCTAACAAAATGAACTTCAACATGGAGAAATGCAAGGTACTGCACTTATGGTGGAAAACTAAAATGCACAGATGGGGGACACCTGGGAACAAGACTACATGTGAAAGGGATCTAGGAGTCCAAGGTGACCACAAGTTGAACATGAGTCAACAGTGTGATGTGGCAGTTAAAAAGACCAATGCAATTTTACGCTGCATCAATAAAAGTATACTGTCTAGATCAGGGGTAGGCAACCTGCAGCCCATGGGCCGGATGCGGCCCGGCGAGGCCTTGGGACCGGCCCCAGCCTGGTCCTGCCGCCGATTGCCCCCGGGGCCTTTGGCCTCTCACACGCAGGGGCAAGGGGGGCAATTGTCTATAGACGCCTCAGAAACATGCATTTATATTAACATTTTTTAATTGTTAATTGTTCTGTTGCACCATAGGAGGCCCCTCCCTAGCACTAGGACCTGGTTGGGCCTCCTCCTCTGGGGCTGGGAGAGCACAGCTGGGACCTGGTAGAGCAGGATTGCCACCTGGTGTAGCCTCAATCAGCTCTTGCTCTGGAAGAGGCTCATCCTCCTCTAGCTTATCTTGGCTGGCCATGACAGAAGGGGAACCCGCAAATAGGTTGGACCCAAGCCATGAAGAGCTTTAAGGTGATAACCAACACCTTGTACTGTGCCCAGAAACTAATAGGCAACCAGTGAAGGGATTTTAAGTTAAGTATTATGTGATCATCTCTAGCTGTCCCAGTGACTAACCTGGCTGCTATATTTTGAACTAACTGAAATTTCCGGACGAAGCACAAGGGTAGCGCCATGTAGAGTGTTTTACAGAATTCAAGTTGTGAGGTTAAAAGTGCATGTAGCACAGTTTCTAGGTCCCCCAGTTCCAGGAAAGGAAACAGCTGACATATCAGCTGAAGCTGGTAACAAGCACTCCTGGTTGTCGCATTTATCTGATTTGACATCTGAAGTCTAGGAGCACTTCCAAGCTACAACAGTCCTTTAAGAGGAGTGTGACCCCATCTAGGACCAGCTGACACATCCCTATACCTGAATAAGGGCCCCAACAGCAAGTACCTCCATCTTATCTGGATTCAGTTTGTCTGTTTTTCCTCATCCATTCCATTACTGCCTTAAGACACTCATTGAGAGGAGAGATGCAGTCCTTAGTCAAAGCTGTAGTCCGAGACATGGAGAGATATATTTGCGTATCATCAGCATACTGATAACACCCTGCCCCATGTCTCCAGATGATCTCTCCCAGAGGTTTCATATATATGTTAAATAGCATTGGGGACTGAATACCGCCTTGGAGGACACCAAATTTAAGCTCTCTTTTTGAGGGGCTACTGTCCCCAAGCATCACCCTTTGGAATCTACCTGAGAGATAGTGTCAGAAACACTGCAATACTGTGCCTCTGACTCCCAATTCTCTCGGGAGTCAGACATTCCAAAAGGATGTCATGATCGATAGTATCGAAAGCCATTGAGAGGTCCAAAAGTACCAACAGGGTCACACTTCCGCTGTCGATACTCAGAAGGAGAGTATAGACTAAGGCAACCATGGCAGTCTCAACTCCATATTCTGTCCTAAAGCCAGTTTGGAATGGATCCAGATAATCATTTTCATCCAAAATTACTTGGAATTGAAGTTTAACAGTGCTGTCAATGACCTAACTCAAAAATGGAAGATGGGAGACTGTTCTAGAATTGTTCATGTCCAATGGGACATGTGAAGGATTTTTCAGAAGTGGCCTCACAACCTCTTCCTTTAAGCAAGGTGGAAACTAACCATCCTTAAGAGAAGGTTTCAACAGAATCACCAACGTTACCAAACATTAGACTGTCTAGGGCTTTCTGGAATACTCTTGGTTCCATTAGCCTTCATGGGCAGACCATTCTAATGGGTCCTCCACACTTGACACTGTACTGCATCTGAAGAAGTAGGTTTAGAACCATGAAAGGTCATGCTAAAATAAAAACCAGATAGTCTTAAAGGTACTGCAACAGTCCCCCTTTTCTCTCCTTCCTGCAAGAGATTAACATGGCTACTTCTTTGAAAACTACTGGAATTTCCTGGTTTCTTATGCCCAGGTGGGAACTATAAAATCATAATGAAAGGATAGACATTGCACAGCTTCTAATCTGGTAAACTCAGAGTTAATTTAGATCATGAAATACAGTCTTGTGCTTATAACTCTGAAGCAACTTAGTCCCATTAACCTTTTTCAGGCTGGGTACCAAAAAGTCTGTTAGCTAAAGATACTCAATACTTGGTGTTTCTGTAGATTTCATAATTATTTGTCTTTTGAAGGCTGAAAATCAGTATGTGGTGTATTACAGGCAGGCAGTGTAGATTTGCAGCATGCCACTGCCACAGAAAACTTGTGCAAGCTCCTTTTATATTGATGGATGAGCTACACAGTTTTATTTTGTTTTATATATGTCTAAATGTTGAAAAAGTGCAACATGAAAATCATTAGTTATGTGAATCAATTTGGAGTTGCCCGACCTTTCAGCTAAGTAGTTTTTGGAGTACTTCATCTTTGAAATAAACAAAATCTTTAATTCAGTAGAGCAAACCAATATGGAGCCTCTTGCTTTAATATTTTTATACTGTGATATGTAGGAAGGCAGGATTATTATTATTTTTATTACTCAAATTTGTTTATTTTTTCTTTAAAGAAAAGTTTTGTGAATTTTAGTGAAACTGATGTCTAACAAGACATTAGGGTTCCATTGTGTTTAGTTGCTTCATGTGACTAATTGTATGCATTTTCCAATATCAGAGTTCCTTCCAATATTATAAAAACATTTTACTACATTAACACCTGATGTTCAAAGATATTTATTTATTTATTTATTTATTCATTCATTCATTTTATTGTATATATTTTAATACCATTTACAGCTATCCATCAGCCACGCTCCCAGGGAAACTGACAAAAATATCAGTGTAACCATATATTTGATTAAATACACTTCATTCTTGTTTAAGAAGTGTAAGCCTTATTGCATGAGGAAAAAAAGCCAAAAAAGAGCCAGAGAGAAACATTTTTCTCCTGCTGTCATAGCACTTATAGTCTTTTCCCAAAAGAGATGCTCATAAAAGCATAACTTTTGATAAAATGGATTTTTTCAGCATGACAAAACAAAAGACATGCTTTTCTTTTTTTCTTTTTTTTTTCTTTTTTTAGTATATAATCTTTATTTCAGTTTCATTAAAATGACATATATACATAACAATAAATACATAACAAATACAACATATAACGCATAACAAAACACACAAATAACAAGACATCCATTAGGTCTTAGACTATACAAATTATGACAAAGACAGAACTTCAAAAGACATGCTTTTCTGATGTAGTATGTAGGGCAGAGAATGAGACTGAGCCTTTGACAACTGTGGAGAGGCAAGGAGAAAGCTGCTACTCTCCAGCTCCATTTTGGATTTCTTTTTTCATGTGATAAGGTTCTGATTGTTAGAATGATGTAGAAATCAATGCACTGTGTCCAAAAACCTCCATTTTATTAGTTCTTGTAGAAGCTAAATTACATCTTTTTGCTTGTGGTATATATCATGGGTTCTGTATGAAAGTATGAAATTACCCAGGAGTGACAAGGATGACTCTGATCCTGAATAGTTTGGCCAGAAGATCTCAAAATTGGTGAGAAGCACTATGCAGCACGAATGGCAACTCCTACATTCTGCCAGACAAATACATTTTCAAGTGTTTTGCCTTAAGAAAGAGTGTGAGCAATCTCTGTTCAGCTTCTTCTACAGATTTTGCCAGGATTTTTCTGGAGATGTGCCCTGTATGAAAGCTAAATATAGAAAGAAACGACTCATAAAATAGGAGAAACAGTAAATCTTCAATGGCTGGCTTTTATTGTAGGGGAAAGGTAAATGAAGGAATTTTTTTTTAGCCTTTCCACTAGTATTATTAAGCTGGTAATGTTGATGTACATGTACTTGTCTCCTGACCTGATCTATTATGATGTGTCTATAGGCAAAATGCATTCCAAGTAATTGCTGTGGATGGCATTTGTAGTGGGATAATTCAGTGTCTCTCTGCTGAAGACTGTATCGACTGGCTACAAGCAATAGCAACAAATATTTCCAACCTCACAAAGCACAATGTAAGTATCGCTCTGAGAAGTTTGTCAGATTTCCCAGTTGCATTTGAGCCCAACTGTCACAAAGGTCTCTTCATAAAGACCTCTTCAGTTTAAACACAGAATTATCTGTGCATAAACTATGCTCGAAGCTTTCCCAGAGAATGTGTAATCAAAGGCTTTCCCACAGAAGTTCATACAAGTCTATCTTGAATTCAGATTTTATTTTGAAAACTTGTTGAAAAAAAATTAATTTCCCCCATAGCTATATAGTTCAGTTTATGACTATCAGTATTAGTTTCTTTTTGTGATACCAGCCAGACTCAAGAAAGCCAAGCAGGAAAAAAGGCTGATGGGATACAAAAGAAAGGGAGAACACATCAATAATAAACATGTTCTCTGAAGCAGAATTCCAAATGCCCCATTTTTATTCCCATGTTTTTTTCCTACAGTTGCAGATTTCAGTTAAAATATTGGGCTGGATCTAATAGGTGCTTAGAGACCAAAAGTGGAGATCATTTCAGTTTCTTTACTTTCTGTAGTCTTCCTTCAGTATCTGCAGAACTTCTGATATAATTAATCTTCCTGCTCCCCTGTAACCCACTTAATCCAATTTCTGGTGTCTTTGTTCTCCCAAACCCCTCTCTCCCTGCCCTTTGACACAGATGGTATCTTTAATTTTTATTTTTTTAAAATACATGTCAAAATTTGATGTAATAATGTTTTAGCTTTTATTTCGTGTAGCTTTGGTCATCACTGTGGACACTTGTTAGGATTTCTGACTAGTTTCCTCTCATCTGTAGAGATTTCTTATGAAAGAGAGGCTTCTTATAGAACAAATCTAACATAAATGAAGAAAACTGAATTCTACCAGTATTATTTTTCCTACATTAATTGAGGTGCGTTACAGACTGCCCTAAAGTGGGCGGTCTGCCGCCGCCGCCATTAGCTGCAGCGGGAAGCCCCAGTGGCCAGACTGCGAGGCTTCTGGCCGCAGCGAAAAAGGAGCGCCGAAATGGTGCTCCTTTTTGGCCCCTGGAAGTGGCGGCGCGAAGCGTGAAGCGCGCACTCGCGGTGTCACTTCCAGTGTGCCACGTCTGGATGCTGTGCATCCAAGACGTAAAAATGGCAGCGCCCATGTGGATGGGCGCTGCCATTTAGGATGCGCTCCGTGCGTGTTGGGAACGGGGCCGGTTAGGAAGGGGCAACCCTTCCTACCCTAGCACGCCCCTTCCTAACCCTAAGATGTGCGGAGTGCGTCCCTAATGGCGGTCTGTAAACCGCCTTAGTTTTACTAACATACCGAATTCTCTAAATCTGTAATATCTTCCACATGCATCTAGAATTAATTTCATTTCTAATGCTGGGAGCATACTGAAGAACTTTGTAACTCATAAAAAATTACATCCAGTTGCAGAACCTGTTCAGCTGATGGCAATACTGAAAAATCAGTGTGTTATAGAAACAAAGTTCTAAATCATATAAGTAAATTCAATCACTCTTTTTTTACCATGTTGGTGGTATTACTACATCAAGCTGTCACCCTCACTATGGTTTTGACAAATGCAACTATTATTAATTTTTATTTAATACTAATTTTAGTTTGTTCTAAGAAATATTTTATATTACAGTAATTACTCCCTTACATTCTGCTATCAACTGAAATGTTATTTATCCCAGTAGCATTATGTGTTTAGAAGATCATAAGTATTTGATACCCAATATTTCAGCTTTAGCTCTCCATAGTCAATAAAAAATGGAAGAAGGCAATCCAGGTTATTTTTTTTTTACCAGAACTCTGGTTTTATGAACCAACTTAAGCTGAAGCAACACAAATAATGACAACCCATCTATTCTCTTATAATCAAGTATAGTTTTAGAGATTTGTACTGCCTATGGCAATGTGGCATGAAAGCTTCAGTGTGCTATAACACCAAAGGTGCCTATGCTCTACTCCATACTCACAGTTGTTCTAAATCAGAGTGGGAATGATGCAGACCTCCAGATGATATTGAGTAGCAATTATTTATTCATTTGTTCATTCATTCATTGATCTATACTATTTATGTATCGTCTCCCAGCCCACAAGTTCTCCCAAGGTCATGAACATATAAAAACAAATTAAAACAATACAAATATAAAACCCTTTTTAAAACTCATTAGAATACTCTTTAAAAACTCCTAAAAGTATCCAAAAACAATCCTAGGCCCGTTATAAACGGGCACCCTAGGACGGACTCAGTCCGTGCTAGGGTTAGAAAGGGGCGTCTCTTCCAGACGCCCCTAACCCTAGGACGGACTGAGTCCGTAACAAATGGTGGTGGCCGTTCCACACGGCCGCTGCCATCTTGATGTAACGGATGCTCTGCGTCCACACATTGCGCCCCGGAAATGACGCCGTGAGTGCACGACTAGCGTCTCGTGGCGACTCTTCCGGGGAGCAAGAAGGAGCGCGATTTTCGCGCTCCTTCTTGGCAGCGTCCGGGAACCGCACCATTTGGCTGCTGTGGTTCCCGGATGCTGCAACCGGCGGCGGCGCGAGACGGCCCCTTCTGGGCCGTCTGTAACGTGCCCTAGAATCCAGTTTTGAAACAGTTAAAAACAGCAATTTCCACCATTGATTTCCATGCACAACAGCACTGTTTTGGCTGCCCATTGGAAGCTTAAAAAGAGATGAGGACAGCCTAACTTCCTGGGATAGAGAGTTCCATAGTCGAGGTGCTGCTACAGAGAAAGCCCTGTTAGGTGTACCCACCAACGTAACTTCATGAGGTGTTAGGAGATGAAACTTGGCTGAAGGTCTCAATTTTCTGGCAGGCTATTATGGGAGGAGGTAGTCTTTCAGTTATCCTGGCCCCTTTTTATTTAGGGCTTTGCAGGTCAACACCAGCACCTCAAATTGAGGTTGCAAACAAATTAGAAGCCAGTGCAGTTCTTGCAAGACTAGTGTTATATGGTCTTTAAAATGCACATCTGACACCAGTCTGGCTACATCATTTTGCACTAGCTGCAGCTCCCAAACATGATTCATATAGAACACAGTACAGTAGTCTAACCGGGAACTAATTAAGGCTATGGCTAGATTTGCCTTCCCTAAGGAAGGCAGCAGCTGGTACACTAGCTGAAACTGGGCAAAGGCGCTCCTGGCCACCGTAGCAAGCTGGCTTTCCAGGAGCAGAGCTGGATCCATTCCTAAGATATGAATCTGATTTTTTAGAGGGAGTGCAACCCCATCCAGAACAGGCAGTGATCCCATCCTAGGTTGTTTTTCCTACTGACCACCAACACTTCCATGTTGTCTGGATTGAGCCTCAGTCTGTTCACCTACATCCAGATGTGAACTCAGTAATACTGCAGCCTGTTTGGCATCAGTTGTGAAGGAGAGATAGAGCTGGGTATTAACAGCATGATGATGACACCCAATTCCAGAGCTCCAGATTACCTCTTCCGGCTGTGCTGGCTAAAACTGCTTGGACTTGCACTCCAATACCTTGAGGGCCATGGGAATCCCAACCTTGTTCTAAGTACTCCATAGCCAAATGTACCTCATAGCCAAAATTAGACAGTGAGGTACAACAAAGCTTGGGTTCTTATAACTGTGCCAGAAGATCACCTCCTCTCCGCAGTGCTATTGTTCTGTTTGGTACCATGTGCCATTGCTAGCACAGTATCTCCTGAGGCTGGGCAAAAGGAGTGGGGTGGCAAAGTGGTTCCTTTATGACATTTATTGTGACACGTCATAAACTTAAATGCCTGTAGTTAATGGCCTGGCAGGGTGACATTTGCACTCTCTCTCTCTCTCTTGTAACTGGTTCCCCCATCTTCCATAATGTCTTTTGGTATGATGCAGAATTGCTCTGTAATCTAACACAATGTTCTTTAAAAGCTGCAGCAGTATGAATTGCATATTTGGCAGAATAATCAGGAACTGAACATTGGGCCATTTAGAGATATTTAAGGGCAAAAAGGACATTTCAGTTACATAGTTACAAGCAATGATAACTGCATTAATGTTTAGCAACAGCAAATTGTAATTAGATATATCTGTGATTCATCTGACTTTATCAGGATACCTATTGGCATGAATACTGTTGGTGTTAGCAATTTTTGTACCATTTCAGTACAAGATAGCTTAGGTCACCAATGGTTGCAGTTTCATTGACATGTAGTGTCAGAATGCCAAAACATTTGTGGGACTTCTGAAAGCAGTCAAGCAAACTGAAGTATAACATATCTGAGAATCTGTTTTGAATTACATCCTTATTTGCTCTTGGCAAATAGTGTCAGACTCAGACATGTGAACTTGCTGGGATACAGAGATGGATTCTCCATGCCACTCTGAAATACAGAGAGAACAAATCAGGATAAAATAGTATCAGAAGATCCTCCACAGGTCTGAAAAGGTATCATTTAAAAGCCTTGCAGGCCAGCTAATCTAGGGTTAAGATCTATAAATTACAGGCAAGGTAGAGTTAGAGACTACCTGTAGCTTGCTCCAGAGTCACAGCAAGAAATTTGGGCCTCAGTAGATCTTCAATTTTTGTTGTACATAGATGATCTGAAAGCAATCCAAGTAGCTAAATCAATAAGAGACAAGGTGACATTTCTGCTAAATTATCTTGACTTTCTGAGTAAAAGTCATGTTCCTCTAGTTGTGCTTTTTTCTAGTCTGGCAAACTGAATTCCTAAGCAAATAAGCATAAGATAGTAGCTGCTGTTGGATTTTAAAAAGAAAAGAGGCAAAATAAAGGATATGAAAGCAACCACAGTAAGTTTAGGGTGGAAATGGAAAGAGCCACATAACCTATCCCACTTTAAAAATGTTGTAGGATAAGTTATCCCATTATTTTTACTTTTTCAAAAGCTTTGTAGCTTAGGTCTATGGAACTGTGTTTTCTTTTATAAAAAGAATTCTCAATTAGATATCAAGAACATAAAATGCTGTCTCATCTTACATTTTTGAACAAATCTCCTGCAACTTAGAGAACTCAGTACCTTGGCATGGCATGGGACCAATCTAGAGACGTAAATCTTACATAATTGTGTTCCTATTTCTCCCAGTGGGAGAAATTGTCTGAGATTTTGTGCATTTTCATGATATTTGAGTTTTCAGAAAGTCTTATGCAATATATGATGGTTTCTATGTGAAAAGTAAATGTATTTTCTGCAAAATACGGTTTGGCACAAAACACAAACAAACAAAAAGAATCTGCACTCTGTCATAGAGACAAAAAATCTTGTTGATGTTGACTTTTTTCAGCTTTTTCCCAGAGAGAGAGAGATTTGTGAATACTTTTTACAACCCTAGACTGACACTGTTAGAGTTAAAAAGAATAAAATTAACATTTATAAGCTAATTATTTACTTAGCAGAAGAAACTGACATTTTTCAAACATAGCTCAAATATACTTAAATTAGACATGCTTGGTTGTTTTTATTGTCATTGTGACTCTCATAAGTGGACCTAATGATCCCTTTCTGCTGTATGTTATGTGCTCTTTTGCCTTGCATAAGACACAGTGTGACCATGCAGTAATCAAAAGTGGAAGTTGCTAATGAAGTCATGGTTTATGCTTCATTTTCTAAAATTCCTGTCCCCACTTACCATCTCCTTCATTTAATACTATAACCTTAGAAGCCAGGAAGAACCACCTAGTTCACCTTCATTAAGTCCCATTATATACAATGGTGTAGTAAAATCAATGCACTTGTAGAAAGTGCAGGATGAGTCCTTCCTGAATCTTCATTCACAAAGAAAAGCCAGAGAGAGTAAAATTGTGTACTTTATATAAAATGGCAAAATCAAGGTTTGCTTTTTGGAATTTTTGTGGGGTGGATAATATTTTCAAGCTGTGAATGGTTGAATCTTTGGATGCAGAACTCATGGATACAGAGGGCTGATTGTAGCACTGATATTTAATAATTAAAATTATTAAATTATTGGGTTCATTCTCAAGTCACACTAGATTTAATCTAAAGAAAAAATAGCTTAATTTTGAGCAGCCCTCTCTCTCTAAAGTCTGAAGTGCCTTTTCAAAAGAATAAGGAAAAGGGAGGAAAAGAAGACAGAGGATATTTGGCTTTCGAATGGTAATACTCACCTGCAATGGAATCAAAGGAATCAAAGTAAAGCAGCAACATGGGGAAGGGGGAGGGGTTTGGAACTACCTCGGACCACAGACAGAGTGCCTGCTTGGGCTCTGACACAAAACACAAGAGATGGGAAAAGGAAAGGGGAAGGGGGTTGGAACTGCATCAAAACTCAGACGATTGTCCACCTTCTGTATTTCAAAGCAGAGCCCAAGAAAAGGGAAGGGGAAAAGGGGGGGGGGGGGGTGGAAACAAAACCGGAACAAAAGCTGGGGGGGCCGCCTGAGCTCCAGTGAAGAACAAAGAACAAAGAACTGGCAGGGCTTTTTACAGGGTTTTTGCCCTATCATGAGTGGGAAATGTTTTCCTACTTCAAAGCAAAACCAAATTTACACATTGCTTGATCTATGGTCAGCCTTTTCGATGGGAAAGGCTATCGATTCCGGAAAAGCTGGCACCTGCGATTCTGCAAACTATCTCAGTCATAAATCTGTCCCAAGGTGTGAAGCATTCTTCTTGTTTTGCAATTCCTAAGTAAGGCTTGCTGTATACGTGGGGTGTCCGCTTCGCTGTCATGGAAGACAGTAATCATTTCCCACCATGCCCTTCGTTTGGGTCATCAAGAGAAATGGCAACACTCTAAGGATGCTCAATTCCATCTATAAGCTTCCATGTTCAAGCAATATAAAAGGGAACAGCCAATTACCTCCACCAAATGCACTTTGAATGTGGGGGAATTTGGGGGTGTTTTTACATAATTCCCTACCCACTAACACCCTGGTCTGGCATTATTTTTGAAGGTGTAGAACAATGCATAGATTTGCCATTTTGTCCTTATTTAGAGTGAAATCCTGAATGGTACTTAGAAAAGCTGTTTTTATTAGATTACAATTTACAATCCACCAGGCAGCATAGGCTGTTAGCACATTGGCTGGAATAGTCTGATAATTATATTAATAAAAGTAACCTTTCCAAGCTCTTACTCTGTCAGCTGAACATATTTTTAAAAAGTAGTATCCTTAAATTCAGTGAGATCTGCTTCCTACTGATGGTGCAGTGGTTAAATGCTTTACTGCAGCCACTCACTCACAAACTGCAAGGTTGCGAGTTCAGTATCAGCCAAGGGCTCGAGCTTGACTCAGGCTTGCATCCTTCTGAAATCGCTAAAATGAATACCCAGCTTGTTGGGAGCAATTAGCTTACCCCTTGGCCTGTTACAGACAGCCAAAATAAAGCTGCTTCGAGTCACAGTGGAGGTATGTGCAATCATGCTGGACACATCATCACAGAGTAGTCTCTGACAACACTGGCTCTTCGGCTTAGTAACAGAAATGAGCACTGCCCCCTTGATCGGACACTACTTGGCAACCTTGTCAATGGGGAATACCTTTACCTTTTACCTATTACTAAGAGTCAAAATTCATCAACATCAGGGGATCTATAACTGGTTGCTCAAATAAATTCTTTCACCCCATGCAGCTGAACTTACTGGTCAACCAAAAATACATTATTGTGAAGCTCACCATTTCCCAAGGAACAAGATTATCTTGGGCTTAATGCTGTCATTCCAGTTATGACCTTTAAGCTTGGAGCTGGAGAGAGGGAAAAGAAAAAAAAAAGAAAAGAAGATGCTAATGTAATCCAATAGTTCACAGGTTGTTATTGTTGTGTGCCTTCAAGTCATTTCTGACTTATGGCAACCCTAAGGCAAACCTGTCACCTTAACCTAACTCTAAAGTCACCCAGTGATTTTCCATGGCTGAACAGAGAATCAAAACCTGATTTCCAGAGTCTAGGTCCTATGCTCAAACCACAGAAGTGTCCAAGAAGTGCACCAAAGAGATGGATTTTTTGTGCTGATGAAGAGCATTATTGCTTATCTCTCCATTTAAGGTTTGGGTTAACTGGAAGCTTTGGGCTCCTCTCATTTGCCAAAGACTGATTCTCTTCCCACCATGCTGAGCATGATAAAGATAGATATTCACATTCTAAGTGAAATGGACATCTCAATTACTGTACCATGCTCTATTTAAGTCCCCATTCAAATAACAGACTAACATTCTGGTGAGTAAACAATGTGTGTGCATATTAAAAACCATAACCAAAAATGCCAGTAAGAAGAAGCATGCAAATTTGATGCATTTTAGGAAAGGGAGAAATATTAGCTGCCTTAGACATGAAAAGAAAAGCAATTTTGAAAATGACATGCAAACAGATGTGTATTTGATCAATCTAGTACTGTAGATCATCTATGGGACTCTCCAGGCTGCTTGTATTGTTAATATGCAGCAGGTTCTTCATGAAAGTTGCACTTGTACTCTCATTATAGTGTAAGTGTCTGATGACAGATGTTTCAGCTAACTGGGGACACTGGCTAGCATGTGTAATTGATGCAGCTGGATTTCTTTCAGAGTGTTAAAAATCCTATATTTAATTGTACATGAAGTGGGTAGGTGTTTTAAATCCTCATATTTTTTCACAGTACATCTTTTTTCAAAAGAATATCATTTCCCTCAGGGGACAAAGGACCAATGCACCAGTGGAGTTTGTAATTGTAATGAATCAGTATTAACTGATGTTCAGTGTTGTCATATACAGTATGTAGCTCTAAATTTTTAGTTTCACACCTGGACCAGTACAAAATATAACACAACAGGATATAAACAGATCTTCACTTTCTCCTCCTCCTTCCCCTCCCAGATTGCCTTATTTAATTAATTTTCCCCATGACTTCCCAAACCATCGTGCCCCCCACTGTCCTCAGAGTACAGAGTCCTTCTTCAGAAGGAGGCATTGTGGGTACCATGCTACCTGCTCCACTGTCATAGTAAATACCATTTAAAGTGAGGGGCATGATATGTTTAATATTTGCTGCCATCATGTCAAAACAGCAGTTGATCAAGCACTTTCTGCAGTCTGAGGAATGATATCATCAGAACAAATAGTGAAGCATAGGATGAATACTCACTGTCCATCAGTGATGTCTGTTGCCACCAGCTCTTTCCTTGCACTGGCAGGAAAAAGCAATCAGTGTGACCTTCCAGAAATGATAAGCACCAGGAGTGTCTAGCTAGGGAGATGTGGCTGCATTCAGTGCTGCAATATGAGCCATAGAGAAGGGTGGCAGACAGCCTGCTGGTGAAGAAAACCAAGGAGAGATATGTGATAGTGACCCACTTAGTAGGTGGGGACCCATCACACCCATGTTTCACCACTGGAGGAATCTGATAATCTGGTAATGACTCAAGTCAGTTTAGGTCTCATCCAGTGTGTCCCAAAGCCTTGGGATTTGAAAGTAGTTGTCCCTATACAGATTAAGAGTTTTCCCCCTAATGTCTAAATGATGAATTTCTTGCCATGGCCACATTAAGGGTGAATTATCAGAACCAATCATGATTAAACAACAACAATAACAGGTCAGGAGTATATTCTTGGGAGATTCTGAAATAAAAAGAGGTTACTGTAATTTCTACACCCAGCTCCATTGCCTCAGTTCTTTCTTGGACATATGGACAGTCATTTTGATGGCATAATAAATGGAGACATGTCCTTTCCCATGGAAGTTCTCATCTGAGCATCATTACTTCAGTACATGTGCAGGAGGAAAAGCTGCCAACACCACACTTCACACCGGGGGGGGGGGGGGAATAATTTCTAGTGGCAATTAAAGCTGGCTGACAGTTCAAAACAATGTACTTAAGACTGGTTGATACTTGAAAAACACTACTACTGATATGTATCAGCCCATACATTTGCAATAAATACTGGATTTTAAGCAATAATTTCTATACTTGTTATGTTAGCTTATGTGAAGCATTATCAGTTAAAAACAAGGGGTGTGAAGAGGAGAGTGGAGACTCTGTTGTAAAATGCCTTCTTTTGCCAAAATGTAGACTAATTTCTGGCAACATTTTAGGGACTGTAAGCCACTTGTGATGTTGTGATTGGAAGTGTAGATTTCCTGGTATAGTTCATCAATATTGTAAGAGAGAGCAATGGCTTACCGAAAGCCAGAGAAAGCTAGGCTTTCATATAGAAGTAAACTAACCATCTATCACCTACGAGTGTCATAAGGACTGATAAAGAAATGTTTCTTCACTTTATCATTTGCCAGAAATAGTAGCATGATATTTTCAAGGACATTTTTTAATAGTAGCATGAAAGAAAAAGGAAAAGAGCATTAGGAAGTCATCCTCAATTGAGTGTCCTATATCAAGCAGTACTCGTCCAAGAATGTTTCAAAGAGGTGAAAATTTGCTTTCATATACACATATATCAGACTGTATTTGTTTGATACAGTGGGCATCGCATGATTTTTGCAAATGCTGCTCTTTCATTTAATCTGTCACACAGCAGATAACAGTAGCTGCTATGTATAGCCTGCTGAAAAGTGTGGAAATGTTATTTCCAAAAATAATACACTTCTTTTTTGTTTAATCACCATTCTGGCACATTAAATATGTTCTTTTGTATATTTTGCTAAGTGACACCCAAAGCTAAACACATTTGAATCATTTGAATCTATAGTGTTTTTCCAGTTGAAATAGCCATGAATGAGTCTTGGGGGCTCGACAGACAGCCCAACAGGGATGAGCTGGGTTGGGGATGCGGCAACTGAACACCATGCCCCCAACCTGCTCAAAAAGGAGCCACAAAACATGGTTCCAGTTCCTGGTGCTACAGGGGTACCATAAGGGCCGCAATGCAGCCTTATGATGTCCCTCATGTGCATGGACACTGCACATGAGCAATGTCATCATGGCATGCTCCTTCTGGTCAGCCATGTGCCAAGATGGCACCTGGGTGCCTCGAGAAGGGCTTGGAGCATGTAAACTCTCAGCCCTCAGGCAACCTAATTCAGGCCCAGGCCAACCCAAAATGCCACTCTGACTTGGGCCTTGGTTCTTTATATCAGTGAATCACTTTCTGGCAGTATAAATTGCTGGTGTATGGGTGCTGATCTTCATTGAGGCCACAGTCATCAAAGGCAAAACATCCTGATCTGGACTGAGTCAAATGCACTGATATAGCATAAAAGATAAAAAGTAATAGGTAGATTGACTCTTAGATTCTTAACTTTTTAAATTATTTAATTAATTTCATAAAATTTATTGGTGTAAAAGACCAGGAGGGCCATCCAGTCCAACTCCTTCCATGCGGGAAGACACAGAAGATTATCACACTAGCTGCCTTTCCCCATTCTGGGCACAGGCTGAGACTGGGATGGGACCGTGTCTTATTGTACAATTCCATGCCCAGATCATTACCATCCCATCCTTCTGTTCTTACATAAAAATCCTTCTTTTTCATAATGGGAGATGTTCCAATTGGGGACGGGATGGTAACAATTTTGGCACAAAGCTGTGTCTGCTCTGGTACGAATCGTGCCAGGGCTGTGGCAACTGCACACACTCGGCCCTGATTTGGGCTGCTGCCATGATTTCAAACTGGACTGGGAAAAGGAGCTGTATTTTGATGCTCCTTTTTGGCCTTGTTCTTTGTAAAAGACACAGTCTTGGTGCAGTTTCTGGCCACACTCAGGGTGTGCATCATCTAAATGCTACATCTTGAACACAGCTGGAAACCAGTTTATTTGGTCTGTCTATTTCAGGACTTGGTTGGTACTTTCCTTTAAAGTGCTTGTAATTTTGATGAATTGTAAGTTACGGAGAGCCTAAATCCAGACAGTACAGTATTCTGAAATATCTCAGCCAGATATTCGTCCCACACTCTGGTCTCCACTTGAAATGAGGCAGTGAAATAGTGTCCCTGAAATTATTATCCTGACCATCCTCAACCCACTTGTTCTGAAGTATTCTGGTTGACAATGTTGATGACTAGAGCATGTTTGGTAAAAGAGGGTAATAACTATGACTGTACTTAGGAATCCATATTTAATTATCATATAGCAATGATACTGGCATTTTTCTTGGTAACCAATGTGTCAGCTAGTTGTTTTGCATAGTTTTTTTCAGATGGTTATAGGCCTCCTTGTTTATACTCTAGAAAACCATTACTTGAGCCTTCAAATTCCCACTGTTAAATAAGGATAGGATAGCTTTTTAGACATGAAAATGTGGACAAAGCTTCCATAAAGGAAATGGTGATTCCTATTAGGTTAAGAAGGTAAACCACTGCTGAAGTAGCTCATTTTAAATCTAATAAATTCTGATAATTTCTGGCCAGTATCAAATTTTGTGGTCAAAGTATTGGAGTGTTTGAAGTTTCAGTTCTAGATAGTGGTGGAATATGCTGATTATTTGCAACCATTCTCTTCAGGGTTCCAGTTTGACTTTGAGCTGGAATAGTTTTGATAACCCTGGTAGATTAGTACAGTGCTCTAGTTTGTCCTAATGAATAGGACAAATCTTCTTTAAGATTTGGATTGGGGGGGGGGGGCTATTGTCAAATATCTTCCAAGTATTCAAAAGGAAAACCTCTTTGAGGTTAGAAGTTTGTTAGGAACATCATCAGGAGGCACTTTATCTCAAACTATGTAGCAAGAGAGGCAGTTTTATTTGCTCAGATCTTAAACAGATGTCAGAAGAATCAGAACAATGTTGTATATGTAGCTGAAATAGCTTTCCATCTTCTCTGTTTCTAAGCTGTGTTGGTTAGCCATCTGTTTGGAGTTCTGCTAAGAATCAAGTGATAGAACACTAGCAATAAGCGACTCTGCAGTGATTATTTAGATAATCAGGAGTTATCTGGGCCTTTTATACCAATCTTTGCCTTATGAATACTATTCATAGAATCATAGAATCATAGAGTTGGAAGAGACCACAAGGGCCATCCAGTCCAACCCCCTGCAATGCAGAAAATCTCAATCAAAGCATCCTCAACAGATGGCTATCCAGCCTCTGTTTAAAGACCTCCAGGGAAGGACACTCCACTACACTCCAAGGGAGTGTGTTCCACTGTTGAACAGCCCTTACTGTCAGGAAGTTTCTCTTAATGTTGAGGTGGAATATCTTTTCCTGTAGCTTGTATCCATTGTTCCGGGTCCTATTCTCTGGAGCAGCAGAAAACAAGCTTGCCCCCTCCTCAGTATGACATCCCTTCAAATATTTAAACAGGGCTGTCATATCACCTCTTAACCTTCTTTTCTCCAAGCTAAACATCCCCGGCTCCCTAAGTCGTTCCTTATAGGACATGGTTTCCAGATCCTTCACCATTTTAGTTGCTCTCCTGTGGACACGCTCCAGTTTCTCAATGTCCTTTTTGAATAGTGGTGCCTAGAACTGGACACAATATTCCAGGTGGGGCCTGACCAAAGCAGGATATTGTGGCACTGTTACTTCTCTTGATCTAGACCAGGGGTAGGCAATCTTTTTGAGCCGGGGGCCGGGTTGCTGTCCCTCAGACAACTGGGGTGCCGAAGCCAAAAAATAAATAATTAAATAATTTTAAAAAAAATTAAATAAATAAATAAACCGGGACAAATGTAGGACAACATTTTCAAATGGTGGACACTTTTTTTAAAAAAAGTGGAGGACACGCAAAAAAAATTGCTGATTTTTTAAAAAATGTTAATATAAATGCATGTTTCTGAGGCGTCTATAGACAATTGCCCACCTTGCCCCTGCACGTGAGAGGCCAAAGGCCCCGGCGGCAATCAGCGGCAGGACTGGGCTGGGGCCGGTCCCAAGGCCTCACCGGGCCGCATCCGGCCCGCAGGCCGCAGGTTGCCTACCCCTGATCTAGACAGTATACTTTTATTGATGCAGCCTAAAATTGCATTGGTCTTTTTAACTGCCACATCACACTGTTGACTCATGTTCAACTTGTGGTCACCTTGGACTCCTAGATCCCTTTCACATGTAGTCTTGTTCCCAGGTGTCCCCCATCTGTGCATTTTAGTTTTCCACCATAAGTGCAGTACCTTGCATTTCTCCATGTTGAAGTTCATTTTGTTAGCTTTGGCCCAGCTTTCTAGTCTATTCAGTTCATTTTGAATTTTGATCCTGTCCTCTGGAGTATTAGCTATTCCTCCTAATTTGGTGTCATCTGCAAATTTGATGAGTATGCCCCCAATTCTGTCATCCAAGACATTGATAAAGATGATTATTAACACTGGGCCCAGGACAGAGCCCTGTGGGACTCTACTGGTCACTTCTCTCCAGGATGAAAAGGAGCCATTGTTGAGCACCCTTTGGGTTCAGCCAGTCAACCAATTACAAATCCATGTAACAGTTGCCTTGTCTAGCCCACATTTTACAAGCCTGGTTGCAAGAATATCATGGGGAACTTTGTCAAAGGCCTTACTGAAATCAAGATATACTATATCCACAGCATTCCCTTCATCTACCAAGCTGGTAATTTAATCAAAGAAAGAGATATGTCTGGCATGACTTGTTTCTAACCCATGTTGACTTTTTGGGATTATGGCATTGCCTTCTAGATGTTCACAGACTCTCTGTTTAATGATCTGCTCTAGAATCTTTCCTGGTATAGATGTCAGACTAACTGGAAGATAATTGTTGGGATCCTCTTTTTTCCCCTTTTTGAAGATGGGGACAACGTTTGCCTTCCTCCAGTCTGCTGGTACTTCTCCTGTTCTCCAGGAGTTCTCAAATATTATTGCCAATGGCTCCGATATTACATTTGCCAGCTCTTTTAAAACCCTTGGATGTAGTTCATCTGGTCCTGGAAGCTTATATTCATTTAGATTAACAAAGTATTCCTGTATATATCTTTACTCATTCTGTGCTGAATTTCCCCTATTTTGTCATATGCTTAATCCTCAGGTTGAGCACCCTTTGTATTTTCTGAGAAGACTGAAGCAAAGAAGGTGTTCAGTAATTCTGCCTTTTCTCTGTCTCCTGTTAGCATTTTGTCATCTTCTCCACACAATAAAAAGGGTTTTGGGGGGTATGTCTGCAGCAAAAGGAAGAAGAAGGAAGCAGCTTAAAGCCCTCCTGATCAATTTTTTGAGACTGTTGGAAAAAAAAATTTCAAAAATTTGATCAGGAGGGCTTTAAACTGAGTTATATGTGGGAAGGAGACGATATTCTGGAAGGCAAAAGGGTGGTGAAAATAGTCAAACTGCCATAGAGGAAAGAAGGTAAACATTGCAAAGACCCAACAGTGGGAGACAAAAACTAGTTATTCTTCATGGTCCTTCCATATTCCCTTTTTTTTCCCTTCCCCATCCCACCCCTCCTCATTTTTATTCCTTTGACTGTTCACAACAGCATAGCTCACTGTCCCATAGCTCACTTAAAACAGATACATTTCTGACATCACTATAAAGTTGATCTGATTTTGTGTGTTCTTTCTTTAACATATGGGGGGGGATGCACTGATCCATCTGCGTTGAGTTCATTTTGCATTAGGTATAACAGTTTTCCCACATCTCCTTTACCATGGCAATAAAGAGAAATACTTGTCTGTTTCATTTAAGGAGAAAGATATAACACTTATAACACTTATTGTGATTTATCATGTCAGATTACACCTACACACATTTTAAATCCTAATACAATAACAATAATAGTAAGAGCCATAATAAAAGCCAACAAATTAAAAAAAAATGAGACAGACTTAGACATCATAAATCGCCTATACAGACAAAATTCTCAATAAGACATTGAAAAGACAGTAAAATAAGTTTCAAACACACCCCTTTAAGCAAACTTTAATTGGAGATTTACAGATCCATGGATAGACATGTGATTTCTGATTTACCTGGTCATTAACAATGCAACATAAACAATTCACTTTTCTTCTAGTCAACTAAAAATACTCTCCCCACACATACTAGTCATTGACATTAGAATACAACAGAACATTGGCTGTTTGTCTATGGAGAATTTAGTGTTTCCTCATGTGATGAGGCAGAGATGATGCCTTCTTTTTTATGTTAGCTTCCCAGACGCAAGGAGATTTCACTAGAACATGCATGCAGTCACCCCAATACCTTGTAAGAATATGGAATCATGTGAGAAATCTATTTCCAGTTCACATTTCTTGCTGAAATATCTCTGGCATATTCTTTGCTCATTCCACAACTTGTGAAAATATTTTATTTCCAGCTGAAAGTAAATAACAAAATTCTTCTGTGTAAACCTAATTTATTGAGCCAATATTCCAGTTCACTGACAGCCAATTATCATTCTGCTCAATACTACTGAAAATATTTTCTACATTAATCAGAAAGAATTTCTGTTCCTGTATTGCCAAGAATCTCAGTAAACGTCGCACCTCTGAGCATTAATTATATTTCTTTTATTTCACTAAAATGGGTTTTATAAAGCTCAGCTACCATAACTATAACATACAGTAGATACCATGTATTGACAAATCTATGTGAAAAAAAATTGGTCACCAGTCTGGGATGAACCTGTGTGGAAAAAAGTGTTTTATACCAGTGACAAAAACTCAACAATGATGGTCCTTGCTTAGAACCAATCACTAGTGCTAGCAATATCAATTGCTTGTGGTAACAACACTAAATGCCCTAACATAAGTATTTGTTGTTGTTAACTGTGAACACACTGACTTTTGCACCAGGATCACCACCTCTTGAGTGACAGGCAGCCATGTGCAAACTGGAGAAATGCCATTCCCCTTCCAGAAGCTGACAAAAGAGACTAGCCAAATGTCTCTTCATGAGGCTTTTATTCTTCAGAAATTTCACTATGTGCAAGGCTACCTTACAACTCCAACACTGACCATCACCCACACTGTGACTTGAGGCACTCCCCTTTTATAGCCAGGGTTCCATGTGGCCTTTTTGGCCCTGCCTCTTCCTCCTGTGTCGCAATGATCTCTGTTCCCTGTCCAGGGTGACTTTGCACTTTTACAGCCTTTTGCAGCACTTTACTGCACTTAGTGACCATAATTTCTGATGTCACTTCCCATAACTTAGCACTGGTGGAAAAATGCCATGTAATCATGGCTGACAGTGACCAATAATAATAATAATAATAATAATAATAATAAATTTCTATTTCCCACCTCTCCCTGCAGATCGAGGCAGGATTACACCAGTCAGCAAATTTCAACAATAAAAACATATTTCAACAATATTAAATACATAGCATAAATATATATATACATTACTATCAATACAATACAGCTGGTTGACTCTCTGTAAAAAACATACAATACTGACAGAGGTGAGAATTGTACAGCAGGTTTGGTGGGTAGGCTCGCCGGAAGAGATCCATCTTCAGTGTCTTCTTGAAAACATCTAAGGTGGTAATTAGATGGATCTCTTCCGACAAATCATTCCACAACTTGGGGGGCCAAGGCAGAAAATGCTCTTTAGGAAGTGGTCATTAGCCTGGTATTTACGTAGTCTAGTGATTTCTTCCCAGTTATTCTGACAGTGCGGGGCAGATTGTGTAGGGAGAGGCATTCCCTCAAGTTACTCGGGCCCAAGCCATTTAAGGCTTTAAAGGTAATAACCAACACTTTGGAGTTTATTGCATTTAGCTTAGAACGGCCCCTGAGCATTTTTAAAGGGACCGTTCTGGGGACAGGAGGTGGCGGGGAACGCTGTATATCACACAGCAAGAATGTTGACGCCACTGAGCGTTCTGGAAACCGATTTTCGAGAACGCTTGAGAAAGCTGCTGCATTTTGAACTAATTGTCCAGTCTTTGTTGGAAAACTATGTTGTCCAGTCACTATTTAATACCACATTGGCCATTGCCATCCTCTGAGGCTGAGAGAGTGTGGCTTCATGCTCAAAGCTTAAGGAAAACCTATCCTGGGGCTTTCTGGACAAGTTTCTTCAGAGGGGGTTGGCCATTGCCTGTTTTTGTGATTAATCACTATGTTTTACTTATGTTCAATTTGTAACAATGAAAATACGATTCATAACAGTAGCAAAATTAAAGTTATGAAGTAGCAACAAAAATAATTTTATTGTTGGGGGTCACCACAACTTGAGGAACTGTATTAAAGGGTCACAGCATTAGAAAGGTTGAGAACCACTGTCTTAGCAAAAGTCCCCACAAGCCCCTTCAAGAAAAAAGTAAAAAAAATAAAGTGAAAAATTAAAGAAGAACCCCTCAAACACTGTTCCAAGGTCACTTTCTCCTATGTACTCCAAAACTTGCTTGACTATAAAAAAAATTGTGTGCCGTTAAGATTTAAAAAGTTTAAGAACTCACCCAACCAAAATGGCCACATTTTGAAGAGAATCAGCCTTTCCTCTTGCAATGAATGGTCTGGAAATCCTCTGCCAGCAGTTATATAAAATTAGGCTTCTAGCTCTGGACCCCCAGTGACCCACAGAAGTGACTCACAGATTAAAAGTTTGAAAACTCATCCAATCAAAATGGCCACTGAGTTTCTAGGACATGTCCTATATTTCAACTTCTGTCCAGGAGGAATCCCAAAATGTCCTCCATTTTCAGCATAACTAAGAAGCATGAATTTATATTTATATTAGAGTTTAGCTTCTATTTTGTGATGTTCTGCATTATCTTGAATGTCCTACATTTTGTGGTGTCTTTACTTCCTTTGTGGTTATGATATCTGGCCACTCTGATTCAGGATCGTTCCTAGATTGTGAACTCAATCCTTCACATGAATGTAACCTTATCTAAACCAAATCAAGGAACTATCTCCTAGAGTAGACACAGGAATTGTGCCCAAGCAATGTTCTAGAGCTTGCATGCCTCATTTTATTCAGACATTATGGAGAAAAAAGGCCACGTGTCATCAGCACATTACAAGCATCTTGCACCAAATCTTTGAAGAACTGTTCCCTAATCCAAATGCATCTGAGGAAGTAGACTTAAGTCTATGGCCCTTATCACATGAGGCACTTACCGCGCTGGAATCGTGGCCCAAACACTTCAGAAGCGTGAAAGTGGGATCGCCGGTCATGCTTCTCAAATGTCATTGAGGCATTTCACTGTTCTTCTGTTGTCAAAGTGTTTGTGGAGCAACCATTTTTTGCATAATGGAAAATCCCGTTATTACAGTAATGACTCCTCTGTGAACAATTTGTCGACAGGAGAAGAGCAGGACGTGCTTCAGTCATGCTTCAGAAGCATGACTGGTGATCTCACCTCTGTGCTTCTGAAGCATTTGGACCACGATATCAGTGCGGTAATTTCCTTGTGTGATAAGATCCAGTGAAAGCTCATGCTGCCAACTTCTTTCTTTCAGTTAGTTTCAAAGGTGCTACAAGATGTCAACATACTGTTCCTTAGGGTTTTATATAGATTTTAAACAGAGATGAGGAGAAAATAAGGCTCCTCATAACATCTAGGGCTCCTCATAACATCTGCTAAAGGCCTAAACAACATGCCTTATCGTTCTTTATTCAGCCCTGCAGTCATTACTGGAATCGCTGTAATAGAGAGTTTCCAAACCACATGTCAGTAATGGTCTAAGAGGATACCACTGCCATGATAGCAAAAGCTGCACAAAGAAATGAAAGAGCAATATCACACTTGCTCTGTCACCCCCTCCCCCAGACTAGGTTAGATCCATTAGACTTGCCTCCCCCCTCTAATGATACCTCTATTGTTCCGATATCAAAATTGATTGATACCATCCTCCCACCCATCCCTAATTTCTTGCGCTAATCTGCTCGAAATTTTAGTGTATTCCTATTGGACAGTTTTCAATTTGGATGTTTAATCTCTTTTTATGGGATGATCATTGTTTTTATGATTGGGAGGAGGGTTGGGATTTTGGGGGTTTAAAATTGTAATTTTTACCTGTTTGATGTTTTCATTATACTGTTGGAATCCGCTTTGATTCCTTTGTGAAAAAGCGGAATACAAATTATTTTGCCGCTAGAAGCAGCTGGAACTACAAGCCCCAGTGTGCATTGGGGCTTGCTCCGGCTCCCTACTGGTGCACGGAGCGGATGGGGCGGTCCCATCGCTCTGCAATGCTCTGGGAGCCGGGCTCGTTGGTGCGGAGCTTCCGGTCCTCCAGGGCTGTCCATTGGTTGGGTGGCCTTGGAGGAGGGGCTCTGCACAGCATGCAATATGGGCAGGGCCTAGGCCTATTTTAGGCCACGTTGCTGGCCCCAGCCCTCAGTTGGCCCTTGGCTTCGAGCAGAGCGGAGCCAAGCTGAGGAAGGGAGAAAGACTTTGAGCTTCTCCTGCCCGCCCACCACTGTTTTGTGGCTGTTTTTTCGTCACAACTTTGGCGGCAGTATAGGCCAGGATCTGCACATTGTGGTACCAGGGCTATGGAGCTCTGGTTTGGGAGTCAATAGGTACAAGGGGGCGAATAGGGCAGGCGTTTGGCCATTGCGGGGGCCAGAACGTGGGAGCGCCTCCCGGTGACTAGGGGCTTAGTGAATTTGTGAATGCAAGACAATGTTTGCGGTCAAGTTGTGTTCCTTAGCCCCTAGGTCATCCCAAGCACCTGGTGGGTGCCAGGTTTGGATAATCAGACAACATCGGGTTGTTTGATTTCACAGATCCTGACCTTATGCTTTGTGCCAACCCTACCAATTGTTGCAAATAAAGTTGTGGCCTTACTTCCAACCTGATGTATTGTGGTTATTTGACAGCAACATCTGAGGCAATATATATATAGGGCATCCATCAGGATGAAAAACTAATTCAGTCCTGAAGCCACATCTGAATTTAGTCTGAAATGGTGCATGCAATCAATATCCTCCAAAAATGTCTGCAAATGTCCAACCAATTAGCATTTCCCTGGCAACAGGTTGTTTGTGACTGGGTGTCTAAAATCAAGGTATCTAAAATCAATAATTTCAAGAACGCGTTCTCCAAACATAATTCTGCCATGTTTGCATATGCCTTCAACTCACCTGTCAACTTATGGTGACACCATGAATTCCATAGGAATTTCTTAGGCAAGAAAAAATCAGAGGTGGTTTTACCATTCCTTCCTCTGAAATATAGCATACAGCACCTGGTATTCATTGGTGGGCCCCTGTCCAAGCACGGATCAGGACTGACCTTGCTTGGCTTCCAAGATCAGATGGGATCCCTTTTTTTTAAGCCAGCAGGTGCACTCTGCATACACAAAGAAAGAGTAACCATACTCCAAACCCACACATTGACATACCCTTAGTTAGATCTTATTATCCAGGATGAGCATGAATTTAAGGGATATATGGCCATTGTTCTGCAAGCAAATTGTCCACATAATCGTACTGCAACAATTGAAACTGATCCTATGCTGGAGATGGCATCCAGCTTCAGATACTGGTGATAATACAGGACCATAATGATATTTTGATTGCTTTATTCACCATGAATTTGTCTTATCATCTTTTACAGGATGTTCAAGATTCTGGTGAATCACTCTTGTGAAGCAAACTCCATGTTTTGACTCTGCACTACATGATGAAGTTCATCCTGAAGCTCTCCCACCATTCAGTCATAGTACATCACCTTGGATTTTCCTCCAGATCTTTCACTCTAAAGCATACAAGTGATTTATTCATGAATAAAAAGAATGTACATTATATCTCCTTACCTGCACATATCTGATCCTGGGAGATATTGGGAGAACCGGGAGTGAAGAAGTGGGATTAATCGGAGGTCACACCATCTTTTCTCCCACCTAAGCCCTGGAGATGTAGGCCATGAAGAACATGAAAGTGTGTCCTGAAAAATATTTCAAATGTATTTCAAGCTTTGGTGTTAGCATCAATTCTCCCAATAAATGCATGAGCTTTCTCTTAATTTATTACTTTGTTTTTGCCTCCCTTTAAGACAAGTCAGTTCCAATCATCATAAAATGTTACTTTGCCAGACTCTGTCATTATTATTTTAGATGTCAGTCCTGCTTTTAATTGGATTTCTTCCCCCAGTAGGAAATGACATGTGAAAACTTCTGTATTATCTCCAATATAACTGGAGATATTTTTCACCCAAAAAGAAAAAAGGAAAAAAAATGCAATCAAAATCGTAACTGTAAAATAAAACTGTGTGGTCATCGTAGACCATTATAGTCTGCCCAGTTGTTTAACATGTGATGTCATTCCACATATTGCAGCACACAACTCTCACTGCATGAACAGCTATATATTCGTTTTTGTAGAATAGATTCAGGCTAGTATTCAGTATTTGTGTGTGTGTGTTTGTTTGTCCTTTAAAAAAGAAGAAATTATAAAATTCATTTAGTATAGATAACTCTGCAATGTAAACCAAATGAAATCCATTCTTCTGAAAGCTTTTCCTATAAAGAGAGACCAGTCCCCATGAGCTATCATTAAAAAAGACTCCTAAGTCTCCTTGTGGCACAGTGTGCATTGCTCTTAGAGGCAATAGAAGCCTCAAACTGTGGTGTGATCTGGTAAAAGTTTTTCCACTACACAGATTTCCTATGGAAGTGCATACATGTAAAACAAATGGAAAATTCAACATTCTCACAAGTGGACCTTGTAGGTCAAGCCATCATTTTAAATCGTGGAAACAATACTATGGGAACACTGTAACAAGCACCTACCTACCCCTTCCCACTGGAAAGCCCAGCCATCAGGGACGTAGACAGGATTTTGGGAAGTGGGGGCTCTAGACTAAGTGCCACCATTATAACAGGGCTTGGGTGCAGCAGCGCGATGGCACACACTATTTATTGTATCTAGTGGAAGGGGGGGTCCAGACCCCATGGAAAGCCCCCCCCCCCCGGCTACGACCTTGCAGCCATGCAAACCATGCACTCTATTTTTCTCATATGGATGAATGTCAGCAATGCATTTTAAATGCGAACAAATAAAAAAATTTGTGATGCATTTCATCAGCTTTCTTCATTTAAAATATTTTGTTTCAAAAAATCTTAAGGATTATGCTGGCCTGGCTTTAATAGTGTAATATGGTATATGTGTTTTCTTATTGTTCCATGCTACACTAAAATCCCTGACATTGGGCCTAGTAGTAAATTGATCTTTGAAGTTCCAGAATGCATATAGTCCATGTATGATGAAAGCATTTCAGCCCTGCTGTCAACACTTCTCATGAGTCACTTGAGGGGATGGGGACAGTGGAGAGACCCCAATTTGTACCCAGAAGATGGTGGCAAACTCCAAGCTCTTGATTTTCCAGCACATTTCTGATAGAGCCACTCAAAGACTCAGAGGCTCCCTTCACACAAGCTCTGAAAAGGGGCAGATATGATAGAATTCACAGTATATGATTTCATTATTAATTAGATGGTAACTTCATGTTTTTCTACCTGTAGCTCCATCATAAAAAAGGTTGTTAACATTATACATTGTTATGTTTTCTCTACCTATTATTGTTGGCTGTTGTTGTTGTTGTGTGCCTTCAAGTTGTTCCTCCCACCCCGCCTACTTACAGTGCTCCTAAGGTGAATCTAACACAATTTTCTTGGCAAGAAATTTTTCAGAGGGGCTTTCCCCTTGTCTATTATAGAAACTGGTATATTCTGAACAAAACCATGAACACACATAATTTGCCATTTCATTGCAAGTGTTTGGTACTATTCAGCCTCAACAGCAGAAACATTACAGCAAAATCTATTTTTTGTATGGGGTAGTACTTCAACTGATTTAATGGGCAATAATGACAAACTCTTAGATTGTTGTCATTATTATTATTATTATTATTATTATTATTAACCTTTATTTATGAAGTGCTGTAAATTTACACAGCGCTGTACATGCAATATTTTTAGTTAGACGGTTCCCTGCCCTTGGGCTTACAATCTAAAAAGACATGACACAGAAGGACAAGGGAGTAGTGGAGGAAAACGGTAAGAGGTCCAGCAGTTCCTCTCTACCTCCAAGGCCTGGACCAAGGCAGATGGACTGGAGGGAGGGCTTGGCTTTGTAATGGATGGTTAATCATTTTCCAGGGAAAATACATACATTCAAGTAGGATAATACATATAAAATACATAGCAATACAGGAAATGATTCGATAAAACAGACAACAAAAGAACAACAAAAAGCAAGTGACAATTATGCAATGCCTGGGAAGGCTTCTCTGAACAGGATGGTTTTCAACTCCGTTTTGAAGCTGGTTAAAGAAGTGATGGCTCTTGCTTGTGGGGGAAGAAGGTTCCAGGAGTGAGGGGCAGCAAGTGAAAAGGGGCGAATCCGGGATGGGGCAGAGGAAATCCTGGGCTGGGACAGCAGACCTTGACTATCAGAACGGAGGGCCCTGGTGGGAAGGTGAGGAGAAAGAAGGTCTGATAAGTAAGGAGGGGCCAGTCCATGGAGGGCTTTAAATGTCGACAGCAGGAGCTTATACTGAATGCGGAAAGGGAAGGGGAGCCAGTGAAGGGATGCCAACACAGGAGAGATGTGGTCAGAGCGGTGGGTGGAAGTGATAATGCATGCAGCTGAACGCTGAACTGAGATTAAAGGACGGAGGTGAGAAAGAGGAAGCCCAGCCAGGAGGACATTACAGTAATCAAGTCGTGAGATCACTAGGGCATGGACCAGGATCTTGGCAGTAGAGGCGGAGAGATATGGTCGGATTTTGGCAATATTGTATAAAAAGAATCTACAAGCCTTGGCTGAGGTCTGGATCTGAGGGATACATGACAGAGAAGAGTCAAAGATAAAACCAAGACTGTGGGCTTGCTGGACTGGTTGAATAGAAATGTTGTCCACAGAGACAGAAAAGGAGTGTTGAAGGGTGGGTTTAGGAGGAAAGACAAGAAGCTCTGTCTTGGACATGTTGAGCTTCAAACGCCGATGGCGCATCCACTGTGAGACAGCTGTGAGGCAAGACAAAACTTGCTGTTCAAGCCTTGGAGAAAGGTCAGGGGTGGAAAGATACAGCTGGGTGTCATCGGCATACAGATGGTAGGAAAAGCCAAGAGAGCTAATGAGTTTTCCTAAGGACAGTGTGTAGAGAGAAAACAGAAGGGGACCCAGAACAGAGCCCTGGGGAACTCCAACAGATAAGGGAACAGGAGAAGAAGTCTGGCCCCCTGCAACTACTGCAAAAGATCTGCCAGACAAGTAAGATCTAAACCAGTCGAGAACAGAGTCTGAGAACCCAAGGTCAGAAAGTATATCAACTAGAAGACAGTGATCAACAGTGTCAAAGGCAGCAGACAAATCAAGAAGGATGAGTACAGAGTAAAGGCCATTAGCCTCGGCCTGTAAAAGGTCATTCGAAATCTTAGTGAGAGCTGTCTCAGTAGAATGCCTTAGGCGGAAACCAGACTGAAAGGGATCGAGGATGGAGTTGGCTTCAAGAAACTCAAGACAGTGTTAATAAACAACCCGTTCCAAAACCTTAGAAAGAAAGGGAAGAAGAGAAATTGAACGATAGCTAGACAAAGAGGAGGGGGCAAGAGAAGTTTTTTTCAGAATTGGGGAAATGAGAGCATGTTTGATGTCCGAAGGGAAGTAACCTGTAGAGAGAGAGAGATTGAAGATATGGAGAAGCGAGGGCAGAAAGGAGGGAGCTATAGAGATTAGAAGACGAGTAGGAATTGGATCAAGAGAACAGGTTGCAGGTTTGGAAGAGTTCAGAAGTGTAGAGAGTTCATCCAAAGAGGCAGGAGGAAACACAGAAAATTTGTTAGGCGAGGGCGATAGAAGATTAAGAGCAGAAGAAGAATCGGGGGGGACTATCTCAGAGCGAATAGTGGAAATCTTAGAGATGAAATAAACAGCAAAGTCATTAGGAGAGAATGATGAAGAGACAGGAGGAGAGGGAGGTTTAAGCAAAGTGTTGAAGGTGGAGAACAAACGCTGCGGGCGCCTCTCATTGGCGGAGATCAATGATTTGTGCACACTTCTCAGTTGATCATACCATCTAGAGCATTTTCATCTTTTTGGCAAGTCAAAAAATATATCATCTTACCGTATTATTGGGATGGTAGTTAAGATGTAAACCACTGTCACACAGGGGTGATGATGTGCCACTACTTTGATCACTAGGAATGCCTAATACAAATACAAATGCAGAAAATTTATATGCAGAAAAAACATATACATCGTTTTGTGTGGGTTTTTTGGGCTATGTGGTCATGTTCTATCATATACTATTGAAGAACAAACACTTCACAGGCAAAACTGACACTCATATTATCAGGGTTGTAACTATAATTTTCACTTATTAAACAATCAGTTCTAGACATGTCATATAACCTTATATATAATTTGTTTTTAAGCAAACCACAATTTATGAAGCTGGCTTGTTTCAAACATTATAACTATCATCATCATAACCTTTATTAGGCATCTCAAAAACATAATACACAATTAAAATTATAACTAAAATTATTTATATAGATACTTTAAAATTCCTTCCTTATACAAGTTATTCTATGCACTACAGCTGTTCAAATTGTACCAAATTTTTGTTGCCTCCATTAGAAAATTTGACATCAATCGTGTAATCTGCTCATTACAATCCTCCAATAAATTCACTAGAGTTATATCCATTACACAGTAATTCATTTCCATCAGTTTCATTATCAATTTCTTTCTCGGTTTTTGATACAATGGGCAAAGAAAGACAATATGTTGTAGGGTATCTGGGGATGCTTCACAAAAAACATAAACGGTTAGCAAATGGAATTTTCATATATCTCCCCTTAGTAACACAAGACGGATGGATGTTCAGTCTTGCAAAGAGGAAGGCTTTCCTCGCAGCCTGAAGGGACAATGATTGGAAATACTTTGGTATCTCACCACAACAGGGGGGAATGCCAAATACAAAAGGGGAGCATACTCTGGGAGAGGTAGAATAAATTTTCTTATGTTCCCAACTCAAAAAACAATCCTTAATTGTCTTGAAGCACTCCTGCTCCATCAATAGGAGTAGAGAGTCCAAATTTAAACCCTTTAGTTTTAGATTATCTTCAAAGGTTTTTGACCACTTAGTATAATAGTTATCAGATAGAAGAAACCAGATTAAACTAGATCTATTTGGTCTATAATAAATTTTAAGCCAATATTTATATGCCATCAACCAGGCTGTGGTCTCCAGTGAGTCCAAGCCAAGTTCGTCATATAACGTTAAATAATGAACACATGTCGGGATAACAATTTCCTGCAGAACCGAGTTTGTAGATTTTCAACCTCCTTGTTAAAAGCTGTTGCCCATACAGATATACTATATAATATTAGAGGTCTAATTTTAGCTTTATAAATTTTCAGGGCTGCAAGGACATCTTGGTTTCCCTTCTTATAGTAAAAGGATTGTAGCGTTGCCAATGCTCTTTTCCCAGAATGAACAGCCTTTTCTCTCTGCTTTACCCAAAGACCATTGTAATGGAATAGAACACCCAAATATGTATACATTTTTACCTGTTCTATAGATTGATTATTCACTTTCCATTTCCTTGGAGTAAAACCTTTTGAAAATACCAAGACCTTTGATTTGTTAACATTTATCTGTAGGTGGAACCTTACACAATATTCACTAAATCTATTCAGGGCTCTCTTTAAGCCCACCTGAGTCAGCGACAATAGTACAGTGTCATCGGCATATTGTAACACTAAAAGTGGGCGATTTCCTAACATAGGAGGGTGGGTATCAACCGATGACATGAAATTTGGAAGATCTGCTACAAATAAATTAAATAAATGGGGAGCTAGGACACAGCCTTGTCTTACACCTATTCCTGAATAGATAGGGTCAGTTAGATGACCACTATCAGTAAATTTTACCCTACAACGATTGTTGGTATAAATTTGGCTCAACAAAAACAGAAGTCTTGGATCTATACTTAAACTATCCAGTTTACTCCACAGTGTAGGTCGATGAATTAGATCAAATGCCGCTTTTAGATCAATGAACGCAGCATATAATTTCCCTTTAGGACTGGAAATATATTTATTAACGAGAAATGAGATAACAGTAATATGATCTATGGTAGACATGTGACCTCTGAAGCCCGCTTGTTCAGGTCCCAGAATGGCTTGAGTAGTCATCCAGCTTTGCAATTTCATTGCTAAATGACTGTCATATAATTTACCCACGATAGAGAGCAGGCTTATCGGGCGATAATTAGCTGGGTCTTGCTTATCACCTTTTTTAAAAATAGGAATAATTATTGAATCTTTCCAGCTTGCTGGAATCAGCCCCGAGTTGTTTACCAGGGTGAAAAGATTTGCCAGAGCTTTGGACCATAATTCTGAACCGTGTTTCAAAACCTCTGCCGTAATAGAATCATAACCTGGCGATTTAGCAGATTTTAGTTTAAGAATTAATTGATACACTTCATCTGGTGAAACAGGGTTCCAGATAATAGAAGGGTTTGTAATTACTACAGTATTTTCAGTTGATTGAGTTTGCATCTTGTTTGTAAAATACGATACCCAAATTTGGGGCGAAATGCCAGGACAAGATAAATTTGAGTCGTTATTCATATGCCTCCTTACTGCCAACCAAAATGTTTTGGAATCATTTGATTTCAGGTCCTTATCAAAATCGGCCCAATTTTGCTGATAAAAAGCTTTCTTTTTGTCTTCTATGTACTTATAAAATTCTACCCTGGCCTTTAGGTAAGTACTAAAATTTTCCTCGGGGTTGTCTAAAGCAAGTTGGAATATTTGTCTAAGGTTCCTTTTCCCTATAAGGCAACTTTTATCAAACCACGAGCTCCTCCCTCTAGATGGATTTATATAAGTAGCTGTTTTGATGCTCATAATAGATATTACTTTTCCATAATTTACCAGGGCATTTTCTATTGTGGTGCTATTAGCTAGATCGTCCATTATCGCTAAGGCACTAGCTTCCTTATAGATTTCACTGACTGCCTCCCTTGTTCTAGAGCTCCAATAGATTCGTTTTAATCTTTCATAACTAACAAACATTTCAGAGTTTATGGTAGGTGCAATAATTAAATTGGGTAATACCATAGAAACTACTAGTGGCATATGATCACTTTCTGTCCTATGGCAAACCTCAAAGGCTGTAATCAAATTCAACAAAACTGGACTAGATAATACATAGTCAATAGAACTTCTCCCTCGTGTAGCTATAAAAGTGAATCCATTTGTGTTTGGAAAGTACTCTGAACCGTTTAGAATAAATAAATTATGAGTAATACAGAAATTTGCCAGAAGAATCCCATTTTTGTTTGTAACTGGATCCAAACTAACTCGGGGGAGATTTAGTGGAAATGGAGGCGTATTTACATCGAGCATACACTGCTCACAAAGATAGTCATTTGAGGGGCCAATTCTAGCATTATAGTCCCCCATCAATAAACACCCTACAGGATCAGGTTTGTTAGTAAACTCATCAATATAATTAGATAGGTGGTCCCAATAAATTGAACTTGTTAAATTATTATAATTTGCTGGTATATAAATATTAACTAATATTATTTTAACAGACTCGAATTTGAGAAGAATTGCTTGTGCAATCTCCTGACAAAGGGTTAGAATTACATGCTGAAGGCCACTAATTATTTTTATCATTTTCAGTAGTGGAGGACGAAACATTATAATTGACCTTTACTACATTGTAGGATTCATACAACACAAAAGACCACAGCCCTTCTTAAAACAGAGTGGAGGCCACACTAGGAGGGGAGGAGACTGTATGCAAGATCAAGGCTTGCTACAACTTTTTCTTGCAATACTAAACAATAATTTCGTATTGATTCTTATACACAACAAGTAAAACAATGGTCTGATATTAATGACATGCCATTTTTGCTGTGGCATGACATGTGAGTAGAAGGAATATACACTAAATTTAAAACAGTGATTCAATTTTAATTAGTCAAAGTATCTAATTATATTTCCTTTCCTATTGTCAGCACAATTACCAGAAACACTACAAAGACACATTTCAATTGTCAAATTTTTTTTTTAGAAAACACACACACACATACACATATATATATATACATATACATTTATATGTAGGCATTAATGCTTTCATTTATTTAGAAATACTGAGTGAGCAGTTGCTTAGAGTCCTCTGTTTTGTCTGAAGCATCATTAATAGTTTTATTTAGATTTCAAAATCAATAAATTATAAAAAATATAAATTAATTAGAAAAATCAATGGGGTAACAGGTTCTTCTTAAATTTATGATCTTATGACAGTAGGAGGAGCAGGAAGAAAAGGGGAAATCCTGTCTTTGAAACTGAAAAGGAGTTATCTTCAGATAAAGTAAAAATGTGAAAATAAAATAAAGGATAATAATGTGGATGAAAGAGTCTCCCTCATTAATACCAATGAATGAACAACTATTATAAGACAAAAATAAATGTATCTCAAACAAGCAAATCAACATTTTGTACCAAGTGAATACCAAGTAGAAAATTGTAATCAAATTAATTTGAAAACTTATATATGGAACTTATTATTTTCCATATAAAAGTGGGCAGTAGATGGTGTGAACCTGGATATAATCTACAGATGGCATGTAACATAAGGTCATAATGTAATTATCTGAAACTACATGTTAAGACAGTTTTATAACTTCAGTCTATAATTTAGTATCTGTACTTTGTTACAAATTAAGAAGACAGCTTTCTCTCTGTTTCTTCTATTTCCCAGTGGGTCTAATCAACTTGAATCTCTGAAATAAAATACAATACTGATCATGTTGAACTTTATTAATCTTCACTTTAACACATCAGTGTGTTAAATCTGTGACTGTAACCCAAACTGAAAAGTCCTTGAGATACTATAATAGCTGTTCGCTCGCAGTTGCCAAGATAGGGGTGAGGAAGAAGCAACCCCTCTCCACCTCACTGTCATTATGTACTGAATAAAAGATGAAATGTAAATACCTTGGGCAAATTATTGTTAAGTCAAATAACTTTAATAGCTATCAAAACATGTAATCACTGAGAGCACAGTATACTCAATTGATTTCTAGTGGAAAGATAAAAAGTGAATGTTAACATATTAGCATATGTTAGGGTAGGAAGAAGCTCTTGTTGAGAGAACAGTATGCTCAGGAAAAAAAAACTGCAAATGCCTGGGGGAGCATAGATTTAGACATGAACTAGCAAAGGTCCATTCTTCTTTTTCATTTCACCTAAATATTTACTATACCCACTTCAACTGAATGTGTAAATTCATCATGAGAAACAGAAGGAAGGGAGGGAGAGAGGGAGGGAGGGACAAGCACTACTTTTCTGCTGAAACAGGCTTAAAAAGTTATATTGTGAATTGGTTTTTAAACTCCTATGACTGGGGACACCTACTTCTTAGAAATAATCATTATACTTACACGCACAGTCCTCATTGAGGGGCAGTTTAAGAAATGCAGGCGCCCTTTTGAGAAAGGACACAGTTAAGGTCACCTCTTCTCCAGCATTCCGAAGAACCTGGACCTGAGAATTAAAGAAAAATAGTAGATGTCATACATGCACACACAACATGCACAAAACGCACACGCACAGGATCTGCCTTTTAGTCATAATTCCTCCATTGCTTATTACACAAACATGAACAGAAAAGAACCATTAAAACCAACTTGTCCTTTTATATATTCATTTTTATTTTATTCATTCATTCATTCATTCATTCTATATCCCATCTTTCCAAGGGACACAAGGCAGCATACAAAATTGAAATTAACAGTTTAAGTTTTGTTTTTTTTAAAAAAGGTATTACACAAAAGCTTTAAAAACAATTAAACCGCAGTTCTGTTAAAAATGCATAGTTAAAAATAGTTTTAAAATTCAAATATAAAAATATAAAAATACATTGCATTAAAATACAAACTAGAACAGAACACAACATTTTAAACAATATTCTGCTGTGTGATTAAAATAAATCAAATGCCTGCCTAAATAGAAAGGTCTTAGCCATCTAAGCCATCTTAGACATCTAATGGGAGGGAGTTCCACAGAGAGCTACTGAGAATGCTCTCATGTCCCCACCAATCACAGCTGTGAAGGTGGTGGAACACAGAGAAAGCCTTCCTCCAAAGACCTTAACCATCTAGTATGGATTTATTTATTTATTTATTTATTCATTCATTTTTAAAAGACTCCTTTTTATGTTTGGGCATCTTCAATATTCTACAGTGACTATATAGATACATGTATAAAAACAAAAACAAACACAAAGAGGGATGCATTGCATAAAGATTTTAGACTGGCCATTTTGTCAAGGACAGGTAGTGAATGAGATATCTACGAATCTCAATCTGTATCAGAAAGGTTTTTGCTGTGGTCTTCAAGCAGTACATAAAATTGGGTGCCAAATGGAGCACCTTAGTCTTAGAATCATAAAATTTTAGGGGATTATCACATGGAGGCTTACCGTCCTTAAAACATCACTAAATTGTGCAAGGTTGTGATCACCGGTTGCACTTGTCCCCAGTGATTAAATCCTCATGGAGGCATTCTGTAATTAAAACGTTCATGGAGCAGTCATTTCTCTGCATAACGCAAGTTCCCGTTATGCAGAGAAATGGCTGATCCATGGATGCTTTAATGATGGGAAGCCTCCATGATGACCAGTGATCACGCCCTTGTGCTTTACGAATGATTTAGCAATGTTTTAAGGACAATAAGCCTCCATGTGATAATCTCCATACTGTTGGAGGAGAATACAAGGGCCATCCAGTCCAACCCCATACCATGCAAGAATACACAATGAAAGCACTCCCAACAGATGGCCATCAAGCCACTGTTTAAAAACCTCCAAAGAATGAGACTCCACCGCACTCCAAGTGCATTCCACTATTTAACAGCTCTTACTGTCTGGAGGTTCTTTCTAATGTTGAGGTGGAATCTCTTTTCCTGTAGTTTGAATCCATTACTCCAAACCTTATCGCAGAGGGGCTCCAGGCACGGGACAAGAATGGAATGAAAGGGGCCAGGAACGTGTGGGGGGTGCAGTTTACTGCACTCAGAAATTCCCATTCCGTTCCATTCCCTTCCCTTCTGTTCCCAATCCATCCCAGGGAACAAAAAATCACCTCCTCTGGGATGGATTGGGAGTAGACAGAGAAACTGCTTTCTCATAAGCTCAGAGTTTAAACACAATGCTTTTCTATTGTTATGTGAATTACTGAGTCCATCCAGATTATCAAAACAACCTTCACTAGTGTAACAGAAAGGCAATCCATAAAAAGAAAGAAAGAAAAAGAATTGCTTGCCCCTGATCTGCTCTCATAGAAAGGGACAAAGGTTTCATAGCATTGTGTAATTTGACACAGTGTGAGTCATGCAGGCTTTGCTGAGCAATCCTTTCTGAAAGTAGAGCACACTTGATCACTCTTGATCACAGCAAATATCAAAGATGATGTTACTGAGAAGGTTATAGTGAGCAGTGCAAAACTGAAAGACAAAACTAGAAAAAAGAAGGAGATCCTGAAATGGAAGCAAACACTTCTAACTTTCAGTCACAAGAAACATCTTAAGTTAAAATAGCTTAGATATATGCCCTTAGGACTGATTAAAAAGCAACTTCCTCTCTCTCTTTTTTTAAAAAAAAAACCCTTTCCTTCCTTCCTTCCTTCTTTTCTTTTCTTTCAAACAGTTTTTGTAAGCACTTTCTCATGGCACCAAAAATATTCCTCCACAGGGTCCATCTTCCCTCCACTTTGTATGTGGACAAGAACACTACTCACGATAGCTGTTCTAAACATTTGTTTAAAGCAAACAAAAAAGTACTGAAGATTTTAAGAAGAGAAAGCTTTTACTTGGTATTGTCTCTGACAGCTAAAAACATAAATGCATGCTCCATATCTAAAAATACCCCCCCCCCCCTCCGGCACCAACATGAGAAGTTCTCCAGCTGAATTTCCTCCTAGGGCATGTTCTTGAGAGGGTTCAGTATATACAACAGCATTAAAATTCATACTGTAATCTCAGTTCAATTTAGAATTCACAGAGTGCTTTTTCACAGCATTTAAACACTGCCCTGATTCAATAAGCAGCTAGCCTCTTGAAAGAAATGGAAAAGGGGGACATGATGCCAGTATTTTATTACTATTTCTATTTATAATTCCTCAACATGTATTGCTTCTCTGGCAAATAAATGCAAATTGAGGGGTTCTGATTGATGTACATCATTGCTAGGGACCACTGCCGCTATAGAATTTTTGTGTTAGCATTCCACTTTTACTGAGAGGCTTCTATCCCATGAAATCCTGGGACTGCGAGTTTAGTTGAGCATTTAGAATCCTCCGCCAGAGACCAATTGTGTCTCACCAAAGTATAGATCCCAGGATTCTATGGGATGGACCCATAGCAGTTAGGGTGGGAAAATAGTGGTATAATTGGGTAGTGTGAATGAGCCCTCAATGGAGCTCAAAGCACAGAAATCATTTGAATTTCCACATCTTTCAGCCCTTACTTCAGGTATGTGGACTGTACAGCAGCCCTAGCCTGTGCAGTAATTCAATAACATGTTTCACAGCAGCCCTAGCCAGCATTCCAACAGTGAGGAATCCTGGGTTCAGTTCAACAACATCCAGGAAGTCACAAAATTCCCACCCGAGCAACAGCATTGTGCACCACTGCAAGCCTCTAAACGATTTTTTAAGCAGCCCCCCTGCACCCACCCTTTTTTGAGAGGTAAGGTCTAGAACAGGCAGGTTTGCTGTTTCCATTACCTGAAAACAGCCTACCAGCAGTAACTCAACTGTGTCAGGATACAGTTTCATTTTAAAACAAAACTGTACTGAGCAAAGTTTAATATAAATATGTAGAGCTCTCACCAACCATGAAGCACCTATTTTGTGACAGGTATCCCAATGGAACCATGTATGCATACCAGCTACTAAATGTAAAGTGAAATGCAATCTTCCTTGCCACCTTATCGGTCAACAGTTTTATCTTCTCTCACCAAATCTTCCCCTCTGATGTGGAGCTTCCAAATTTGCTTCAGCTGATCAATTTAAGAATGTGTTCACATCCATTTGCAATAAACATGAGCCAAAGCCAAGGCACAAAAAGCAGTGCTGGAGTCAGTCCAGGTGCCCCTTTGCCTGACAGATTGTTGCTACACCACCACCACAGTCCTTGTTTCTGCAGTTTTTGCCCGAGGCAGAGCCTCCAAGCAGCTTTTTAATATTTTAAAGACCACGTGCTCCAATCTACAGCATATGCATTTTAGAATTTAAAGCATAATACAAGTAGACCTGTTTTTACTGATTTAAAAATGGCATATTTTTGTTACTGAAATATGGTTAGAGAAACTCCTGAGAATGATAAGGATGCATGTAAATAAGAATTGGAAAAAAAGCTTTGCAATATAAAAGTCTGGAAGTGCTAGCGTAGCTTTTTCATGATTTCTTTTAAGTAATGCTTGACACCGTTAATACACGTCAGCCCAAGAAGCACTACTGTAATCAGACAACTTACTTTATTTGTATTCCAAAGTCATCCACCATAACTCACAGCTCAGAACTGCTGAATACACTGTACAGAGGCTTCTGTATCCCTAAGTGTAGCAATAGTAATTCTTAAAAAAACAAAACCCTTTACAGAAATGACAGAAGACAAGAGGTCTGATGGACTGAATAATCTAATTCTACATGGGTGATGCAAAACACCATATATTCTGCTTCAACCTTTTGACACTCCTTTAATCTGATGGTGTTGAGTAGGGAGGACAAGGTGGGGGAATCTTCATACTGCCTGGGCAAGTATGAAAGCATTCTGAATAGCAAAAGTCACCAGGAACAGTCTACTTAAAAGGCCTGAGATTGATGTTCATGTCTTAACATAACCAAAAAGGAAAACAAATTGTAAAAACTCTTTCTATGAAATTTGTGGTTTGGCTTTCCAAAGCTAGAGTGAGAGTTATAGAGGTGGAAGGGATTGCAAGGGCCACCTTATCCAATCTCCTGCCATGTCACTACATTAGAAGGGAACTGAATACACCAGAGCAAAGAATCAGAATTCAGAATAACCCACCGAATGCAAAGCTGGGCCAAACTAACCAATTAATTTAGAGGAAAATGAGTTGCACAAGAAAAATGTAGAGAATGTACAAATATAGGATGGGTGACACTTGGCCTGACATCAATCAATGTGAAAATGTTATAGGGGGCTCCACACATTTAACAGGTAACAGAACATTTGTGCCAACCACTCCACTTTGTTTTTTACTTCTTGTCACAAATTCATATTCATATATTTATTAAAATATTTCTATCTTACTATTCTCAAAGATCCCACCAAAGGCACAACCTTTCTACAGACGTGGGATGGCATACTCCAGTGGGGCAAAGAGGGTATGCTGACAGCAGCTGTAGTTGATAGTGCTGGTAGGGTGCCCCTGCCAAACTGGTTTTTGCTGAGAAGCCAGAATAAATGTGTGAAACAGCTACTGGGCAGCAGCAGTAGTAGTGGAGGGTGAAACTGGGAGGAAATCTCTCAGTAACATCAGCAATGACACTATGGCTAACACTTGTTAGTGCTGCTCAGAAGCAGGCATATTGAATCTAATCTAATTCTAACTAAACTCTGTCAAGAAAAATGGGGGGGGGGGGGGACACAATGACCTACAGATTGGAAACACTCAATATACATTCCAGTCCTCAAGAGGCTACCATAAGTACAGAATATAGAGAAACTGAATGATTTCCAATTGGAGAGATGCTTAGGCAATGTTGAATTTTATCATCCTATCTGTTTAACTTCTCCGCTGAACATATCATACATACAGCAGGATTAGACTTGGTGGAAAAATGTGTCAAAACTGGAGGAATTTAAGACTTGGGCCAATTACTGAAGAAAGCCAAGGAGGAATGTGCAAAAGCAGATTTACAGTTGAACATGAAGGGGTGGTGGGGGGTGGGAATGACCACCAACAATTTACATAATTTTAAAATAGACAATGAAGACACTGAAATAGTTTTAAAATTTTCCATACTTTGGTATAGTCATTAATCAGAAAGGAGACTGCAGTCAAGAAATCAGAAAAAAAATCTTGGAAAGACAGATAGGAAGGAACTAGACAGGATTCCAAAGTGTAAAGATATATATTTAAATATTAAATTTAGGATTGCCCATGTCATCATATTTCCAACTTCTATGTATGGTTTTGAAGTCTGAACAGTGAAGAAAGCTGATAGGAAGAAAAAAAATACTGGTACTCATTTGAAAAGTGGTGCTGGAGAAGAGCTCTATGGATACTGTGGACTGCTAAAAAGATCAATAAATTTGTCCTAGAATAAATCATGCCTGAGATAGGCTTAACAGCCTAACGTAAATAATGCCTAGAGTAAATCAAGGCTCTCCCATGTCCTCACATAATGTAATGCTTCCACTGTTGGGACACAGCAGAGGGCCTCTCCAGCATGTCTCAAACCTTGGGCAGGCAGATATAGGGACATTTACTCATTCAAATATTGAGGTGCCCAGCCTTTTAAAGCTTTAAATGTCATTGCCAATACCTTAATTTCAAACCACAAATGTATTTGTAAATGTATTTTAGAACCAATTTGCATGGTTTCTTTAAACTAGTCCTATCAGCAGTCTTGCTGCTGACAATGTAAACTTGTTTAAAAACTGTATGTGTAGTATAGTCTACAAGAACAATCCACATTAGACAATCTCTCATGCAATTTTTCAAAGGAGCTCTGGTGGCGCAGTGGTTAAATGCCTGTACTGCAGCCATTCACTCAATAATAATAATAATAAAAAATAAATAAAATAATTTGTTTTTTAATAACGCATTCTCCAAAGATCATAGCGTGGAACAGCAAGTAAGCAATAGCAAGTAAGCTAATTTGCCCCCAACAGTCGGGGTACTCATTTTAGCGACCTCGGAAGATGCAAGCTGAGTCGAGCTTGGGCCCTTTGCTGGTCTGAACTCGCAACCTTGCAATCCTTCCGAGGTCGCTAAAATGAGTACCAACGGTTGGGGACAAATTAGCTTCTTGCAATAGCTTACTTGCTGTTCACCGATATGATCAGCAGTAATAAATAAACAAATTTATTATTATTATTATTATTATTATTATTATTATTACTGTGGCAGAGCTATCACACCTGAACCATTTCTCCAGTCTGACAATTATATTCAGAGGCTGAGGTCTCTACATAAGTGAACCTATATCAGATTACTTGCCCCAGTCTTGTTGTTGTATGCCTTCAAGTCATTTCTGACTTATGGCAAACCCAAAGGCAACCCTGTCATGGGGTTTTCTTGGTAAGTTTTGTTCACAGGCGATTTGACATTGCCATGCTCTGATGATAAGAGAGTGCAAGAGAATTTGCACATGTTACAGAAGTGCTATTAATATTACGTATGCCCTTCTCAAAATTGTTTTCATGTATTTCTTATAACTCAGATTTATTTAGAAATCACTCTCAAAATATTTTTTAACATTCAGTTTTGCATACTCAATATAGTCTCAGTAAGTAACTAAATGGATAGAATCTTTTTTCTATTTTAGAACGTGAATAATATTTTTACATGCTCCCATCCCATACAATGAGCTTATCTGCAAAACCTTGACAGTGGCATAAAGTGGAATCCATTGACAAATCTGTTTTTGAAGTAATGCTTTTGATCAATACTTGCAGCTATCTCAGCTTAGTAGGTAGACTGCTCTGCCTTCAGTCTCAGTTGAGAAAGATATTTCTGTACTGAAGTGAATTCTTTCACTGACAAAAATTAGTCTGCCACCTGCTAGCCATGTGAAAATTTGATTTCCTGCCTACTTTAGCCTTTCATATAATGATAGCCTTTCATAAACACATTAATAATTGCATTGCATCTCCATGCATAATTGTAAAAGCTTTGAAAGTAGTTCTTGTTTTCTCTCACATACTTTCTTTTGGTACAATCAGCTAGGTGATCCAAGTAAACAATACATTGGGTTGCAAATATTTAACCCCCCCCCCCCCCAAAAAAAATCTCTCCCACATATTTCAGGTATTCTAGCTTTGCAATTTCTATTTAGCAAAGCACCAGAAATATACTGGGTTGTGCCCTATTCTTGGCCCTTACATTTTCTTTTCTAGTTCTAGCAAGAAGACAAGAGGAATTGTCACGTGATAGGATAGGTTAAGCTTGAGCAGCATTCTGATTCACAGCATCTTTTCCATATTTTTCTAACCTATTCCCTCTCTTGACACATACACCCTCCTAAAGGGTGAAGGTGGGTCTCTGGAATGGAGGTTTACGTCTTGAGACTAAACACGAAGGGAAAGAGATTTGCCTTGGGGCTGGCTTGAGATTCAAACCCTCACTTAAGTCTTGAGAGTTAAGTGGGGAAGTCTTGGGTTGGCCTTCCAGATGAGGGACAGCCAGGGAGCAACCCAAATAATGAATTGCCCTTGGGGCTCAGGTGTTTTCGCCCTTTTGGAAGCTGGGGAATTGGTCTTGGAGCAGACCATCCACCAGCTGTTCCTACACAAGGTTCTCCCCCCTGGGCTTGCAGTTCTCAAGAAATAAAGTTAAATAGGTTGGATTTTAATAAAGTTGCCCATTTTATAACCCAGTTCTCTGTGTCTGGTCTCGTTATTTAATGAGTTGGTCAGCAAATTGCTTCCTAAAATTGTAACATCTTGGTCAAAGAATTGATTTGAGAGGTGAATATATATTAACTGACTGGCTGGCTTACTGACTGATGTTTTGCTCCCAACTATATTTTAAAGGTGACCTTTTTGACATGGCATTCTTATATCAATTTGGTACCACTTTAACTGTCATAACTACATCCACAGAATCCTGGGACTTGCATTTTTGTGAGGTATTTATAATTCTCAGCTAGAGAACTCTAGTGATTCACCAAACTACAAACACCATGTTTCTGTAGTCATGTCAGTTAAAGTGCTACAGTTGTGTAGTGTGAATGAGGTACATAATCATTTATCTTTACATGCTTAACATATTGTACATGCCTTCCCCCCACCCCCTAAAACTCAAACACACCCACCCAAAATTATGGAGAAGCTGGATTCTGAACCTAGTATGTGGTGGAGTGGAGTGGAGTAGGGGACAAAGTGTTCATGCAGTGCTTCTCAATTTGATAGTAAACTGTGTAACCTTTGGCAGGCTCTAGTAAATGTAAAGGTATCTTTTGGGCTTCCAAAATCTGTATTGGTGCAGTAACATTATGAAGCCAACCAAAAGGCCAAAAGGTATGTGGCCCAATATTGGTGTACAGTATTCCCATAAAATGTATTTTGCACAACGGCCACAATGAACTATGAACACCATTACTTTGTGTATCTGTGTTGTGTTTGACACTGACATCTACACACACACACACACACACACACACAGAGGCACAGAGATATTGGGGGGAGGGAGAGAGAGAGAGAGAGAGAGAGAGAGAATGAATAGAATGAAGAGTTATTTTTGAAAAATCTTCTTTAAGATTTGGTCAACCCAACATTTGGACTCCATTTGCCCATTTGTACATACCTCCTGAGAGAGCACTCAAATGTGGCCCTCAGGGAAAAACCCTCCCAGCTCCTACACACATACAGAGAGAACATCAATCTAATTTATGGGCTCCATAAATTGTATAATGTTTTCATTATAATTGCAGCTTCCAGATCATGTGGAATCCCCATAATCAGCTGCTCTTGGAAGCGCTTATCCACACGAAGAACACAGAAAATGTCTTATACAGAACTTAACCAATGGTATACAGCTCAGTTTTGTCTTCATTGTCTATCAGACAGAGATCTTCCCAGTTGTGCCTGGTGATGTAGTAGTTAAATACTTGTACTTCAGCCACAATATTGTAAATTCAATCCTGGAGGAGGACTCTAACGTCCACTCAGCATTCCATCCTGTCATAGGTCGGTAAAATGAATACCCAGCTTGTTGGGGGCAATTGGCTTACACATTGTAAACCACTTAGGGAGGGCTAGTTCACTGATAAGTGGTATAGAAATGTACTTGCTATTTGCTATTACTATTGCCTGGAGATTTCAAGGACTGAACCTAGAATCTTTTCAGTGCAAAACGTGTGCTCTTCTACTTGCTCTAGCCCACCTATTAAGGAACTTCCCCATTTTTATGAAAATTGGGAAGTGATCATTCTTTCTTCCAAATACTTGAACACCAAGAAAGATGTTTCTAGATTTCTGAAATGATAAACAGCTCTGAAAAAATGAAACATATTAAGTCAGCCTTTTTATGCGACATTGGTACCCTGGAATACAGTTGTTCTGTTATTCAGAACATCCAGAGATAATTATAAAACTATTTTACACTCACTTGAAATAATGTTTGTCATAACTCATCTTTAATTTCATCCCATTGCAGCTTTTAGTTAGCTCCCATTTCATATTCCTAATTAGGCAATAATCCCAGAGAAATCCACAACTGCCAGCAGTTAATTAACATTTAGGGTATAATCATGCTTGCATAGATGGAAAAAACTGAGTAATTATTTTCCCTTGGATATGAATCTGCAATATCAACAACAAAAGATCACCACCATGATATTTGAAGTTTTGCTGTGCAGTTATGCAAGATCATCAACAAATGATCCCACAAACTATAACATCTACTTTTGTGAGATTCAGCTAAAACTGAAATCCCATATTATCTTCCTTAAATTTTACAAGCAATATGTAAACTTAAACTTAAGTTGTATAGTCAAGAATTCTCTTGAGATACATACAGTGTATCATAGTTACAGTTAACAACATTTCTCAAGTAAACGGAGATATTTCTCTCTCAATAAATATCAGACCAGTACTTAAATAATGTCCAACTTTTCATGTTAAAATAGAATATAGGAAACAAATAACATGTGCATTATGTGAATAGTACCTCATATGGTTTTAACTAACCAGTGCTAAAGAACTGGCATTTTTACCAGGGAGCCCTGGTGACAAGTGGCTAAACTATATTGCAAGCCACAAGGTTGTGAGTTCGATCCCAGGGGCACGAAGGTTCACTCAGCCTTGCATCTTTCTGAAGGTTGATAAAATGTGTACCCAGCTTGATGGGGGCAATTAGCTTACACGTTGTAAACTGCTTAGGGAGTGTTAGTTCACTAACAGAAATGTACTTGCTATTGCTATATTCTTAGTGCCTAAATGGTTCTACAGCCCTAAGTGGCTCATGAACCAAGTGAAGTGAGCTGCCACTTCTATGAGCTGCCACTGTCTACAGCTGATTTACAGAAATGTAAATCAACCATAGTTTGGTGAGTCTACATAAAATTGTAAAATCACCTAGTTCTTCATGTACAGTGCGCCCTTGCCTTACGCAGGGGATCTGTTCCGGAAGCCTCCGCATAAGGCAAAAAGTGTATGTGCTTGAGCCCTATTGCAATCTCATCATGCAGCTTTCAGCATAAGCTGAAAGCCATATAAAAGGCACCCGCATATGACACGGGCGCACTGTACATTGCAAATATTCAAAGACATAGCTGTGCTAGTCTGGAAAATCAGTATGCAATGGAATCTTGTAGAACCTTTGAGACTAATTGGAAAATAGAAGTTGATAGCATGAAATTTGTAGACTTGAACCTATTTCCTCAGATTCTTCTTTAGCCTCCTGGACCACGAAGCACTACCTGTTCACTTCTTATTTTTTTCAAGGAAGAAGTAAACAGACTTCCACTCTATGGGTGTCACTCTCCTAGGTTTCCGGGCAGTTTGGGGAATAATGAAACCTCCTAGCCTTCTATAATTGCTCATTCCTGATTAAAATATACCCCAGATGCCTAAAAATGGAGTGTTGATGTATTATTTTATTTGGTGTACTGTTTCAGTTTGGATTGTTTCATCTAGTTTTCAAGGAGTGGGTCACCATTGCCTTCTTCTGCATAGTATCAGCTGTTTTTCAGGTTAGCTATTGTACCATTGTCTCTGACAAATCCTCTGACAACATCATCTCCCATTACAGCTGCTGTCTACTAGCTGTCTGGCACATATAGTTTGGCTCCACAGCAAAACCTGTCTAATACAGAAGACCCTACAAACACCAATGTTGCAGTCAGCATAGCTTTTTGCCTCACAGTTGCATGCAATTCCTCCACTACAGGAAGCTATTGCCAAGGTAGTGACACTGAAAGAGTTAAAAATGTCCTATACATTGGCTCAAGCATAATCAAAATGGAGACTGTATTCAAGAAATCAGAAGACTAGCAGTACTGGAAAAATAGTTATGAATTAACTAGATAAGGTCCCCAAAACCCTTGCTTAGTGTGTCAGTTTGGATTGAATGGGGACACTCTGTCTCTGTGAACCCTGACTAACTCCGGTGTGCTCGTTCATCTCTGCTTATCGGAACGGCTATGTCTCACTCCACATCACCAACTGGATCTGAAAGCAAGCCTTGTGCTTGTGTATCATCATTAATTCAGCCTCCAAACATTTCCAAGCTAATTCCTGATTTCCTGAGCCTTGTATGAATGTGTGTGTGTTAGTGATCTGCTGTGTGATAATCCCCCAATAAAAGGAACATTTAATTATAGAATTCTGCCTCTGCATAATTCCTTTGGTCTGCCTTTCTCTCGGTATACACTAAGGGAAATGGGCTTGTGGGTTATTTGTGGCCTAACCTGCTTTGAGCAAAATTAAAATTCCCCTAAATAGAATTTTGGCTACACATGAGACAAACTGCTCATTGGAAAAGCTGATAATGCTGAGTAAGATAGAAGGCAGTAGGAAAAAAGGGAGACCACATTACAGACGAATTAACTTAATCTTAACTTAACTTAAGCTGTGGCCTTAGGTTTGCAAGACCTGAGGAGGGCAGTTGATGGCCAGGGTTCTTCAAGGTCTCTCATTCATAGGATTCTCATAAGGCAAAGTCGACTTAACAAATAACAATAAGTGTATTGTATTTCTCCCTTTTAGTGTTATTCAGAAAACAGCTAAATGTTCAAAGTCCAATTGCAAAAAAGCTATTTGGTCTTGGATTCACTCCTTTCTGTACAACCTTCCTGACTCATAGAAAGACTAAATGGAACTTTGTGATAACATTTTTTTTCTTCCATAATAGTTCAAAGTGGATAGCACTGTATCAGTGAAATCTGGGTCACAAAGAAAACAGATTGTTGTCAACACTAAAAAAGAAAGAAAGAAAAAGAAACAACCACACTGTAATTACAGCTGTCCTTTTTCATGTCGGGCTTGGAAGACAACTCCTCAAAGACGTTCCAATCACAGCTGACACAAAATGATTACACACAGAGAGAAAAGAACATTGTCAGTGACCTTACTAACTGTCACAATTTGACCTCACCTTTCATAAGCAAGAAATATCACTTTGAGTAAATAGTTGCTTAGCAACATCACCATTAAACAGAGCAGCATCACTATTAAAGTAGATAAATATAACTCACACCATTTGTCGTTCCTTTGTTAAAGTCTATACAAAAAAATCACATTATTATTGGAAGGAATTCAATATACTGGACTCTTCCAATTGCTGTTCCTGAAGATATATATGCATTTTTTTTCATACTGGAGCTGCAATAACTTGCCTTTCACAGTACGTCAAGGGTTGTTGTTGTTGATGATGATGCTTAAACAGGTGTAAGACTATTGTTGTTTTGCAAAATGGGAGAAAATGAATTCCCTAACTGTCTAGGCCAACTCTATAGCACAGAGAAAAGACAATGAGTTCACAGTTGTCTAAAGAATATATTTCCTTCCTTGACATCTCTGTGCTGAAGCACTTTCACTGCTTCCCTCAAGTCACAGTGCTGAAATAGAGTGAGGGTGCACTAAAAACCCAAGTACAGTTGTCCATCCAGATTTGCTGACTTCCCGTTCAGTCTTGAATTTCCACAGATGGGAAGCCACCATTATTTTTAATGGGAGCTTGGATTTTTGCAGTTTTCTGATTCATGGGAGGGTCTGGGATGGATTCCTTGAAAATCAGGAGGGGCAGCTGTACAGTCAACTCTACATATCCACAGATTCTTTATCCATAGATTCAATCATCCACATACTTAAAATATTCTCCCAAAAATATAAATTCCAAAAAGCACATGTTAGTTTTGGTATTTTATACAAGGGACACCATTTTACTAGGCTATTGGATAAAATGAAACTTGAGCATCCATGTATTTTGGTATCCACGGGGGCCCCTGGGACCAAACCCCAGCAGATACCAAGGGTCCACTGTACATAGCTAATCTGATTAGCTAAACAGTGACACATTTGCTTATAACTATCACTATTTGATAGTTATACTCAAGAGGATAAGTAGTATCATTTCTGTCTCTATAAATAAAGCAAAATAAAAAATTAAGCAAATTAGTAATTATTGTTTTTATAAGGAGGCATTTAGCCCTTGCATTTTCCCCAGCTATCATATCTTGCAGCCTTAATGTTGGGAGGCTTAAGGAGACTTAAGTGAGAGTGAAGGTGATGAGCAAGTAGACTGAAGAATGTTATGAAGGTTAAAAGGAAAATGCAGATATGAAAGAATGAGTAGGAAAATGAAAATAGAAAACAAAAAAGGGACCATGGAAGGGATTTAGAAGATTAAAGGCTAAAGAGGATGAATGAATCAGAGGGTTTTGGAAAATGAAGTATGAGTAGATGGGAATACTGGCAACTATGTATATATGTAAATATATATAATTATATAATTACATAAATATGGTTTTCTTTTTTTCTTTTTTTTCTTTTTCTTTTCTTTTCTTTTCTTTTTTGCTTTTTCTCTTGCCTATTTGTATCTCTTATATATACTTAATAAAAATATAATAAAAAGGAGGAAAAAATCCATCCTCTCTTAACTATTCTTGAAGATTCTTCTAAGACAGATATAAAGCACACAGCAACTATCAACTACAGGTTAAAACTAAGGCAATATCTCACCATGACTAGAACTGACTAATCAGGAATGGCTACGGATGGACAAGTAGCAGGGCAAAGGCACTCCTTAGTTTACAAGCACCATTGAAGCATCTGAGTACAAAGCCAAGTCCAGTAGCACTTAACTGTAAGCTTCCCTTCAAGGGTTTACTATTTCCATCCAAGCATGCTGAATTCCTGTTACAGATATTGTATCCTGATGTGGAACCCTCCTATCTTTTCTGGATTAAGTCCTAATTTCAACTATCATTCGGACTCTTACTGTCTTCAAACACCAGTTCAGAAAATTAGTTTTTATGAAAAAGAGAAACAGAACTGTGTGACATTCACTTGTTGACAATTTAACTCAGTAGGTTAATGTAAATATTAAATAACTATACTGAACAAAAGGCACATACAGTGAATGAATACAGTTAGAGACTTAGGGGCTCTACAGACTACCCCTTTCCTGGCTGGATCAGGGCCACAGCAATCCCACACTGTGGTCCCGATCTGGCCTTTGGAAGGCACAAAAAGGAGCCGCAAAAAGGGCACCATAGCCGCAGTGTCATGGCTGTATGGCACCCCTTTGGTGCTGCGTTCTCTGGAGCAGCACATGGGATCATGACGCCCTGAGGCGAAGTTGGGGTGTGTGTCATCAGGATGCTGCACCCGGACTCTGCCCATAGGCTGTCCTTTCAGGCCGGTGTGTATGGGGCTTTAGATCACCATTTCCCACATTATTTAATTCAACCTCATGGGGAACATTATCAGGAAGAAAGAAAGAAAAAAGAAAGAAAGATGTATGAGATCTCAATTGTAAATACCCCATGTGAGTTTTCGTTCTTAGAAATAGTTCAGGCTGCAGACTGTAGTTTTCCCCTGTGTAAATATTATCCTAGTGTTTTTTTTTAAAAAAATACTTTAAACTTGTTATTAATTCACAAATTAAAATGCATAGCATATTTTCACACTGGTATCAATTTAAAAGGCTTGAGGAATGCTCAAATTCCATGAAGCAGTGAAAAGAACAGCATGCACAGTACCTATATGCAGCACCTTTCATTTAACATATACTCATTAGACATGGGTCAAAACTCTCTTGGCCAGGAAAATTAATATGGAGAGAGGATGTGATGGCTTGTTCTTTCTTGCATCAAATATTGTCATGAAAGCAGCATATTTTAATTAGGTTCTTATTTATCTTCTCTCCATGCACTTTTCTTTGAACTGACTCACGGCAGAGTTCTAGCGTATTTCAGAAGAAAAAAAAGAATATGCTCCCCTATATAGTTATAGCCCACTCCAAAATGATAGTAGATTGCTTGTTGTTTGTCCAAGGGTAAAACTACACCTTGTTTTAAACGTGTACAAGAGTGAAGCTCAAACAACACCTTTTATTCTGTAGCACGGTTGATAATTACGTGTTTCCCCAGATGCTGTTAGAATGAGGCACCCATCAATACCAGCATGGCCAAAGGTTAAAAATGATACGAACTGGTAATTGTTTAATACATAACATTCCTTATGTGGGAATGCACATGTGTGTGATCCCAAGTCTTGCCTATAGAAAGAGTGGATCCCTCATTGAATTAATGAAATTTCTTTGGACAGTACTCATTCACTTTTCAGTCTAATAGACTATTTCATAGAAAACAGTCTTTGAAGAAAAGGAGGTGGGATGGAGTGAAGAAGAGAGATAGATTCTTGTCGCCTTTTCCATTTGTCTTTCCACTCATGTTTAGCACCTCTTCCTCATCCCTTCCCCTTCTTTCTACCAACTTTCAATGGAGTTTGTTGATGCTGTTCCCTGAATTAAGAGAGTGGAAGAGTGTGTGTGTGTGTTTGCCCTTCTCAATGGCCTACTGAGCAGTTTTGTGACTTCCTTGGTCTACGTTTATTTTTGAAATAAATTATTTTTGAAAAATGATCCCTTGTCAGAGCCTTATTCATCCCCTTTCAATCCAGTCCTCACAACAGAGCCTGCAAGGTAGGACATGGGAAGCAAGGGACAGAGAGAAGCTATATAATTATATAATATTTAGTAATACAGTATTGTGTGTTATTTAGATTTTTCAGCAACCAAAATGCATTTGCAAGCTAAAACAACCCCTTGGTTCCACTTTTCAACTAATTCCACTTTCTGACAGTGCTCTGGTCCCTAAACAACTGGATAAACAGGAGAAGCCTTATATTTGCTTGGTGGTGATTATTTACATGAGAATAAGCCATGTATAATTTTTTAGGTATGGCCAAAGCTTTGTAAACAAGTACCTGCTTTATATCTGTGCCTAAAAATATAGCTAACCATTCTTCAGTTGGAAGAATGTAAGCATGGCTGGCTGTGCAAATTTTAACTGAGAAATTAGTCCTAGAAAGCATAATCAGGTTAATAAGGTAGCCAGAGTAATGCAACTTGCATTTCACATCTTGCTTCATTGCCCCTGAACACAAAACAATGACACAGTAGCATGACAGCCTACGACTGCTCTCAAAAATACATTGGAGCCTTTCTTTTTTAAAAGCACTGATATTTCATTCTGCACCCACTGAGATTAACTACTGACTAAAGTAATCTGATCACTGTTGGAACACCAAGGCTTGATGACACAGTAAATAAAAATCTTGGCTTCAGTCTTAAAACAGCACACACACATCACCCAGTAAAGGATTATGCTTCTTGTGCAAACAAATCCATACTATGCAAGCCGATAAGACACACACAAGTAAGCAAATCCAAAAAAAACAGGATTAGAAAAACAAGTTAATTATTTACTTAACATCATATAATACACTATACAACTCAGAAGAAAAGAATTTCATTAGGAAGCCACAATCTACCTTGTGTATGTATCTGATACAAAGTTTTGCTGATGATTATTTCTCTCTTTGAACCAATCCATACAAGATGCAATTCATGCAATCAACAATTTCATAACCACTTTTTAAAAAGTGAATAGCTATTTCACATGTCCTGATCAGAACAAGAACTCAAGATTATTGGGGGGGGGGGGGGGGAGGGCAAGGAGGCCTTGAACAATTGTCTCTTCCCTCCTGTGACCCTATTCTGGATTGGAGTCCCATATTTACCTCCATTGTAAGAAAAATTTCCATTGGTGTGAATTAGAACCTTTCTCTTTCCAAGGCAACTAGCTGGTGGTAAGTAGAACAATCTGGATTAGAACTACCATAGTGGAGAATCTCTGTATGTACCAAACCAGAATTCTAATATCTATCCCCCCTTCTGCCACATACAATTCACTTTTTAAGAACTGTTCAAGCCCTTGCTAGTTTCCTCCTCCATTCTCATTCCTTTTCTCTTGCATGACATGTGAGCATGCTAGCTGGGACTACTGAAATTTGCAGTCTCTTCTAGGATCCTTTTTGTTTCAAGAGAAAGGTAAAAACTCTTTAAAGAAACAAATATATATATATATACATTGCTCTCTATGTCTAACATATGTGAATCACATCTTATCTAGCTTGGCCCTAAGAGATTTTTTTACGAAGTCAAAAATGCAATTTGTACAAAGACAAAGCTGAGAGAAAAAACAGCAAACATGTATAAAAACATCACACTTCATACAGGTAAATGATATACTTTAATATTCCCATAAGATGTTAGAACAAATTATTTTTTTTTTAATTAGACAAATTGCCTAAAGATTAGACAAATTTAGGTAAGAGCAAATCTTTTAACAGTTGTCAGCTATGAGAATTTGACTCAGAGTTGGAGAACATGTGGTCCTCTAATATTACTGGACTGCAGCTCCCATCATAATTCACCATTGCCTGCACTGGCTGATGAAAGTTGTTGTTCAGATATGAATGGCCACATCTTCCCCACAACTGATGTTGATGTGGAGCCATGCTGCTGGCTGCCATGGCCTTGCTACTGAGGTGGAATCCCAAATATGTAAAGCCCCAAATGAGAGAGTGATAGCTCACACGTTCTTTCGAAGTAGGTGCTCAACATGTGCTGTTGTAACTGCACTAAAATAGTAATGTACATAATTAACGTGTAGGAGAGTTTAATTTAAGCAGGTGTGTCAGAACCATTGAAAGTAGATAGATTTGGTTTATTAGAAATAACATGCATACACACCCTAGAAAGTAAAATGTTAACTTGACTGAGGTCAGAAATCTTCAACCATGGAGAAGATGTGTCCAGTTCTGGGCACCACAATTCAAAAAGGATGTTGAGAAACTGGAGCGTATCCAAAGGAGGGTGACCAAAATGGTGATGGGTCTAGAAACCATGCCTTATGAGGAGAGACTTAGGGAACTGGGTAAGAGGTGATATGATAGCCTTGTTTAAATATTTGAAGGGGTGTCACATTGAGGATAGAGCAAGCTTGTTTTCTTCTACTCCAGAGAATGGGACCTAGAACAATGGATGCAAACTACAGGAAAAGAGATTCCACTTCAACATTAGGAAGAACTTCCTGACAGGAAGAGTTGTTAGAGAGAGGAACACACTCCCTCAGAGGGTGATGGATTCTCCTTCCTTAGAGGTCTTTAAATAGAGGCTGGATGGCCATCTGTCAGGGGTTATTTTATTGTGAGTTCCTGCATGGCAGGGTGTTGGACAGTATGGCCTTTGTGGTCACTTCCAACTCTATGATTCTATGATAACCAAAAACCTGACCATTCAGCAAGGCTTTTCTATTTACAAAGCATAATGGTGAACATTGCCAAAGATAAGCAACTATGTACATTATAAACCAGAATGGTTTAGAAAAAGGGAGTGTAAGCTCACCACTTCTTCATGCCTGCATTTCCTTACATTAATTCCATTAATCTGTTAAGGGAGAAATAACAATAATATTTTGAGTAAAATCAGGAAGCATACAGGTTGAGCTGTGCATGACACTAGGAATAAAATCTGATATAAGAACATGTTTTTGCCTACCTGTAGAATTGCATCTCCTATGAACAGCAAGCCTGAGAGTTCCGCTGAGAAACAGAGAGAGACAGAGAGAGAGAGAGAAGAGGGAAACTGTGTTTTGCATCTTTTTTCCCCTATATTTTTCCACTAACAGCATCAGTCTAGCACGAAATAAATGAACAATGAGAAATAGTTGGCAAAAAAGAAGCAAAATCATTTAAAGTTTCCCTACAATTATATATTCTGGAAAAAATAAACACATTTTTTTTTGTTAAAAATACATCTAATCTCTAAAGAATGGTATCTCATTTGCAGATATGGGCTTCAGTCCAACTGCAAACTAAAACAGACTCATGTCAATATGTACATATGTACATTCTGTTGATTCAGTGAATCTTCTCTAGTTGGGACTAACCGTACTAACCTAAAGCCAATAAAAGATCTTGGAAGGATGGCCTAAAGACAGACTGGATTTTTTTTTAAAAAAAAAAACAACCTATTTTTTGTCCCACCTTTCTTTTTTTTTTAATCCACATGAAAATAGAAATTTAAATGTATATTTTCTGACTGTATCCACCCACTGCAAAAAACCCAACCAACCAACCAAACAAAACCAAATACATTTTTGTCTTAAAATGTGGATACGCTTTGATAGTTTTTTTAAAAAAACAAACAAACAATGAAATACAACTTTCCAAGAATGTTCAAATTTGGATGGATAGCTAGGGAGATGAGCAAACATCCTAATTTCATAATTTGCAGATCCTCCTTATCATACCATCCAAAGACAATATGTCACTTTAACACTGTCTGTATATTTTTTCACAGTTTTCACTGATGAATAAACGTTTGGTTTCAAACAATTGCAAAGACTCCTCCTCACCTCATTAGCATTGCAACCTTGCATTTATCATACAGTTCACTTCTAGGTTGTTCTTACACCTCATCCTCAATATCCTAAAAATCAAGTTATGAATCAGCGCAAAGGAAATATATAGCAGGCCTTTCCCATCTGGGAGTGGGGTGGGGTGGGGGTTGGTTCATTCCCAATTGAAAAAAAATGCAGCAACTGAAGCTCAAATTAGTCAATGGTCAGTGACTTATGCATTACAGTGGGTGCATGCTGGCATTAACTAATATAAAGCGGGAGGACCACAGGAGCATGGACTGCTAGCCTACTATTATGGTGGGCTCACTTTATAAACTTGGAGATAGTTGTAGGTATTCTGTTCAGCAAAAGCTGTTGTGCACATTCAAGTAATTTCCATTTTATAGCAACCTTAAGGCAAACCTTAAGTATTCACAGAATCATAGAGTTCCAAGAGATGCCAAGGGTCATCCATTCCAACCCCCTGCCATGCAGGAACACACAATCAAAGCACCCCAAACAGATGGCCATCTGGTCTCTGTTTAAAAACCTCCAAATAAGGAGACTCCACCACATTCTGAGGGATTATGTTCCACTATTGAACAGCTCTTTCTGTCAGGAAGTTTTATCTAGGGTTAAGGTGGACTTTCTTGGCAAGATTTGTTTAAAGCTGCTTGTCATTTATTGCCTCTGAGGCTGAGAGAATGTGACTTGCCCAAGATCACCTAATGGGTTTCTATAGTTGAGGGGGAATTCAAACCTTGGTCTCCCAGATTCGTAGTTGAACTCTCAAACGACTATACAATACTGGCTCTAGTAAGCAACTTATCTGACACAAAAACCTACCTCGTTGCTCTTTGGAAATTTTGGAAATGACCACTGGAATATTATGCTCTGCTCCTCCCTATGAAATAAAAAAATCATATTTCATTGAACATATGGCAAACTTACAATACTGTTATATTTATTTAAAGTTTATTTGCTTTTATGTTTACATTACTCAGGAGGTTGCGGAATGACCTGTTTTACCATTTCTTTTGGCCTGTTTTACCATTCCTTTTCACAATAAGTAGAAAAATGTAATCAATTCTATTGCTAAGGAGTAAGAAACATACTGGCAGCATCAGCACAGCAGAGTGTGAACCAAACAATGAGAAAATGTTGACAAAAGAATGCAGGTTCCTACAGATTCTCCAGAAATCACAGTATCAAGTCTAATTTATAGAAATAAAAATGGGCACAGTTCCAAATACTGGCCATGCTGTGATCTTTTTCTTGTCATGCTGACAAGGAACTGATACATAAAAGCACATAAAAGAAAATAATACATTTGGACATTAAAGAGAATGTGAAGGTTTTCTTTGTTTCCCTCGGTTCTTTTTTGCCATTCTTTCATGCACAAAATTCTGTAAGAAAATGAATAGGAATCTGGAACAAAAGGAGGGGTGGCATCTAAGGTGGAGAACAACAGGTGCTCCATAAAGGGGGGGGGGGGGGGAGGGACAAAAAAGGTTTTCCATTTTTAAAAGAAAGATTACACAGGTAATATTAAACAATGCATGTATACTTGTTCACTTTTTTAAAAGGACTTGTTTGGCAATATCTCTCAGTCTACAACAGAAACAGATTTAATTCTCTAAGCTTATTTGCCCTTTCCACAAGAAGTTTGCACTGCTCAGTCCACATGACTACCTTACCTGGTAGGCTTTGTCACTTTGTATATTAGAAAATGTATCTATGGATGCCTTGGTCATATATCAACATTTATACATCACAGAGGACTGTTTCAAAAACCCATCACTGAAGGCATTCATAAGATCAGATCTACACAGCAATTTCCCCGTGAATGCAATATTTTTATCCCTTTTTGTTGGATATTTTAGTTTCCATGTTTTTAGAAACAGAACTGTGTTAAGGGGCCCAACACATGATCTCAAATATAGGATCACAAACAACATCAAAATGAAAGCTAAATATTTTAACATTTTTCTAACAGGATCTGGCTGTACAATTCACTATGCTGGATATTGCCAGCCCCTAGAGAGAACCAGTTTTATCTGATAACTGCATGTTTGGAAGCTGAAAGTTTAGAAGTTGGATATTTGAATGAACAGAGGTAGTAAAAGTACTTTCCTGTCACAGATCAGGACTTCACTTTTGACACCTAAGATACACAGAGTCTAAACAATGATAGCAGGGATCAGGTAGAAGCCTGCAGTAACTGTTAAGATGGATGAGCCATATAGTCACTTGGAAAGCAAAAAAGGAGCATTGCTACTAATAAACAAATACTAGGTATTGACTGACACTACTGGGAGTGGAGTTATTCTGAAGCTGGCTAAGTAGTCAGTGTTTGACTATCCCAAATGTATGTGGGGCAGTCAGGAGAAGGCACGAGTTAGCTTGGTTCAATACTAGCACTCCATGATGCCTTTCTGATTCTCTATGTGGTCTGAGACCATGGAAAAATGAGGCAAAGTGTTATGAGAAGAAAGGAAGGGGGGGGAGTCTTCGGTAGAAATGAGCTCAAGAGAGATACTTTGTTGTGGAGGTTTTCTTTTCAGGAAACCACCTATTAACACCACAAATCTATCTGTGTTTGAACAGAAAATTGCAGATAAAAAAATCTTGGAAAGCCAGAAATAAGGAACTCAAACAACTAGTTTCATGAATAAAATAGTGATCTTTTTCTGATTTGCTCAATATACAAAATTATTTATTAGGTCTTATTTAATACAGACATTGATAGATTTCAAGTTAGATTCCATCTCTCTTCTCATGTATCTATGATTATTATGTTTTCAATACCTTTAAATGCTATTGATAATTTGGTTGTATTTTATTGATTGATGTGCTTTAATCTAGATCTGTTTTGATCTTTGTAAGCTGCCTTGAGCCTCAGTGATGGGGAAAAGGTGCTATATTACAGATGATGATGATGATCATGATGATAATGATTTCCCTCCTTACCTAATTTCTCATTACATCTGATGTTTCTTAACTCTAGTTAAAATACACCAAACATTAGTTTAGAATCCAAACTAAACCCCTGTCCAGTGATTAAGACATCATCAGGCTGATAGAATGTTTCACAAGCCCTTGAAAGTTGACAGAAAGACCTTGCAAGTATGAAATGTGAATACAGTTTTTGGAGTTAGTCAATGGGCTGGTACATACTGGCGCAAAGCAGTGTGGTGGTGGTGATATAAGAGTTCAGTGTGATTCAGCATCCACATTTCTCGAGCCCTAATATTGGCGCCGTTACATCATAAGGCTGCGGCACAGCCTTGTGACATAAGGATGCCAGAGGGCCCAAACAGCTCTAGCCAGAAACACCATCATAAGGGCTGCATCCTTATGACAGCGCAAAAAGGAGCTCCATTTTGGAGCTCTTTTTTGAGCCAGATCGTTGCCGCAGCCATGTGGTTGTTATGGCAGCGATCCAGAGAAGAAAGGGACAGCCTCTGGACATCCCTTTCTTCTCATCTGTACCACTCCCATAATAACTATTATGTGGTTAAAAAGTAGTGGGCTCCTCTGCTGAATGAAAAGTAGTACTGGATTTAAATTATTTTCTAGTGCCTCCAAATTTTGAACTTACTTTACAGATGTCATAAACAACATTGTTATTTTCAAAGTTTGAAACTCCTCATTTAATTATCAGTAGATAAATTATTTTCCTAGATAGTCTGACTTATTTCCATTTGTTATTTTTCATAACCATGGAAATGTTAATGCCCAGAGAAAAAGTAATACCATGTATTGACTTAAATAAACATAGCCCATCATGTTAGTAACTTCATTGTTACAGAATTTTGATGGTGCAGATACATATAAACACATTGGACTAATTTTAAGAAATAAGAGTGGGATCGAACAGAGTTGTTCCACTGACAAAACTACTCCCATCAGGTGAAACAAGAAAAATAGAACTCCTCAGCTTCCTGCAGTCCTCTGGCCCTGATGTGTACCTTCAAACATGTTGCAGAGAACAGGAAAATCCTCCAGAGCAGGATTTTTGGTAGAGCAGAGAGTTTCAACATGGAAGAAAGTGTGTTGTGGGAAGGAGGGGAGACATGGCTGAGCAAGTGAAAATCTGCTATCATGACACTGAATTCAGCCTGCATTTCCTTTTGACTGATTTGCTACAGACTGTCAACATAAGTCAGTAGCACATCCATTTGCTTCCAAAATCATGTTCTATATGTGGGTATTTTTGGGAAGCATATATAAATGATGTTGTGTAGTCATAGAAAATAAATTTCTTCACTACTATTGTAAGAGAAGATTTTGTTCAAAAGAAAGGAAAACAGATGTTCATTGCTTCAGAATCAGGTACAACATTCAAAATTTTCTTCTTTTCTTTTAAAGTTTCGTACACTTATCTCAGATAAGTGTTTCTTACACTAATGCTTCCCACACTTATCTCAGAACATACATGTGGATTCAGGTTCCACCTGGTGACACAGTACTATTTTTCAGTTTTATTAACAAGACTGGCTGGATGAAACTACGTGTGAAAGAGATCTAGGAGTCCAAGTAGACCACAAGTTGAACATGAGTGAACAGTGTGATGCGGCAGCTAAAAATGCCAATGCTATTTTAGGCTGCATCAATAGAAGTATAGCGTCTAGATCAAGAGAAGTAATAGTGCCACTGTATTCTGCTTTGGTCAGGCCCCACCTAGAATATTGTGTCCAGTTCTGGGTGCCACAATTCAGAAAGGACATTGAGAAACTGGAGCGTGTCCAAAGGAGGGCGGCAAAAATGGTGAAGGGTCTGGAAACCATGCCCTATGAGGAATGACTTAGGGAGCCTGGAGAAAAGAAGGTTAAGAGGTGATATGATCGCCCTGTTTAAATATTTGAAGGGATGTCATATTGAAGAGGGAGCAAGCTTGTTTTCTGCTGCTCCAGAGAACAGGACCCGGAACAATGGATGCAAGCTGCAGGAAAAGAGATTCCACCTGAACATTAGGAGGAACTTCCTGACAGTAAGGGCTGTTCGACAATGGAATGCACTCCCTCGGAGGGTGATAGAGTCTCCTTCCTTGGAGGTCTTTAAACAGAGGCTGGATGGCCATCTGTCAAGGATGCTTTGATTTGGATTTCCTGCATGGCAGGGGGTTGGACTGGATGGCCCTAGTGGTCTCTTCCAACTCTATGATTCTATGATTTTATGATTCTAAGACAATGTGAAAATAAAACAGAATTGCAGAACTCATAGAGAATTCATTGCGGTGTTCCTGCCATGATAATTTAGCCTTCATTAATAAGCACTTAAAATTTAAGTGCCATTGAACAGAAGACCAGCGTTTGTAGCTGACTATCTTTTATATTATATCACTGCATACAGTACAAACTGGATCTCAATGGGATGCTGCGCCTGCTTGTTCTCCCATTAATTCAAGAAGGGGTGGTGGAGGTGGTCTGAGTTGATTGCCTATTGTAAAAGTATACAGACCTTTAATGAAACCTTTAAGGACTCAATGAAAGTGCAGGTAAGAATTCAATCAATCAGCTTTTGATCTCATTAAACACATTCTCTAAAGGATAAAAGATACTTCTGACACAATATACAGAACACTAGTAAAAACACACACTACCTTTATACTTAATCCAAATCCTCCTACTGTCTGTCTTCTAATAGTTACAGTCCTTTCCTGTAAAATTAAACCAGATTCAGTTTGTATGTAAATTAAATATTTCCTAGGAAAAATATTCATAATTTCAACTTTAATGGGCTTTTCTTGGACTAGGGACTTGGCCTTTATAATGGAGTTTTGGGCACTTTGTTCTCATATGGCAATTCTGAAAGAAAAGCAGCTATTTTTCTGTTTCTAATTGTAAAGTGACAAATTATAGAAAAACACATTCAGTTGAATAAAAGAGGAGCCAGCATAAGTCGTTGAATATAAATACTTAGTGCTATATAATAATTCTTCTTTATAAATAAGCATACAAAATGCTTGATACAACAAAGTATTCTCTATGGATGCATGGCTGTCTGAACCCCTCTCACATGTTCCAGGCCGCAATGAAACTCCATCTTCTTTTGTGTAGGGATACTTGATATTGCTGTACAAAGTGAAACTCCTTAGCTTAGCCCCAACCACCGTATAATTTTCATGCAGACAACCTGAATCTATCGGTGAATATAAGAATTCACTGTCTAATAATTCCAAAGCCTAGATTCTGAACAGTGCCCAATCTCAATGGTATTCTTAAGTTAGGGGTGGACAATTTCCAAGAGTTAGGAAAATGAATGAGAAACCAACTGGTTAAATAAAGACCTCTCCTGAGTCTAAAACTCCTGCTGGTGGTGGGGATATGCAGAAATTGCCCTAGCAGTGTAGGCAGCATTTTAAGCAAATTAAAAAGATTTAAATGCACTGAAAAGCACACATGGGTTGCTTTACTTTTTCCATATAATTAATTCACTATCATTCATTCTTAAGAGAGGAAACTAAAGTTTTGCACTACAGGACACCACTGGATTATTTATAATTCCTTGAAATACTGAGTGGTCTGAGACAATATCAACTGGACATGTCTAGTCAGCAGAAATACCATGTATATTCAAAGCTGCACATGCTGGAGTAACACTTATCTCATGGTGTGCATTGCAATGGCATGAATTATGTTGATATCTATTAACAGTGAAACTCAGTTATCATGTCCAATGAGTAGTAAACTTTGTTTTTAAACTGCATATAACACAAATAGCCAATATTTCATACACAGAACTTGTCTTTCATAGTGAGGATCTGTTCTTAATTCTGGCCTAGTAACATGGAAGGGCAGTCATTGAATAAATCTAATAACTTCTTTGATTTAGGGAGAGCTAAGGAAACATCATCCTAAATTAACATACTTGAACAGCTTTATAAGGCCAGTAAAAGCAACATAGCCACAAAAGAGTGCTCTGAGAGATACTAGAGGGAAACAATTACAGTGCATCTCTATTTTCTTCTATGGTAAAATTTGTTTGATGTTGGAAGCAAAGCACACCCACTGAGCAAGTATAAAAGGACAAGTCAATTGGTTAAAAAATAAATATGCATACTGCCCATTCTGAGCTACTAGTTTTTAACTGTGGTGAAAACATGGTAAAATTTATTTCAACTCTTATTTTTTGCACATTTATGGAATTGCACAAAAATCAGTATTGATTATGTTCTCTGATAACAGACCAAAAGAAAAATAGCCCCCCCCCCCCCCCCCCCGCAACAACTTGGTATCTTACAGCAAGGACATTTTTGTTTGATTATTGGTTTGCATTTTTTCATTTAGCACCTGGGGATGCATCAAGTCAGGATTTATGTACTTAGCACTTGCTCAATCAATTTCACCACTGCTGTATATTTCTGCATCTCCCAATGAAAGGCAATCTAAACAGTTCAGCATGCACAATATCTTCAGCTGGGAAGCCACTAAAGAATTTGATACTTACACCAGAATAAAAAGGTTCACCAGACACACAGATTACGTCTTGTTCTTGAATTGTCAAAATATCTTTGGCTAAGTGCAACCGCACTTTGAAAGGCTCCTGGTTACCATCCTGCAGCAAACAAATCCCTGTCTTTGTCTTCGAAAAGAGAAAAACATTTCTTAGTTTTCTTGTTGAATACTAAAGAATAAGTACACACTCATCCATACACACACACATACAAAAATATGTTCACACACACTTTTTTTTTAAATGTCAAAGTGGTATGTTCAGTAAAGTATTAAGAGGCACTAGTACATACCACTCAAATTACACTCTTATCAGCTGAAATATCCACCATAATAAGAAATAAACAGAAATGTTGAAACAATGATACTGTATGGCAAAATTGATTAGTTACATTTTAGTGAGTTGCAGGTGGTTCATTTAATAATATTTGGCTTGTGCAAATAACAAACAAGCCATACTAACAATGTAACAGACAATTGCTTTTAACATAATCATAAATAAATAAAATATCAAGGCACGCATTTCAATCATCAGTGTCACAGAGCACACAGGTTCAACCTTGGATGTTCCTTAATACAGTGTGTTACCCGGGAAGTTTATGTTAAGCTTACAACCTCTGTTTAATCTAATTAGAAGTATTAGGATTACTCATGAGCCAGAAGCTTAACTTGGATCATAGCAGAGCATTGAAAGCCCATGAAGGATTCCAATCATCCTGCTTTATGATTATAATCCAATAGCTCTTGAGTGTAGAGAGAGAAATTCATTTCAAGTGCATTTCAGATCACAGCCTGTGTCAGTGGATTAATTAACTAAATCCAGCTGGTCAGTCTGGAAAGAAATATTCTAAACAAGGACAAACAGTACAGTATACCCTGACAATGTGAAAAGCATAGTCTGGGTCTTAGATTCATGATGATCTGATAATATCAAAAGGACTGTGTAGCTTTGTCTTCTTACTTCTGTTTTCAAGATGGGCAATTGAACTCCTATACAGTTTCAGATATTTGATAATCATCTGCCATATATACATTTGTTCTCTGGTCTTATGTTGGAAGTGATCCTTTTCCTTCACAGTACGATAAATTTCAGATCTCTCAGCCCTGAAGGATGCTGTTGTTTACCTATTCATTCCTGCCAATGGGCTCAAAACTTTTCTGTCCCAAGTGTTGCTGCTTAAACACACACACTCCATATGCTCATTGTCTACCATCACTCACTCCTTCAGTTTCTCCTTAGGTTTCCTGTCATTTCTAAAGAGAACAAACTCACATGTCAATGTGTTTCTGCAATCAGTATATTGTTATTGTTGTTTGACTTCAAGTAATTTCCAACTTATGGAGACCCTAAGCTGAACCTATCATGGGGCTTTTCTTTACAAAATTTATTCAAAAGAGGTTTGCCATTGCCTTTTCCTGAAGCTGAGATGACTTACCTAAGATCACTCAGTGGGTTTTATGGCCTAGCAGGGAATTGATCCCAGGTTTCCAGAGTCATTCTCCAACACTCAAACCACTATGCCTTGCTGGCTCTCGATCAGTATATTCAATTTTCCAAGTAGTCTCCATCTTGTTCTAACAGTACTATCCATCTAGAACAAAGCTTGGAAATATTACTATAGGGACTACAACTCCAATGCTGCCTAGGTAATTCTGGCAGTTGTAATCCAAAAAAGTAACTTTACCAAGATCTCAACTAGAAATATCCAGCATGAGAGTTACAAGGAGAAGCAACTGTCACTTGGAACCTATTGTTTTCGCAAGACAAAATAGGGCAACAGAAGACTTATACCTTTTTTCTACACTTTGACAACTATCTCCTCTAGTTACTGCAGCTGACCAATGCCTTGGCCATTCAAGGCAAGCATGACTTCTATTCAGCCTCAGCAATCTTCCATCTGGGTATCTGTCTCCTGAGTGGGCAGACACACTTCCAATGCTGGAATTTTACAGCTAGCCTCTGGCAAGTCACTCCACTGCTGAAGCAAGTGAGCCAGATAATGCTCCAAAGCATAATACGTTGCATTGAAAAGTTGCTGAAATTGTGCTTTCATGTTCCTGATCTATGAAATAAGGACATCTCAGACGGATGAAATCTGAGATATAGGGCAAGGAAGAGGAAAGGAAATGCTAGAAGGGTTATGTAGGACTTATATCTCAATTCTCCTATTATACCTCAACCAAACAAGGTCAGTGTGCATGAGGGTAGGGGTGGGGATCAAGAAAAAAGCCTAATGATTCACACTTAGAAGCATCCCAATAGTTTCTAATTAATTTGAGGGCAGCCTACGGTAAAATTATTTTTGAGAAATGTTAAATTGTTTATACAATAATTTTGCTTTACTTGTCTGCACACTTCTGACTTGGCTGATTACCTTATAAAATCTCTGGAGAAGCTTTTTAAAGAGCACTGGGGGGGGGGGGAATTAAGCAGCATGTAACCATACAGTAGACATAATTAAGCATCACGATGGTATTAAAACAGAAGTCAGCACTGTGATGCACATGGACAGAGTTTATTCACAGTTTGAACAAAAGAGAAAAGCATAGGGAAGGGAGAAGGCCAGCTATTCACTGAATGACTGACTGCACATGTGCAGAAAAACCTAATTTACATGGAAATCTCTTAAAATTGTAATGAGGTCCTGGTAGCCTTTGCCTTACTGTGCAGAAGCTACTGCAGCACAATACTTCTTTAAACTAAATCTTCAGTTAAATTATATCCTTTCCTGTCCCACTTGAAAGCAGCATTGATACACATAAATAGGGCAGCCTTTGGAGCTGAAAAAAGGCAAACTTATTTCAGTTCCAATAAAGCCAAGCAAACATATGCTTGTCTGAAAATTGTTCTGTTTAATGTTTTGATTTATATTTTATTTTCCACAATGTTTAGCTTCTGAAAAACTCATAGATGAAAAGAGGTCTATAACTGTACAGACTTCCAGTAAATAATCTTTTCCATGAAAGATGTGCTTGGAGCAGCACAACCCAGTTTCCCTCTCCATCTGCACTCTACAGTGGCTGTTTAATTCAATCTATTTGCAAAACGTCATTTACACACATATACCCTGTTACCATTTTTGCTCACTGTCCTCTTATGGGAGTGACTGTTCTCCTGTATTAAATGTATGGAAGGGAAAACTTTACCCATTGTTCAATTTCCTGCTTGTAGTATAACAAAACTGAAAAATAAAAAGAATAGCAGTTTCCCAGCCTCTGTATTTTCAAAGCTACCTGTGATTCCTGGGGGAGGGAGATTGTGTCACCACCTTATTTCTTTGGGATTACAAGTCCTCCAACTACATTTACCTACAACAATCCTGCCAAGAGCACAGACCCTCTCCCATTTCCCATGCCCTGCTTTCTCTTTGGTCAAAGTTAAGAGAATAGTTCAACCTGAATGATGTCTCTCTCTATGTTTTGCTTACATAGGCTAAAACACAGCTATACACTGATCACCTGAAAGTACAGTGTGCCCACACCATAGGCGGGTGCCCCATACAAGGCTTCCTGCTTACATAGAAGCTGTGCAATGGAAGAATAAATGGCGCACGCACTCTCCCGCACTGTGAGCATGCCCCCATTCAATTGAATGGGACTTCAGCTCATGCATTTTTCAGCTTAGGTGGGGGGAGGGGGTCCAGAACGGATCCCCTGCATAAACCAAGGAACCACTGTATGTCTCATTGAACTATTTTAATGTTAAGGGTGTAAGTCATCACTAATTTTCTTCTTCAAAGAAGCAATGAGTAATTTTAGCAGATTTCTTCTCATGTAAAATGCAGATTTCTTCTCAATGTAAAAGTTTTTGAAACTTATTTGCAATTCAGTTCTTATTCTGTGCAAAATTAGCAAATGGTTGTTTTGCACAGAAAGCATCATTTTCTGCACATGAAACATATTTTGCTGCACAGAAAATGATAAATCTCATGGAAATATTATTTTCTGTAGAAAAATCTGCTCAGAGTGCAACTCACTTAATTAGCCTTCTAATATTCATATTTAAAACACAAAGAACACAATGATTTTACATGTGTGATTTTTTAAAAAAAAATAAGTTGCATAGAATTGACTTTACCTCTTCACATGCAGTCCTGAAATCCATGTGCTATGGCACCAAGAGATGTGTGTCTAAATGAGAAAAAAGAAGCTTTATTACGAACAAGAACAAGGCTATCAAGCATTAAAATGAATGCTTTAAATCAAGCATTGAAATTAATCATGTAGATCTGTAATACTGAAATGGGCCACTTTTGGGCCATCCAGATGTCAATGGATGCAATTTTAACCAAGGGCTGAGACAGATGGCCCAAATGCAGTGTGGCAGAAGCGATAGTAGGGTTCCAGATCACGCATCAACTGCATGGTCCGGAATCCTACGATGTGCAGATGGCGGCCTCCCATCCACACAGGGGTGGCCACCTTGCCGTAAGTGAGGCGCAGCATCCACACATCACTGTGCGTTGCTTATGTCACAAGTGTGCCATTGGTGCACTTGTGACGTAACCCAGAAGGCGCAAAAAGAACCTTGAAGAACCGGGTTCTTTTTACTGAGGAGGGAATTTGGAGGTAAAATTGGCTCCTGCAGACTGCTGTTTTTCGGCGGTGATGAAAGTGGAGAGTTACTGTGTGTGTGTGTGTGTGCAGGGCCACATGTTAAGTATCCTTACTCCTTACTGAAAGAGAAGAAAAGATAAAGAACTTAAGACAGCATGTTCAAGACTGAAGGGAAGGCGAGGGACAGCTCTGATGTAGAAGGGTGGCTAGTTTCATTCAGAATGATTGAAGAGTGACTGTTTTCAAATATATCCCAACATACCATGTCACCCCAACTCATAATCCTTAGTTCTGGACAAAAACCTCATATTTCTTACACCTCAATGTAAAAGTGAACATATGAGTTGAGGACATGTCTGGGGAAAATGATCAAGTTTCTTGAGGTGGAGAACAAATGCTGTGCTAAACATTTTAGTGAACACATTTTTAGTACATTGAAAACAATACCAGGAGGATAAGGTGTGTGAAAGAAAGATGAAAAACCTATTTATACCCAACCATGAAATAAAGAGACCAGACATTTGACCTATATCCTATTTAATGCTAAGCTCTTGAACTTCAACTTTAAACTTCAACACTCTTGAGAAAATTGATGAAAGTGAAAAGCCTGGTGTGGGTCCAGCTGAAGCTGGGTGTCAATTCTCAACCAATTTTCGACCAGCCTTTACTTTGGGTGCCAACACCAGACACTGAGGTAATTCTGATGATTCAAATTGTATCCTCAGCCAGTTTTAGGGAAGTAAACATAAGGCACTCTCCCCCAAATTCCCTCGAGTTTGTAAGGTTGAGCAAAACCCCCATGTCTACCCTAAAAAGGCACATTCTTTCACAAATCCAGGTCCCTTGACCTGTCTAAGCTGATCCAGAGCCTGACCTTTCACTACAAAGAGGTACCACTGGTGTGCACCAAATAGTTCTTTAACCCCATATGGGCCAGTGTTTAAAGACCTCCAAAGAAGGAGACTCCACCACTCTCTGAGGGAGTATGTTCCACTGTCTAACAGCTCTTACTGCCAAAACGTTCTTCCTAATGTTGAGGTGGAATCTCTTTTCCTGTAGCTTTCATCCATTGCTCTTTGTCCTGATCTGTGGAGCAGCAGAAAACAAAGCTTGCTCCATCCTCAACATGACACCTCTTCAAATATTTAAACAGAGCTATCATAATCATCTCTTAATCTTCTCCAGGCTAAACATTCCCAGCTTTCTAAGTCGCTCCTCAGGGGACATGGTTTTCCAGACCTTTCCAACCAAAGACCCTAAAACCGACCCCCCCCCCCCCAGAAAATAACCAAACAAAACAACAAAAAGGTTCTGGCAAAAACTATAAGGGAATAACAGCACCCTGGAGCAAAAAAAATAATGTAATGTCTAAAAGGGTAAAATTACCCCACTGGAAGATCTGTAAATGCTAAGGGTGAATAGAATATTAAAAATACAAAACCAGAGAAAGTGAACCCTGGTGAAAAGCCAATAAAAGCACAGAAAGGGTGAAGAAAAGCCCCCTCTATTTTTTTCTTTTGGCAATTATAAACAATTGTAATAATAAAAACCAAAAGGCCAGACGCATTTCAACCTACGTCTTCTTCAGTGGCCTGTCAATGTTTAAAAACCATCTTTCTTTTAAAAAAAAAAGATTACTGAACTGTCAAGTATTGGCCTACTAAATATATTCTGAAGATGGTCTTTAAGTGCATCCCACTGAAGCTACACAAATTTTGCAGACATTTAAATTGGGCATGGTATCTACTTTGTATCTGATGAAGAAGACTAATCAGAGGGCATGTCATAAAATAATTAGTCTTCAAGGTAGCATATGAGTAATAAGAAAAACAAAATTCCTGTCCAGATAATATAAATTTACCCTTCTTGTAGTTCCTTGATTGCATTACCTAAGTCACACATCACATGTCACAAGCAAAAGTTTCTTCCTTAAAGTCATGAACACATGGAGATAGGGAGTATATTTTTTCTTTCCAGTCTACCATACTTGTTTCAGATTAGATTATTTCTTATTTTCAGATATTTTGATTAGAAATATGAACACACATAAAACTGAATCCGTGATAATATCAGACTATACTCTGGTTTGTATTGAACTGCACTTTTCTAATGTTCCTAAAACCTTTTAGCCTCTTATGATTTAAAGTTTCACTTCTCAGTGATGAAAATTTCGTGGCTCAAATGTCAGCAGATCTGATGGAATATTTTAAAATTAATGAAGGCACTGCAAGTTCATATGCTATTGAGTGAGAAGCATGTAAAGCCTACATTCAGGGCATAATAATTGCGTATTCTTTTTATTAAAAAAAGACTTTAAAAATTAGTGTGTGTGTTTGTGTTGAAAAAGCAGCTGAAAGCTCTTTTATCTCAACTTGCTGTTTCTCCATCTGAACAACTTTATCAAGAATTAGAAAAAGTTAATTTTGAATTGAATAATATTTTCTTTAGCAAACCGAACTTACTTTGACATGTCTATGACAAGAATATTGGAAAAATGAGGAATGTCTGAACAAAATTCTGGTTTCAGCCATCAAATATTAAAGCAATAATTTGTATACTGTATACTCATCTATATGTTGAGAAATTTATACCCAAAAATTGACCCCGAAATCCTGGGCTGACTTATATAGGGGTCAATATGGTAATGCCAATGATGACAGTTCATTCAGTGACAAACACACACACACACACACACACACACACACACACACACCTTCCTCCCAACTTTCTCTCCATGCCTGAGAATGGGCTGTTGGAAGCAAAGACAGTGTGGGGCAATTTTTATTTGTATAGGAGCAACAGCTGATCCAGTCACAAACGCACACACTCCTTCCTCCCCACTTTCCCAAGTCCAGCATGCAGACACACACACACACTTTCTCTCTCTCCTTGCCCTAGCTCCTTTCGTATTTGGCTCCCTCCCCCCAACTGACTCTTCACCCGTGCCGCCTCCTCACCTTCTATGAGAAGACAAGCTGGCAGCTTCAGACAACTGTGGATGGGCCAGCAGTAAACAGCTTCCATTCCTCGGAGACTCTACTGTAAAAGTGGGTCTCTTCATGGGATTGAAGGGACAGAGGGTGCCTGCGACTGTTTAAGCCCTCTCCAAGGAAAAAATGGCTGCAACAAGGGCTCTTTGGTGCTTCCTCACTGCGGCAGAGAAACAGCCTCTGTCCACTGCCAGGGAAACGCTGAAGAGCCACCATGGACCTGAGGAGCCTCAAAGTTTCACCCTTGACTTATCCATGGGTCATAACCAAATCCATAACTTTGGCCCCCAAACGTGCCCTCAACTTATACATGAGATCAACATATAGTTGAGTATACAGTATACTGTATATTGCCCACAGAAATAAATCTACAAGTTTTTGAGTTTTAAGCAGATCTTTATAGCTTCATTAATGAAATAATAAATTTTCAATAATGGAATTCACCAAAAGGATAAGGAGACTATATTTTCTCATACAATATTGACCTTAACTTGTCATATCACAGCAACAATTTCTTCCAGGACCTTTAAACTTAGAAGAATTATCAGTTTTATACCAAGTATGAAAACTGGGAAATCTCCTGGACCTGATGAGTTTCCAAATGACTAGTACAATGTTTTCTCAAGTTTGTTAGCACCACTACTGCTCCAACTTTACAAACATAACTTGGAATTTGGCACCCTCTCTTCATCATTAAATGATGCCTATATAACCCTGATACCCAAAACTGGTGGGCTGGTCCCTGTCTGTTCATCTGCTGGAAGGCAGGCCTAAGGACTCCCCCTAGGTCCAGGACTTAAAGTGAGGGCAAAGCCTCCAGGCCAACCTCAAAGGTAGTCTCCTTCCCCACCCTCATTACCACCCCCGGGTTTCAGGACTTGAGCAGATAGAGAGGAAAAACCAGGATGGTCTCAGGGTTTCCTGAATCAGGAGGAACCTCCACTGTCCACATTGCCCACTCCCAAGGCAGGCCGAACACCCATGGACAGTCTGCACCACACAGTGTCAAGCCAGACAACTCTGATATTCTTTTTGCCTTCCCCCACTTACATGTGCATCATCACACAAACACATTGCCTGCAGCTGCCAGTTACCTCCCTCATCCTGTCCAGCTGCCATCACACTGGACACTCTGCATGACCCTGTGACCAGTCACACAGTCACACAAGCAATACACTGCCCTGTACAGTGCATCAGTTCACCCTGTGACATATTGGCAAAGCACAGTCACAGAGGCCCTCCATATATTCCCCCCTTCACCCCATGGCCCCCTGCTGGACTGTCTAGTTTGTTTATGATTTTATTAAATCCATTGCACTATTGGTGACCTGCCGTGTTTGTTACCATCCCACTTCATGGCATGTGTGATGAATCAATGGTGCGATTAGTTGATGGTACAGCTGGCCACTTATGCACTTGTATGCTTGACCCAAAAAAAAAAAGTTTTTTAAAAAAAAGTATGTCAAGCAATTGCACCAGTGGCTATGTGTCACCAGATGCAGGTCACATGCTCCATACTGCTTCTGTAAACCACCTGAGCCTTCTCACATTCCTGCCCCTGTGTTGGGCCCATAGGAATGCGCAATACAGTAACCTGTTTGGGGTAGCTCTAATTTTGGAGCAGCATACTATAATACAAAGGAGCTGGTGGCGAGTAATAAAACTCAAGGCAGGGGTTGGAAATTTGGTGCTTAATTATTATTGTTTTTGGAGCAGTTGTGCACCTTCAAGTACTTTCTGACTTATGGTGACCCCAAGATGAACCTTTTACAGGGTTTTCTTAGCAAGATTTGTTCAAAGGAGCTTTGCTTTTGCTTTCCTCTGAGACAGAGACTGTGGCTTGCCCAAGATCACCCAGCAGGTGAGCAGGAATTTGAATCTGGGCTCCAAAATTGCAGTGTAACAGTAAAATCTCTAAATCATGTTGGCTTCTCTCACAATCTCTTGTCATTCACACAGAGAAAGAGAGAATGGGGTTTCTGGGAGTTCAAAACATCTGTTGGGTAAAGATTGCCCACTCTTGCTCTAAAGTACTGTGAACAGAGGTTTAAATCAGAACACACAACTGTTCCAAAAACAAGAGGTGAACTTCATATGACATCTTAAAACTAGATGGTGATGACAGACAGACAGACAGATGGATAATTTGCAGGTTTAGAAGTGGAATGTGACAAATTCATACTGACAGACATACTTATAGCAAAAAAATTCTTGACTAAACTAGCTTAAGTAAGGATTATTCTTAAAAAGAGAAAAAAAACAGAGCAAAATCAAATCTTTCACAAGTCTTTTTATTGCTACACCAGTGCTCTGATTCAGCATTAAAAGCAAGGTATATCCCTTTACTGTTAGCCATTATTGCTGGGGTAGAGGAGAATGCATAAAAGTTTAAATACATTTATTTTCTTGCAATTACTGTATTCATCTTCTTTATTTTGTCATCATCCATGAATGGACTGTATGGCTCTCCATGGATAATATTAGTTTATGGACAACTGAAAAACTAGAAAATTAAACACGCCAAACCATTGGTGTAGATTTTATATTATTTTTTCTCTGATCACAATCAATTTTTTTTATTTAGCATATTTATTTGACTTAAAGTTAGTAAACAAAACTAAACAATTATGGTGCATTAATTTTTCATGTTGTACCCAATATCTCATGTTTTTCCAATAGCCAGAAATGGTTGAACCAAAATATTTACTTAGGAGCAAAACTTCATTAAAGCAAACCTAGGACTTTATCACTCCAGGCTCTTCTCCCACTAAAATTAATTTTTGAAAACGCTATGCAATGCAGACTATTTTTTCTTTATCATACCTTCGTAATCTTATTGGCAGTACAGTTTTCATTCATGCAAATCCTTATCACACAGAACATTTGGCACTGCCCACCCAGTACCAACCAGTACTGCCCAGTGTATGCCTAATTTAGCCCAGAGAGAGAGGAAGCAAGAGAGCTGTGATGTACTGCCTTTTGTGATAAAGTCCTTAGGCTGAAGTCATTTAGCCAATTTCCTGGAAGTAAGCTCCACTGAACTTAATGGAACATATTTTTCAATTGGACATAAACATGCAAAGCTTTACTTGGAAATTACATCTGTTGGAATCCTTTTAATTTTTTATAAGACATTTCAATAGCAGCTTATACCATTTTGGGGGTGGAGGGTAAAGGCACTTTATCAATTTTAGCATGCCTAAAAGGCTGTGCTTAACTGTATACTCCAATATATTTCTATTCAGAAATAAGTCTCAGTGAGCTCAATGGTCTTACTGCAAGATTGCAGTCTAAATATGTTTTTTTCTGGGGATATTTACCTGAAGGAAGTAAATTACAACTTTTAAAAGTGAATGGTATTGTATTCATCTTGATTGCCAATTTGTTTCATATATTATTGATTCATCACATTATTAATTAATTATATTCTGCAATGCATTTAATTTCTAAAAGTAGAAATCTTTTTGCTGAAACATACAACATGGGAACATTTTACTGTATAACCTACATCACTACTTTGCTCTTACTGACTAAAAGAAATAAGTATGAGGATTTTGTTAACTATATTCCTAACTAGAGGCAAGCTTATTCTGTTTTGGTGTATTGTACTGTTGCTCTGTATTTTAAAGTTAATATGAACAGATTATCTTTCTTAATATATACATTGAAAGAAAATTGCTGTGTCCTAGGTGTGAATCCACCCAAACTAAAAAGATTAGCCTATTAATAATAATATTTATTTGTATCCCGCCTCTCCCTGTATTGGATTGAGGCAGGTAACAACAAACAAAAGAACAATAATAATATTATACAACAAGCAACAAGTAAAACATAACAAGACATATCAAATCCCAATTCCCTTTGTTTTCATTTCCATAATTATAAATAAAAAAGAGTATCGAGAGTTTATCACACTGGGGGAAAAGACGGGAACATTGGATTGTGGAGAGTCAACCCAGGTTTTTTAGGGGTCAATTTTTAGAGTAAAATTTCTAGATTTATATATGAGTATATAATAGGGCATTTTATACACAAACACACACATATTTGTATTCTTAATGCTAAAGTATTCAACTTGCTGAACTTAATTTCTACTGATATTATAGACACATGAACAAGCAACAGAGATTAAGCTTCAGGATGAAGGAAGGGAAAGTGTCAAAAGATACACTTGTTATAAAGAAGTATGTGACACAAAAAGTCAAAACAAACAACACCGATGTCCATCAAATGATAACCAGCATGTTAATGTCAGAAACAAATAAAATTCAATTCAAGTTACAAATAACAAAGATTCACTAGAACAAGAGGTCAAATATGAGGCTACATAGTGTATACATAGTGTATAAGCCTGTCATAAATGGAATGATTAAGACATTAAGATGAAGTAGAACAATTTCCCAGAAGTGTGTGTGTGTGTGAGCTTACAAAATTGTTTTTAGTAATTGCTGACATTTGCATACCCTAGGGAAGTGACTGACTTCACTGTTACTGGGAGTGGCAGCATCAGGAAATGTTACAGCCACACAGAGAAAGTACATAGCAATTATGTTACATTTAAATTTAAATCATACTAAGAATCCAGGATGTCATTCCCTGCAGAAAAATCAATAGCTTTTTTTGCAGTTTGAGTAAACACTAGCATGCCTGCAAAACAAACTATATCTGAAGTACCAACACTTCTCTATGGGTGCCATATAGTTTTCAGAAGAACACCTGCACCAGCTCTTTGCTGTTGAATGGCAAAAATGTTCATACACCAGTCTTACAAAAAGAACAATCCAACTGATCCAGATCACAATGGGAGACAACAAAAGGCGGGCAAACCAATAAAAGTCTACTGAGACTGGAAAAACCTCAAGCTGAAAATCATAAATCATGAAATTATTTTCATTAAGATATTTGGTTGGCCTCGTCTATATCCTGCTTTAAGCTGTTACAAAGAAGTAATCCTTTCTCTTTTGCATTTTTCTTGATTTTCATTTATTTCTGTATAGTTTCCAGTATATTTTAGGGACTTTTATAAACAATAAATCATAATGATGATTAAGATGATGCTGTAAATGTAACTGATCTGTCACTGCATCTTTGTCAGTTACAGGTAAAGTCTTTGGAAATATACTATTGCAATAGACTCACTGTTCATTTGTGTCCCAAATGTACAACATTAAGCTCTTCTTGCCCGTTATATCCTATGAACACTGAATCAAAGTAGGTAGATGTTTGCATTATATATGGGCAGTTAAGCAGGCTCTTCTGAAAGTTGTGTCAACTATTTTATAACAATTATTTTGCAATTATTTTGTAATCATCTTGACTCACTGTAATGGGTTGTGTTTATAGAAGATTGGTGAGGAGTGTGATTGTTGGACTTCTAATTAATCTTTTAGCAGTGTTATGATGCAAATCCACATATATTCTAAGATAGTGCTTAGTGGCCTATATAAATTAATTTAGCATAGGGCTGCCAGGCTGAAAATATGTACAGGTCTTCTGCAGTCCTAATCTTGTGTAGAAGAGGAAATTTCAGCAGCAGTTGTTTGTCACACAGCCAGGCAATAAACAAAACCTGCTAAAATGCCCTCTTGTACATTAAAGGTACAGGTTTCATCATCACCAGTTTTTACTCTAGCAACTTTAGGCTAACAGGCCCCTTTCTCATTACTTATCCTGAAATCTCTGATAAGCCTCCTTAAAGAAGCTATGCAAAGTAGAGATGAAATAACCTAAAACTCTTTTCAGCTAGTGCTGTTCCATGCTAGCACTCCCACTTTTTCGGCAAAAGGAGGATTTTCCTATTTTCCAACCCTTCTTGAAGTGTCCCCCTCAACCTGTGAAAATCACCATAGCTTCTACAAAGCAAGCCTTACTGGGACATGTAATCCCTACCTGTTGCAGTACTTCTTTCCTAGAGAAAAGATAATCAGCATCTTATATGAGATAGCTGATGGGCCCAAGAGAGAAAGAGCTCTTGTATATACCAGAAACCCAATATAGACCAGCAGCGCCTCCTTCTGAATGAAGGGGTTTGAAATAACTTTCTTCCCTTTTACACACATAGAGTCAATCATGCCCCACTCCCTACTACATGGCTATTGTGATTCTAGATTTGCATTTAAAAGAAAATGAATCAATACTTTTATCATTGGTTGTCTTAAAGGATACTACTCCCCTTTTCCACAAAAACAAACCAAGGGCAAAAGCCACTTTAATTACTCATCAAGTACCTCCCTAGTCTGCAAATCAGGGAAATGATACAAGCCTGCCAGCAATGAACTGGAACTACCATCAAGCTCTATCAGATCCAAAGGTTAACTGCCAGCCCCCAAGCTGTTCTCAGGAAGATGTAGCATTGACATGATAAACTGTAACATACCACTTGAAGACTTGGTAATGCAGTGCCAAGAGGAAAACTGGTAGCCATCCACAGATTCTCTCAATCATGATTCTTCTTGATCCTTTACAAGCAAATGGAAAAGAAAAAGTAAGAAAATGAGGCATATATTACATATATAGGAGAGAAAATACAGTTTCAAGAATAAAATCATACTTAACTTTCATTGTGCATATGGTAAATGAGAGGAGGATTTGTAGGTAAGATTTGAGTCTACACAGAGTTGTAACATTAAGAAAAAATGTGACTACATTGCCCCACAGACTTTAACACTGATATTGTGAGATGCAGTTTTGCAAACATGGTTTTGTAAAACTGTATTTCAAACTAAAATTAGAATTACTCCAATTACCTAGTATTATTGTCATCATTGCTAGCTTGGACTGAGTATTAGTGAGGGGGCAGGGAAGAAATTTCATAGAATCATAGAAAAAGAAAGCACAAATCACAACTTTTGAAATGAGATCTGCATTGGCTTGTTGTGGCATAAAGCAATAGGTCTAAGTATTAAATAACTCATCTCCTATCCAATAAATAATTCCAACTTCCCAAATGCCTACTGGGGCAAACCCTGGAGTGACTATGTAGAATCTAAAAGGGCTCAAGCCATTCTGTGGTTTCCAGATCACCTGGGAGTGGCATGTCCCAATAACCCCTGGACTAAGCCAGACCTCAGGGGATCTTACAGAAAACTGCAGACCTGGATCCTGGCCTAGAACATGCTACCACATCCATTAAGCTGTGGCAAAATTAAGATGGACAAACTCCCTGGTGATATAAAACAAATGTGGGTTAACCAGAGAAAGCAAGGGAGGGTACATGGAAAAGTGTCCAGTGACCAAGTGCTGAAGCCACAGTAAGGGAGACTTTTATATTCCTTTCAGGCAGGCCAGAGGGAATCCTCTCAGAAACCTACACAAATGACAATGGGTTCTACAGAAAGAAACAGCATTGAAGGAAATGGTGGATCCCTGCCACCTGCTCTATTTTAGACAAGCAAATGAGCCTCCATGGTAAGTCAGTGGCTCTTACTTACTGTTATTGTTCTTTAGCACATGAAGATACTGTATTTTTACTGAAATGGAAATGATACACCCTACACATAGATTTGAGAACTAGAAAAGACTGCATAGATCATGAAAAACCATGGAGTGTTAATGAAATGGGAGTACCATTATATTTGTCCCGATGAATACTCAGGAAAAGGTACAATTAGAATAGAATACAGAGAAACAAAATAGTTCCCAATTCGGAAACAAAAGGGGGGGGGGTCAGACAAGACTACAGAAGATTAACATAAATTCGACCTAAATGATGAGGAAATTGAAATAGTTAAAGATTTCCCATATCTTATGGGTGGCATGCCTATCAATGCTATAACAAAAACGAAGCAAAGATTTCAAGGACCACACAATTACAGAAGGAGCTGTCTACTAAGAGTATGGCTAAAATATAAAAATACATTTTACAAGAAAATATCACATTGGACCTCTCCACATGAAGCATTTATAAAATTCTCTAAAAGAGAAGATTGAAATTGGTTGAAATACCAGGACTTAATAAAGTGAGACGATACAAAACCAAGATTAAAAACTGATTCTGAATTGGAGGCAGAAGGGGAGGAAAAGTCAGTGATTCTTTTATCATGTTGCAACATGTCAAAGTTGACTCAAGGACAGTTAACAACAACAACAAAGGCAGTGTGGAAAAGAAGGGGTAATGGGATTATATGTAAGGCAGCACGCACCTTAAA
>NC_056525.1:196694931-196712431 GCF_019175285.1 Sceloporus undulatus | reverse complement strand
ATTAGAGAAGAGATGTATTAGAAAGGGACATTAAATTCTATAAGATGAAGGGAAATAAAGTCCCAACAATGTATTCACTCTTATGAGTAAGACAGCTTTGGCTTTGAAAAATGGGCAGGTTAAAGGCACTTAAATCTCTATTCACTTTGTAAAGATAGACTGCTGGGCTACCATGGAACTCAGAGCTTATAGACTGAGAATACTGTATTTAAACACATGCTGTTTCTGCTTCAGAATGTTAGCCCACAGTGAGTTGAAACCAGACTCATTCATACTTATAGTAGACCCATGATTATAGACCAGAACCAACAGGATAGTTCTACTCATGCAACTGCCTCTGTTAGCAGAATCAAGTATAAAAATATACCAGGAGCTGCCTATGTGCCCCCAAACCTATCCTCTGGAATAGGGTTCTGGGCAGGAGGGAGGAGTGCATGGAGAAGGAGAGTGGAAAAAACCTTACCATACGAATAGATACCCATTAGTGCAATGGGAAATTTACGTTTAAATGTTTATTTTTTTCATATATAATACCGTACATAATCATCTATATCTTGAAAAATTTAAGCCCAAAAATGGGCTCCAAAATCCTAGGTAGACATATATACGTGTCAATATGGTAATACATCTCCATGAGCCTTGGGAAAGCTGTGGAGAAGGGAGGGAGCAGTGAGAGGAAGGAAATCAGAAGTCTCTGCCCCCCTTTTTGCAACCCATCAGCCTTGGGGAAAGTTGTGGGGAAGGGAGGGAAATCGGCGATCTGTGTCCCCTTTCTTTTGCAAGCCATCAGCTTTGGGGAAGGTTGTCTCTTTCAGGCCTAGAAGAACTAAATGAGGAAGGATTGTGCGCCCAATGGTTCTTCTATAAGCAATGAACCAAAAGACTCAAAACTGATGAGAATCTAAATGAAATGGAGAAAGAGGATTCAGACTTTGGGGAGTTAATAATGTATGATTAAATGGGCTCAAGATAGAAAACCAATACAGTTAAAATCATAGACTCATAGAGTAGGAAGAGAACACAAGGGCTATCCAGTCCAACCCCTGCCATGCAGGAACTCTCAATCAAAGCATCCCTGACAGATGGCGATCCAGCCTATGTTTAAAGACTTTCAAGGAGGGAGACTCCACCACACATCAAAGAAGTGTCTTCCACTGTCGAACAGCTCTTCCTGCCAGAAAGTTCCTCCTAATGTTGAGGTAGAATCTCTTTTCCTGTAGAAGGCTGGCATAAGACATGGAAAGTAAGACTAGGATATACTCTTAACTATGTTGTGAAGGAAAATTACTATAAAATGAAATTTGAGTGATATTTGACTCCTGAAAACAATTGCAAAGATATACTAAAATATACAAAAACAAGAATAACAACCCTTGGAAGGTTCCCATTCCTCTTCCTCATTTTCCCGAGCTTTTGACCCTGGTAGTGAAGAAAAAGAGAAGAACTTGAGGAGGGGATCAGGAAAGCTCACTGGATCATAGCTTTTGGAAAGGCATATCCTGAGCTGCTTCTTTTTCTCCTACATGTCCCATCATGCCTGGTTCTCAGGACAAGATGTTGCCGTAGCCTCAACCGGCCTATCTGCTCAATCCATTACACCCTAGACGCATGGCGCCCAATGCAGAGCCAGTGCTTGAAATGATGCCAAGTGGCAGAGAAGGCCGGTGGCTTCTCTTGCTCACACTCTGTTACTCTTTTTCTTTCACATGCTCATTCTCTCAGGTGTTAATTGACACTCATTCTTTGACCTTATGACACATTTATTTGTCTAAAAAAAAGAGCTGCAAAAGATGCCTTTGGCACTTTACAGAGCTCCCAACAAGGGTGCTCTGCCGGCGCCCGTGTTTGCTGCACCAGGGAACTGCAGCAGACAAACTGCGCGATTCCCTGGTGCAGCAAAAAGAACCCACAAAAATCGGGTTCTTTTTGCGGCGCGGTTATGATGCTGCAAGGCGCCAATGGCGCACTTGCGGCATCATAAGCATCCGCAACGTCAAAATGGCGGTGCCCATGTATATAAGGTGCTGCCATTTTGATGTACCCAGTACGTTCTAGGGGTGAGGCCTGATTGGACGCTGCATCCTCGGCCAACCCCTAAGATGTACTGGGGGCGTGGCAAAGGCCCGTGTAGAACGGGCCTTTATCTCTTTATTTGTGACACACACAAGCCTCTCTCTTGCTCACATGCATACATGCTCAGTTTTTACATGTTTTTTTCTTACTTGCTTTCTCCCTCACACCATCTTAGCCACTCAACTCTTACATACACATGTTCAAGTCATAGTTTCTCCCTCTCCCTTACAGATACTGATTCACACTCACAAATCCCAGAACTGCATAGCAATTGAACCATGTGGTGCCAAACTGCATTAATTCTGATTGTAGATGCAGCCATCAGAAATAAAATCAGGAGCCCCACAGATAAATGATCAAAGCATTGTGATTCTCACAAAGTTTGGATTAGGAATATTATACAAAGATATTGGTTTTTGTTACAAGATATTCCTAGATGCAGACCAGCCTCTTCATCACTTTCAAATGTGGTCAGAATCTGAGAGAAATGTTGGTACACAGCAAATTGCAATTTCCTATAGGATCAACTAACATGGTAGAAGAAGATAATAGATCCATGAAAGAGTTTTGCTGTGAGAATTGGAGTGTTTGTAACTCTTTAAACAATAAAGAATAGAACTGACCTGTTTGGATGGTGTGATTTTTACCTATTTCTTACCCTCCTCCAACATGGTTGTAGGTGTCCTGTGTAGAAGAAGAGGAAGTATACCTAACTTATATCCAAGGAAAAATTGACTAACAAAAGTCAATAAAAGAGCTCATATCAATATCTGGATCCTATTTGGGCGACACAGGCCAGAAACCCCAAAGCCAGGAACTGGATTGATCCTAGGAGACAGGACACAGATCCAGTGGATCTGGCCCAATTTTGGTGTAAACATGGCTTAACATGGGTCACATTGACCCACTGTAGTGGGCCCTTGTTATCTGCTGGGGTTTGGCTCCAGGACCCCCATGGATAACAAAATACATTGATGCTCAAATCCCATTAAATACAATGACATAGTAAAACGGTGTTCCTTATATAAAATGGAAAATCAAGGTTTGCTATTTGGAATTTAAACTTTTTTGGAATGTTTCCAAGCCATGGATGCTTGATTCCATGGATAAAAAATTCATGGATAAGGAGGGCTGACTGTATTTGCTGCTGAGTTTCCTGGAAACTCCATGTCAAACTCTGGCAGATTAGACAACCTCCACATAGTTCTTATCCTCCTGCACCATCATCCGTATTGAGAACCCCCCCTCTCCCGTCACCACATTTGACACCAAAACATGGCACCTGGCCATATGGGTGTAGCCATGTGTCCTATTTCTATATCAGATGTGGTGGCAGTGGGGGAGCTTCTCAGTAAGGGTGAAGGGTATAAGAAAGTAAGGAGTGTGTGCCAGAAGTGGGTCCTCGGGCCACCACAGGGATGGACATATAAACACCCACCCATCCCACTGCTAGCCTGGGGAATGGACTGGGTTGAGCCCATTTTATCCTGGTTCATCTGCTTAGCCCCTTAGAGGCTTCAGGAAACTTTATGGAAATAAGAACAGGAAAGCCTCATTGTATGAATCCTTTTCTCTTGTAGAAATCAGACTCTAAACCACTGTTTTAATGCAATACCATTTTAAATTAATATAGTGCATACATCAATTGATGAGATATGTATGGGGAAGACATGTACGTGTTTTGCATGCAGAAAACCCCAACTTAAATTCCTGGCAGATCCTTGCTGGAAAACTGCTACCAAATAGTGTGAGCATTACTGAGCTAAACGGAACAATGGTCCAACCAAGAAAAGCATTTTTGATCGTTCTTTCTGAACTACTAAATTCTTACCCAATTCTTGTATTCTGTTCAACTCAATATAGCTTTGCCCAGAAGCAACCTGGTAAACACTATCTCACATTTTCTCCTACATTAGCATCCAACTGGCTTCAGCTGGCTCTTCAAGACTGGTTTGCACTAGCTTGTGTGAATTCAGCTGCCAAGCAACTCCTTACTATGGGTGGAAATTGGCTTCTTTCCTAGGCATTTTCTCCTAAGTGGCTCATTGACCTCCCAGTGCACCTGCTTCCACAGCTGAGTGCTTTGAGCTCCAGGATGGTGGCTAGCTTACTGCATATCCTGATGCTAAGGGGTGGCAGCACCTTGCTTGAAACAGACCTGATTTAATATCATACCGAAGGAAACATTCCTTTGTGTTGATATGATGGGTTTTTCATTTAGTAGAAAGGAGCACAACAAACAGGACCAATCTTCATGTGTTTCCTGTTTAATGACATACCACACACAATCCCTTTCATTGGCCCAAACTGAGTATTCATTTTCTTAATTATATTTAAAAAATGGTTATAGAAAATTTGGATGTCTACCAATTGAAAACTCCACAGATCTTGGGATTTGGAACTGGGAAGTTTAATTTACTAATGAGATTATCGAATGGCAATCCAAGGTTTGCAGCTCAAGCCAAACCTTAGCTTAATTAAGCATTAAATCTTTTTATGTTTTAATGTTAAAACATAGGCCAAACACATATTTCATTGGATGACAATAGGGAGAAAGAGGGTTTGCACAGAAATTACTAGTATTGATGCAAATCTTACTAGCAGTCCTCTTAGTTAGTTTTGGCAAGATTCAATAATCCTTCCAAAGGAATGGGAATCTTATCAAACAATACTATAGTAAGAAAATGAACATGTTTATGAGCCTCCATTGAGACTCTTAGATCCCATCTATTTCATAATCATGCTGAAGTGTCTGAGGCAACTACCAGATCTTAGCTTTGGGCTCATCCTCTCATTTCTAGGCAAGACATTTCTAGGCATCCTAGCTTACAGAACTGTCATAAACAATTTTGTGTCTAAATAACTTTTAGCACTTCAAACAAAACTCATTACATCAAATCAGATAGAGAGAGCATTCTGGAAGAATTACATTGATAGATGAAGAAATTCTGGTATGAACTGTAAGCCCACTTAAATTTTTCATGCTTTATAATGCCTCTGAAAAATTTCTGGCAATATTTCACCTACAGTATACAAACTAACATTTGAATGTGAAACTGTGCCTTGTGCAAAGATGTATAAGCCAAACCACAAAACTGGAACCTTGACTATCAGCAGTGATCATCTATTTGCCAGTGCATGAAGGGTTCAGAACTACAGTATATATGAGTTCAGGCTCTGCAGGGGAAATAGACCACATGTAGACCATGCAGACCAGTTGCTGTCCAGGGCAGGGAGCTCTATGAATCAGTTCTCTTCTATGGAGGATCACCTCCTCCTCCTCCTCCTCCTCCTCCTCCTCCTCCTCCTTCTTCCAAGAATGCAGTATGGTTGCGGCACTGGCTGGGAAGAAGTGGGAAGCCTCAGCCAATGAGTTAGAAGCCAGAGTGAACTGCTGAAGATTTTACTTGGCTTGGGTAGAGAGATACAAATATAGCCTCCTGCATGCCAGCTCGGTAGTCCTGCTTGGACCATTGTTCACCTACCAACCCTCTTTTTGCCTGTATAGTGGGCATGGAATTTTTGGCATTTTATGTTCAGTTCCCATGGGCATCTTATGGCTATACAATTAATCCTATTGTTTTGTCACAACTGCACAGTGGCAGTCAGCACGGTTCCTCAAAGAACACATTAATGATCTTGAACAAGTGCTGCCTAGGATGCAACCTTTTCTCTCCCCCCCCCTTCCTTAAGTTATCAAAATATCTTCTTGTCTGATGAAATACAGGAATAAATGTTTTGCATTTGCACAAATTAGGAACAGTAATCAACAGAAGAAGAGAGAACGAAGATAGACAAAAGAGATGAGTGAGAAATTTATTTAGTTCAAATTTCATTATGTGTACTAACCAAATTTCCCATGCCAAACTTGAAAAGGCATCTCACTGTCAAACAAGGACAAATGAAAAGGTTGCTCTGTTCAGAGTTGAAAATGCCTAGCCACTTGTTGCTCTAGCTTCCTGGTCAGGACTGCAGTCTTATGGTTCCTGAAGCCTGCACACAGATATGTGGAATGTAAAATGTGAATGTTGCACCTAGAAAAAAATGTATCTTCAGGTCTGCTTCTGAAAAAGAATGCAAGCCATCCTATTCAATTATCCATTACTGAAATGTGGAGGTTGTTCAAAAAGCAGAGAAACGGTTCAAGATATGAAAACATGTATTTACAAAAATGAAAAGAAAAGAAAAAAGGCAAAAATACACACACTTAAAAATCTCCACAACAATACATTTGAAAAATGCATTAAAAATTCCATATATTTCAATAATGCAGATGAGCATATGCAAAAATTTCAATGTCAGCATTTAAAAATAATTACATTCTGATGTAGAACCAAAACAAAATGAATTAAACCATGGAATAATTAAAATGTGGGTGAAATTTATCATTTGGTTTTGCTTTCCTATGAATCACCAGCATTCAGGGACAGGTGTTCTTTGGTTTCCATAGCATCATCAAATAATTGCACTTGACCATGAATCACACAAGGAAAGTTTTTTTTTTTTAAAAAAAATCTGCCTTGTATTTGTTCATGTGCATGGAAAATAATCCATTCACATTACTTGTCACAATGTTTGAAGAGTAGAAGAAATAGGATTATGGTTTTGTTACTCATGCATTATGCATTGCTTTTCTATCACTTTTATTTTATTGTATTTAAAAATTTAAAAAACAAGAATTGATAAGAGAATGGCATAAAACTTTTTTAAAAAACCTCATTAATATGCCTCTAAAAAGCCCTATAAAAGTCTTATAATAACCTTAAATATGACCTTCTAAAAGTAAATATCATTATCATTAATACTATTTTATTCATTTAAATCCCATCTTTCTTTCAGTTATGAGTCTCAAGGCAGCTAACTACATGTTAACAAAAAATACAGGTTAAATTTATGAAGTATAAGTATAATTTTTAAAAAGTTAAACAGTTGACAAATTGAACATTAACATGAAAATTTACTAAAACACAATATGCAAACCTTAAAACCAGTACTGCACAGCTTTAAAATCCCATCTTAGTTGTTACTGAAAGCTAACAGCATTAAAATGTTTTAACTTACTGATGAAGGAGAGCAAGAACAGGCCAACTCTGGCCTCCCTAGGGAGGGACTTCCAAAATCTGGGAGCAGCCACGGAAAGGCCTTCTCTCTTGTTCCTTACAAACAAACATGAGAAAGTGTGGGATAGAAAGATGGGCCTCTCCTGACAATCTTAGGGGTCTAATGGGCTCATAAAGGGAAATATAGTCTTTCAAACAGCTTGGACCCTAGCCATATAGGGTTTTAGAAGTCAACATCAGCACTTTGAACTGTGCCTGGAAACAAACTTGCAACCAATGAAGATTTTGCATCAGTTGTGTGCTCCCTGTAACCAGACTCACAATCTGGCTGCAGGTTTTTGGGTCAACTGAAGTTTTTGAATGGGATGTAATCAAGGCATGTGTTACTGTGGTCAGATCTGATTCTCCAGGAATGGATCAAGTTGATCCACTGGCATTAACTGTGCAAATGTATGCCTGTTCACACTGAAACTGTGTTTCCATGCTCAGGGCTGAATTCAGGTGTACTCCTACAAACCTGCATTTTCAGGGGAGTGTAAGTCCATCTAAATAGAAAACACTACTCATTACACTAATGAAATAGCTTAATGCTCACTCATGTTACTTTATAGCTTTGTTACACCTTCATTCACAAAAAAGAAAAAGAAAAGTAACTTACTGCAGGTAGCTGTACTTGTAACTCATTTACAAGCTATGGTATCTCAGATGTGCATCTATCATAACTGCTCTACTTAAAATAAGCAGGATCACCAGATGTTGCACACTGATATTATACAAGGCTTACTGCAACCATCCAGTAACAGACAAACAGGAGCAATAAGTACTATCTTATTCATTTTGCTATATATAGAAAGGAAATCCTTGCTGCATAGAATACTGAATTTACAAATAGTTGATTCACTGGACTCTTTCCACTGTGATAATGTATTTTAGAATTAAGAATCATACATCTAACTCTTGCAATTCCTCAACATTTGTTGCACCTGAATCATCTGTCATATTAATTTGCTTTATAGACCTTATCATACACATCAAGCATAAAGAACAAGGTACACCATAATGGAAGTGCTCCTGAAGGAAATAGTAAATCCATTTCAAAATGAATGCATCTCTCTTTAAACTGAGATGTGCAGAAACCTTGTGGCAGACTGCTCCATATACATACACTATCTTTTCCCTCCTCCTTCCTTATTGTGCCAGAACTTTAATTATATTGTAATTCAATTCAATTAATTCAATTAATTATATTGTAGTTTCCTATTGTACACACAAGAAGTCTCTAACTGGGGAGAACACATATATAATGGAGGCCTATGCCACAAGATTCTTCTGTATTTAATAAACTGAAATGTTCATATCTGATGCTAACTTTCAAAAACATTCTAGCATTACTTTACATTGAAATGGGGAAGAAACAAACAATCTCCAGTTCATCAGATCCATAGAAAGATATAAGCATAAAAGGAAGTAATAAAATAGTACTGCAACAAGTTTTATTGACCATACAAGCTGTGGCATCCTTGCTTGGGATGTCACCTAGTGTGGGCATGGGGCTTCCAGGGGCAGGGCCAAAAGGGCTTGCCCCTCACCTCAAAATCATGGCATAATTCTACTCATGAGTAGAACAGTGCAGCTTAGCAAGGTGGGGGTTCCGCAAATTCCTGGAAGGGAAATGCACACCCCCAATCTCTTAAATTCCTGGAAAATAGTTACTGAATATCTCATCCACAACTCCTGCAGGAAATTGGCCAAATGATTCAGTTTAGGGAAGGACATTTCGTTTGCAAGTACCTGACATCTGAGATGGCGTGTTAATTTCCTCTCTGCAGGCAAGTAAGATGAAATCAGTTGATGTACTTCTATAGAGTGGCATCACCAGGGAGTGCAGGAGTGTAGATTGCACCAGGTGACCCCACAGAGGGGGGTATCACTCAATGGGGTGGTACATCTGGAGTGGGGATGGCTGCCTTCCGAGTCCCACACAGCAACTGCCTTGCAGGACTTAGAAGGCAGCAGGCACTCTCCCCCTCTGAGGCCTTCCAAGTCCTGTGTGACAGTTGCTGCGTGGGGCCCAGAAGGTGGCAGCAACCCTGGGCATAGCATCCCACCAGGAGAAACCCCCATATGGAGTATCACCTTGTGCAGTTTGAACCCCTGCCTCTCCAAGTGACACCGCTGCTTACAAGCAGATCAACTGATTTCTTCATACATGCCTGCAGAATGGAAACTAACATGCCATCTCATATGTCAGGTCTGACAAATGAAATGCCCTTCCCTAAACCAGATCATTTGGCTGAAGTTCTGCAGAAGCTGCAGATGAGATATTCAGTAACTATTACAGTAACTACTTGGAGGGGTTGGAAATGTGCACTTTCTCTTCACAAATCATAGGTGGAGGATGGCCTATTGTAAGATTTAGGCTCTTTTCTGCTGCATAGCTCTCAGGTCATAAAAATGGGGGGGGGGGGTACAGAGAAACAAAGTGTGATGCTCCAATAAGATTGATGGTTCACACTTGAAAACAACATTTGCCATGCAAGATAATTCTGCATGCTGACAAAACTGTGGAATATTCAATATAGAACAAGAAAAAAGGTGCTAGGAGGAAGAAAATTTCAACCTTTGTAAAAGGAAAATAAAACTCCACAGCAGTTACTAACATGGAGAGCTGTTTTGGACAATATTATTCAGATAGCTGCCTGGGATGCAGTCAAAGAACCTTTCAACCTTATTAACCGTACAAGAGCAGAAAACAGCACCCTGATGAAGGCATGTCACCTCTGCTGTTATTGCAGTGCAACCACCTATGTAACAGGCACTACACAGACTTGCACAGGTTGAAAAAAGTGGCCTCCTTTGGCAATGTTGTATGAGGTTTGAGGACCCCTGAGAGTTGCTCTGGCCTGTACAAATGTGTGCCAGCCACATTTAATGATTGGCAGTAGGAAGTGACAATTTTTCTGGCTAGCAGAACCAAGCCATCTGGTTGTGATCCACTTGCCAAGCATATAACCAGGTTTTAGTTAAAGTACCAGAAGTCAACAATTTTGACTTTGTAGCTTAACCAAGAAATAGGATTAGTTTAACCAAGAAATAGAATTCATCTTTGTTGTTAAAAACACAAGTGCTGAAACATTTGTGACTGGTCATTAAGATCTTCATCATAGAATTCAGCCATTTCTGGCTTCTCTTCAAGAATGATGAGATAGATGCTTTGAAGAAACCTATGACAGAGAATACCATCTCTTGTTTATTCAAGAGAACTACTGTATCCACATAAAGATTTTCAGTTAAGCCAAAGCCTTCATGTGTAGTTGGGCTACAATTCCCATCAGTCCCACTCAACATATCAAGTGGGTGGGATGATGGGAGTTCTAGCACAACACCATCTGTGGGATCACATGTTCCCTGTCTTTGAATTAAACTATTATAGCTAGCAATGAGGCCTGCCCCATATATATTTTTCTATTTCTTTTAATTGTCTAATTTTAAAAGCCATCTATGCTAACAGCTCAATGGGCTATTCAGTTTTATTCTTACATTTGAGTGTTTTAACTGTTTTAAATCCTGTTCTTAAATATTGTTGTTTAATTATTTATTAACTTTTGTAAACTAATCTTTTAGCTTAATTTAAAATAAAATAAAGTATATTACCCTCAAAGAAAGAACAACCACCCAAACCACACTGGCGCAGAAAACAGAGTCCATAAATTAACTTAGCCTTGTAAATTATTCTCCATTTTTACCCTGTGTGTTTTTTTTCTTACCAGTTTTCTGCTCATAAAAAAGTCTGATAAAGAATGAACAGAACATTTGCTCCCCTCTCTGTCACCCAGTTTTATGAGCAGAAAGTAGGCTAGCAAAACATCATGCAGGCTAGAAAGATCTGGCTGAGAAGGCATGCATGCTGCCTTGCTTCCTTTGCCAGCCCATTCAATGTCTTTGCAGAATGCAGATTTAAGACACATTGCATCTTGTGTGCCTAGCATCAAAATGATGTTGAAGGCACACCATTGCCCCTTTACCACCAGCCTGCCAGATTCATATAACAGACACATAGGAAGTGAAATAACACTCTCCACACACAACACACCAACATTGGTGGGATGGGAGTGGAGGGAAAGAACATTCTGCTCCTTTGCCAAAATTTTCATCCCCTGAATGGAGAGTGTGCAAATATAGTTGAGGAAAAAAGCCTCTATTGGCAGCCCACTTTGTTTGTATTATGGCCAGTTATGAGAGAGCTTCACACCCGTGTTGAATACAGCACATTGCTAGAGAAAGGGCTGAGTGTTCTGTACCTCTTCCATCAACCAGGTTGGATTTATGCTACCCAGGGAGGAAGCAAAGCACCCCTTTCCCCTTCAAACACAGCAATGACACCAGACATTATGCCACTTGCTGGTACCTAGGTCACTCACTTGGGTGTAATTCTGCTTGCCTGTGGCAATCAGGTGGTTAAAATATGGTTACATTAAATGTTTCACAAAAGCTCAATTTAATGAGAGCCCCCTCCCCAATTTTACATTTAAAAATAGCTTAAAGTGTGTGCTTAGGCTTCATACCATTCATGAAATGATGCAACTATACTGAATCGCGAATCTCTCAAAAACTAAACCAGCCCTTAAACTTATACAAAATACACAGTGTTAATATACAGTTAAAAATTGTGCCCTACTCCACACACAAGAATAAAATAGTTCAACATTGGCAATCTGCCCCCTCCATGACAGATGAGTTGGATTGGAGATGGGCTGATTGCTGCCCTGCCCAGGGATAAGACAGAGACATAAAAATCATGTCATGGCAGCAATGCCATGGCACGAGACTTTGGGGGCATTCTCTGAGGTAAGTCTTGGAAGGGATGTTTCAGGAACCACCTCTTTAGACCTTGTGACCTGGGGGTGGGGGTGGCAGAAAGAAATTTCCCTTAGATCTGGTTTGAAAGTTAAACCCCATCTTTAATCTTCGTGGATTGGGAGGGGGCTTTCTGTTTAGACTTTCTGACACAGGCTGGCCAGTGAATAATCGTACTTTTAGGCTGTTGTTGAGGGCTCAGGTGTTATCATCCAGATAAGCTGTGGAGGTCGTCTGGGGAAAGCTTCTTTCACACTTGGTTGTTGTTATAAATTAGTTGTGGTTCTATTAAGAATTTAATAAGTAGGTCAATAAATGGTCCTGTTTTATCCCACTGTTGTGTCTGATCTCATTATTCTGGGGTTGAGTAGCAGTTTGCTTGCTTACTTTCTTGTGTTATCTAATGGGATTTGGGTACATTTCTCATGCTTATTCATATGTCAGGACTTTTTCCTGAAAATTCCATATGCAGAAACAGATCATATTTTGCACAAAGTACAATGTTGTGCACAATTTTTTTGAATTCTTTATGGAATACAATTTTGTGTAAAAATCAATATAACAGAGAAGAAAGTGTTGTTGGTTTTCCTCTTACTGTGGGGTGGACATTCCATAGCAGTTAACACAGAGAGACAGAGGGAGACCCTTTCTGCAAATATGCAAAAAATATTTTTGTTTTTAAGCTCTTCCAACTCCTGTGCCAGTCATAGATTCAACCACCTGTCCTCCTTCTTCTTTTCTTTACAAATTCTATTTCACTACCTGGTGGAAGCCGTTCTTAATATTTCAGACTGGAAGAAATTCAAACCATAGTTCAGAAATACCCATTTCATCAGAAGATTCCATCCTAACCTATGTGTATTCATCAGACAATTTAGAGGCAAATAAAATAAAACAAAGTAAAGTGAATTTAATTTGAAACCTTAATCCTATTTTTTTTCCCAGCAAGAGCCATTATGTAAGAATGAAAATACATTCAACTACAGACTTGATTGCTCTGGCATCTTTGTGAAATACAAATTTATCATACAATCACTTCTGATATTTCTACAAGCCATAGATAAGAATCTCTATAGTTTCAAAATTATAGGAAAATAAGTTATTTTGTTCCTATTTACTGTTCACGAGAACACCAGAGGACAAAAATATCATGTTAAACTCAGATTTTGCCATAGCAGTTATAAAATACAAAATAGTCATCCATCCATATCTTCCTGCACTCTTAAAAAATATAATTTATTATTCTTGCCTGGTTTATATTTCCTTTATTTATAAAATTACTTCCTTGTACCAAATACTGCACTGAATACTAAGATTTGAGCATGGAAAAATTCCAACCATGAATCTAACCACTTGAAAACATAGCAAAAGACCAACTCAGTTTGAACAAAGCAGACTCGGGGGGAAAAAACCTATTATTATTATTAATAGTAGTAGTAGTAGTATATTTAAAACTATATGAAAATGTGACAAAACATTCTCATTTCTCAGGGGGAAGAGGCAACCACGGAGTGGTGGAATCCATGAGCTACCAAGTGACAAGAGCAACATCTCATAAAGCAAAACCACTCAAAAGGCCTACTAATGGGAAAGATTTTGCCCCATTAGATAGGGTTAGGAAACAGAGAAGCAAAAGGACTGCTTCACTGCATATATACGCTCCAAAAATTTAGAAGGTAAAGAGTATGAAGGCCAGGAAGGAAGAGAAACTAACAAACCTTAAGCGAAGGAGACTTTATGGCTAAATGGGGAATGTTGAGAGAGGGTTCACTGGAGTTAAGAGTAATGGAGAGGCATATACAGAAGAGGAAAGGCTTTGAATTTTACATGATGATTGAAAAAAAAAACATATTTACTTAGAGATTTCTCTTTGCATATTGGAGAGACAGCAAATACCCACTGGACTTAACTCCTGTAAGTATTAAACAGATGCAAGTAAAAATCCCTCTAGAACAATTTCATCTGGGAAGTAAAAGAAAATCAGGTCTAGAATGAAAATGTCACACCTATCAGACACGTTTCAGCTTCTTTCATGTACACAATTGCTTATTTCAGGTAAATATTTGTTTATAAAAATAATGATAAATTACATGCATGTATTTACAGTTTGTTTTATTTGTTTTATTCATTCTCCTGACAAATTTGCTAACGATAATTTGTCAAAATTGGTATCTCTGCCTACACTGTGATTTTTGCTTTCTTTCTTTGGTCTGTGTACTCAAGCCTTTTGCTTCCTTTCAACCTGTTGAACTAGCAGCCATTTTTGGCATTGGCCTTGCCAGCCCCGTAGGTCTTCCCTTTTCCGGGCAAAGGGTAATTAAGAAACAAAGGGGCAAAAACAGGCCACCCCTTTCTGCCACTGTCCATGCGGCTGACAGCTGTCCAGCTGCCCACAGTGTGGGCCGGCCTCTGGGCATCTTCTTGGGAGTTATAGCGGTTACTCGTCGAAGCCCCACAACATGCGGGGAGCCATCGTGAAGAGCAGCTAAAGGTGGCTTTTCCACGGCCGAAAAAAGGAGGTGGTTCAAAACTACTTTTTGGCTGGCACCACAGAGGTTGGGACCATGGTGTTGTGATTGCCACAGTCCCAATCTGGCTTTGTCAAAGAGTGGCTTGAAGCCAACCCTTTAGGGTAGTCTGTTTCACCCCAATTAGTGTCCAAAGCACACTGCAGAATAATCCAGTATGAGGCTGCTTTAACTGCCTTGATTCAGTGCTAGGGAATCCAAGGAAATTGCAGTTTATTGTGGCACCGAGTTCTCTACCAGAGAAGGCTAAATGTCTCACAAAAATTGATTTCCCAGAATTCCCTAGCATGAGTAGGAGGGAATCTTCACAAGTGTTTTCAAACGGATTATTTCTGCAGTTTGTTTTGGACCTTATGGGGCCAAACACTTTGCCTCCCTAGAAGATTGTTAATATTCTCTTTCTGAAAATTCACATAAACTCCTAGAAACTACCTTTGATTTCCAAGATGACAAATTTCATTGTGAAGGAATATTACAATCCCACACGCCTACTAGAGGATGTTTTTAGCAAAGCAAGTTACTCAGGCATAAAATGTTTTCTACTTTTCTGGGCAGTTATCAAGCTTTGTGATTTGTGATCCAGCATATTGTGTGAAGGAATATTACAAATCTCAACATCTCTGCTACAAGGTGTTTTTAGTAGTACATCTTATTCAGGTGCAAAGTGTGTTTCTACTTTTTTAGCAGTTTTCAAGCCTTTTTAGTTTGGATCAAATATATTGTGTGTAGAACATCTATCTTTCTCTTAATCCCTAGTGTGCTAGAACTGCCCATTCAGGAACAATCCATATTAGGTCAGCAGAGAAAGTTGGCATGTGTGGATGCTGACCAGAACACAATGAAATGGGAACAGAAAGAAATGGATACTTTGTTTGACTTTTTTTCTGTTTTCAGTTGGTTATCTGCTTATGGAATTGGGCAAGCTCTTCAAACTCTCCCCAGATTAACCCAAAGAAGACCAAAATTTTCCAACAAAAAGGGGACAGATTGGGATCCCCAAGCAAGTATACAGTCAGTATTCCATAGCCACAGATTTTGCATCCATTGATTCAACCCATCCACAGCTTGAAAATATACCAAAAAAAATATTCCAAAAGAAACATGATTCTGTAATTTCATAAAAGGCCACACCATTTTCCTACACCATTGTATATTAAAAAGACTTGAGCATCCACTGATTTTGTTATCCAAGGGTGGGGTGGAGAGTGCTGGAACCAAACCCCAATAGACACCAAGGTCCACTGCATAATATTTTCCACAGAAGATTAAGCAATATTGTTGTTATTTCTGATGAAGTTCTGCATTTTTGTGCTTGTTTTTAGACACTTATTTAAGCTCCACTGTCTAAAAACAAATTACTATACTTAGATAAGCTCTGTTGTTTAAATAAAAAGTATCTATACATTACACCATACCAATTATACCATGAAATGAAAACGTTAAGAAGCTCCTAAGTTCCAAGTTATTATTCCTTTTACAAGTGCACTTAGATTATTTTAGACTCTAAGTAATTAAACTTCACTCTTAACTACAAATAGTACAAATGCAATTCAGATTAGCTTTCTAAATTTTGTTAAGATGTGAAGCAATTCTTTCTTATAAGGCACACAATTCCTTCTCTGCTCACTGAGATGTTGCCGTATTTTAATTACAAAACACACTGTAAGAATGGCCTTGTGACCTGGAGGTCTAAAATCTCATACTGGTTTCAGCCATCCATCTTTCATTTAATTTTCTGTTCCAACACAGGCATGGATTTGTCAAAAGAATCTTGGTTATTAGTTTATTGAAAGATGAGGTTCTTCAATGCATTGAAGGGCAGCTTCACCCACCCTACCCAGCCAGGTAGCTATTTTTCATCTTTACCAAGTGACACAGGAAATCGGCTACCAGTGGAACAATGTTATTCCAGCTTTCCATGTGTCTTTCTCCATCAATAATTCTTCTACCACCAAACCATATGGTCATATAGATAAGCAACCAATTGAACATGTTCAATGTTCAAAGACAGCAATTGTCATATTAGGAGACAATATGGTTTATTAGTCAGTATCCTGCTATTAAGAACAAAACTGGCTCTAGTAAATATCCACTGACAAAACCACCTCCATCACAATCAAAGAAGAAGCAAAATAAATCCATAGAAAATAATTGTCTTGAAGCTACCTTCCTCATGCTTTCTAATGTAGCTACATTAGTGATGAAACTATGGTAAACAAAACAAAGCAAAAAACATCCAAAAAGCAACTCATTTAACATTCTAGGTTTCCCTGAGGAATGGATATCAATGTTGCTTCTATAAATGAATATCTTGATATGCATGTCTAGTTACTTCACAGCTTTAAAACGATGATATAAACTTTCAAAGCAGACTACATAACACACACACACCAGTTTCAGTTAAAGCCAACATTTGAAATTCACTTTATCTAAAAGTACCAACAACTGACATATCTGTAGATGAGGCATGCCCTTGTTCATTTCTAGACTTCATGGTAACATTAGGTCAGTTTTACATCCCTCACCAAGATTCATCTAACCTGTTCAAGACCTTCCCATTTTAGTTGTCTCCTCTTTGGGACATGCTCCAGTTTCTCAATGTCCTTTTTGAATTGTGGTGCTCTGAACTTGTCCAGTATTCCAGTGTGGGGCTGACCAACAGCAGACATAGAGTGGCACTATTACTTCCCTTGATCTAGACACTATACTTCTATAGATGCAGCCTAAATCGCATTGGCCTTTTAGCTGCTGCATTGCACTATTGACTCATGTTCATCTTGTGGTCTACTTGGGCTCCTAGATTCCTTTCACATGTGGTTCTTGTTCAGCCAGGTGTCCCCCATGCTATATCATGCATTTCGTTTTTCCGCCCTGGATGTTTGCAGACTCTCTATTTAATGATCTGCTCCGAATCTTTTCTGGTATTGTTGTCAGGACTAACTTGGATGATAATGTGTTGGGCTCCTCTTTCGTTCTTGTTTT
>NC_056525.1:196686951-196694906 GCF_019175285.1 Sceloporus undulatus | reverse complement strand
AAAACAGGCCACCCCTTTCTGCCACTGTCCATGCGGCTGCCAGCTGTCCAGCTGCCCACATGTGGGCCGGCCTCTGGGCATCTTGGGAGTATAGCGGTTACTCGTCGCAAGCCCCCCAACATGCCGGGGAGCCATCGTGAAAGAGCAGCTAAAGGTGGCTTTTCCACGGCCGAAAAAGGAGTGGTTCAAAACTACTTTTTTGGCTGGCACCACAGAGGTTGGGACCATGGTGTGTGATTGCCACAGTCCCAATCTGGCTTTGTCAAGAGTGGCTTGAAGCCAACCCTTTAGGGTAGTCTGTTTCACCCCAACTTAGGTCCAAAGCACACTGCAGAAATAATCCAGTATGAGGCTGCTTTAACTGCCCTGATTCAGTGCTAGGGAATCCAAGGAATTGCAGTTTATTGTGGCACCCGAGTTCTCTACCAGAGAAGGCTAAATGTCTCACAAAAATTGATTTCCCAGAATTCCCTAGCATTGAGCTAGGGGATTCTTCACAAGTGTTTTCAAACTGGATTATTTCTGCAGTTTGTTTTGGACCTTATGGGGCCAAACACTTTAGCCTCCCTAGAAAGATTGTTAATATTCTCTTTCTGAAAATTCACATAAACTCCTAGAAACTACCTTTGATTTCCAAGATGACAAATTTCCATTGTGAAGGAATATTACAAATCCCACACGCCTACTAGAGGATGTTTTTAGCAAAGCAAGTTACTCAGGCATAAAATGTTTTCTACTTTTCTGGCAGTTATCAAGCTTTGTGATTTGGATCCAGCATATTGTGTGAAGGAATATTACAAATCTCACATCTCTGCTACAAGGTGTTTTTAGTAGTACATCTTATTCAGGTGCAAAGTGTTTTCTACTTTTTTAGCAGTTATCAAGCCTTTTTAGTTTGGATCAAATATATTGTGTAGAACATCTATCTTTCTCTTAATCCCAGTGATGCTAGAACTGCACATTCAGGAACAATCCATCTTCAGGTCAGCAGAAATGTTGGCATGTGATGCTGACCAGAACACAATGAAATGGGAACAGAAAGAAATGGATACTTTGTTTGACTTTTTCTTCTGTTTTCAGTTGGTTATCTGCTTATGGAATTGGGCAAGCTCTTCAAACTCTCCCCAGATTAACCCAAAGAAGACCAAAATTTTCCAACAAAAAGGGGACAGATTGGGATCCCCAAGCAAGTATACAGTCAGTATTCCATAGCCACAGATTTTGCATCCATTGATTCAACCATCCACAGCTTGAAAATATACCAAAAAAAATAATTCCAAAAGGAAACATTGATTCTGTAATTTCATAAAAGGCACACCATTTTCCTACACCATTGTATATAAAAAGACTTGAGCATCCACTGATTTTGTTATCCAAGGGTGGAGGGTGGAGTGCTGGAACCAAACCCCAATAGACACCAAGGTCCCACTGCATAATATTTTCCACAGAAGATTAAGCAATATTGTTGTTATTTCCTAATGAATTCTGCATTTTGTTGCTTGTTTTTAGACACTTATTTAAGCTCCACTGTCTAAACAAATTACTATACTTAGATAAGCTCTGTTGTTTAAATAAAGTATCTATACATTACACCATACCAATTATACCATGAAATGAAACGTTAAGAAGCATCCATAAGTTCCAAGTTATATCCCTTTTACAAGTGCACTTAGATTTATTTTAGACTCTAAGTAATTAAACTTCACTCTTAACTACAAATACGTACAAATGCAAATTCAGATTAGCTTTCTAACTTTTGTTAAGAGTGAAGCAATTCTTTCTATAAAGGACACAATTCCTTCTCTGCTCACTGAGATGTTGCCTGTACTTTTAATTACAAAACACACAGTAAGAATGGCCTTGTGCCCTGGAGGTCTAAAATCTCATACTGGTTTCAGCCATCCATCTTTCATTTAATTTTCTGTTCCAACACAGGCCATGGAATTTGTCAAAAGAATCTTGGTTATTAGTTTATTGAAACAGATGAGGTTCTCAATGCATTGAAGGGCAGCTTCACCCACCCTACCCAGCCAGGTAGCTATTTTCATCATCTTTACCAAGTGACACAGGAAATCGGCTACCAGTGGAACAATGTTATTCCAGCTTTCCATGTGTCTTTCTCCATCAATAATTCTTCTACCACCAAACCATATGGTCATATAGATAAGCAACCAATTGAACATGTCAATGTTCAAAGACAGCAATTGTCATATTAGGAGACAATATTGGTTTATTTAGTCAGTATCCTGCTATTAAGAACAAACTGGCTTCTAGTAAATATCCACTGACAAAACCACCTCCATCACAATCAAAGAAGCAAAATAAATCCATAGAAATAATTGTCTTGAAGCTACCTTCCTCATGCTTTCTAATGTAGCTACATTAGTGAAACTATGGTAAACAAAACAAAGCAAAAAACATCCAAAAAGCAACTCATACACATTCTAGGTTTCCCTGAGGAATGGATATCAATGTTGCTTCTATAAAATGAATATCTTGATATGCATGTCTAGTTACTTCACAGCTTTAAAAGATGATATAAACTTTCAAAGCAGACTACATAAACACACACACACCAGTTTCAGTTAAAGCCAACATTTGAAATTCACATTTATCTAAAAGTACCAACAACTGACATATCTGTAGATGAGGCATGCCCTTGTTCATTTCTAGACTTTCATGGTAACATAGGTCAGTTTTACATCCCTCACCAAGATTCATCTAACCTGTTCAAGACCCTTCCCCATTTTAGTTGTCCTCCTTTGGACATGCTCCAGTTTCTCAATGTCCTTTTTGAATTGTGGTGCTCTGAACTTGTCACAGTATTCCAGGTGGGGCCTGACCAAAGCAGAATAGAGTGGCACTATTACTTCCCTTGATCTAGACACTATACTTCTATAGATGCAGCCTAAAATCGCATTGGCCTTTTTAGCTGCTGCATTGCACTATTGACTCATGTTCATCTTGTGGTCTACTTGGGCTCCTAGATTCCTTTCACATGTGGTCTTGTTCAGCCAGGTGTCCCCCATGCTATATCTATGCATTTCATTTTTCCGCCCTGGATGTTTGCAGACTCTCTATTTAATGATCTGCTCCAGAATCTTTTCTGGTATTGTTGTCAGACTAACTGGATGATAATTGTTGGGCTCCTCTTTCGTCTCTGTTTTGAAGATGGGGACGACGTTTGCCCTCTTCCAGTCTGCTGGGACTTCTCCTGTTCTCTAAGAGCTCTCAAAGATTATTGCCAATGGTTCCAATATTACATTTGCCAGTTCTTTTAATACTCTTGGATGTAGTTCATCAAGTCCTGAAGACTTATATTCATGTAGATTAACAAGGTATTCTTGTACTATCTCCTTACTTATTCTGTGCTGGAATTCCCCCATTCTGTCATCTGCTCCATTATCCTCAGCTTGAGCACCCTTTGCCTTCTCTGAGAAGACTGAAGCAAAAAAGGTGTTGAGTAATTCTGCCTTTTCTCTGTCCCCTGTTAGCATTTTGCCATCTTCTCCACACAGTGGCCCTACCATTTCCTTCTTCTTCCTTTTGCTGTGGGCATACCCAAACAAGCCTTTTTTATTGTTCTTAACCTCTCTAGCAAGCCTGAGTTCATTCTGTGTTTCAGCTTTTCTGACTTAATCCCTACATGTGCTAGCTATTTGTTTGAATTCCTCTTTGGTGATTTCCCCATTTTTCCATTTCTTATGCATGTTCCTTTTAAAGCTTAGCTCAGTTGAAAGATCTTTAGTCATCCATCCTGGTTTCTTGAGACACCTCCCATTTTTCTTCCTCACTGGAACTGTTTGAAATTGTGCCTTCAGTATCCCCCTTTTGAGAAACTTCCATCCATCCTGAACTCCCTTCTCTTTTAGCATAGCTGACCATGGGGTCACCCCCGGTATTTCTTTAAGTTTACTAAAATCAGCTTTCCTAAAGTCTAGAATGTGTATCTGACTATGCCTGGCTTCTCCTTTCCACTGTATAACAAACTCCAGGAGCACATGGTCACTTCCACCTAAGGATCCCACCACTTGCTCCCCATTAACTAAGTTATCCGTGTTGGTTAGGGTCATATCCAAAATAGCTGATCCCCTTATTGCCTCTTCCACCTTTTGAACAATGAAATTGTCTTCCAGGCAAGTGTGAGGGTCTGAAAATCAATAGAAGTTGCAGAAGATGTAGGTCAAGGGTAAGCAATTTATGATACTTGAGATGCTGATGAACTGAAACTCCCACTAGCCCTAAATAGCATGGTCAGTGGTGAGAGGTGATAGGACCTGTAGTCAACCGCATCTGAAGGGCTATAAATTGCCCCGCCCAATGTAGTGAAATTTGGATGGTATTCTATTACTTTAGCTCCTATGTTGATTCAGAGACATTGGTTCAACTAATGCACAAGTGGCCTTTAAAGGAAATATATCTACCCCATATTGCCAACAGATAAAGAGGTGTTGCTGCTTTAATTTCTAGTAAAAAAAACAACAACCCATAATTATGTCAGTAGAAAACCTGTCACACATTGAGGACAGCAACATGGAGTGGCAGGACTAGGATACATTGCCCTTTCTCTTCTCCATTTACTATTTGAATGTGCAGAATCTAATTTCTGAAGAAAGTTGCTTGACACACTAACTTTAAGCCTGGGAGGTAGGGCAGGCTTCCAGGCACTCCTTGTCTAAATCCCTCAGAAGGGGACTGCTGGCACTTTTCCTTTTAATAACTTTCACATCTTGGATATGGGGGAAACTAGGCTCAGACCCTTTTTCGCTCATTACCAACCAGCTTAGCATGGCCACCACATGATGAAGCTACCTGACAGACTAGGCAGGAAAGTTAATCAATTCTAGTTTCCAGCTGAATTCATATATTATCTTATGTGCAGTTATTTATGCATGCTTACCTTCAAATAAACAAACTCCACTGAAAACAGTAAAACTAATTTGCATCTAAACATACATAAGGACTAACATGCAGATATTGCTGTTGAGGCAAAATAGGGCATTTGAGGAGGAGAAAGGGAACTACCTCTTCAATTATCTCAAGATGAAAAATCTTTCTGCCCATTTTTTGTTCTTTTCTACTTTCATAATCTTCCAGTCCCAGAGCAGCTGTTTAATAGTATCAAATTAAAGAATTTCTAATAATTCTAATAATTATTTTGTTTGCTTTTAATCCATGTGGGAAGGTAAATTATTATTAGCATTAGTATTTATGTAGATGTAAAGCTGCAACAACATTATATGGTGCATCACATTTTTCTGAGACCCTTTTCAAGGCTGTTGTAGAGGCTGTAGGAAGAGGTGCATCCAGCACACCAGCTTGCATGATCTCACAAGCACATTCAGTTCCTTTCAGGTAAGGAGAACATTATTTTAATGTTAGAGTCTTCAGTTAACAAAACTGCCCAATACAATCTGTGCATGGTAATCTTCAATTTTCCCCATACTAATGCATCTTGGGAACAATCCACCTATTTTTCTTCCTCTTGTTGAGAGGTGCACAAATTGTTTTCCCTAAGATGAGAGAAAGCTGCACAGCTTTCTCTGGAAACTGCACATCATTCATTGAAAAATGCAAAACTTTTCCAGATGACATGCACTGGATATTGTTTTATAATAATAATAATAATAATAATAATTTGTTTTATTTATATACCGCTATTCCAAAGATCATAGCGGTGAACAGCAAGTAAGCTAATTAGCAAGTAAGTTAATTTGCCCCCAACAGTCTGGGTACTCATTTTAGCGACCTCGGAAGGATGCAAGCCTGAGTCGAGCTTGGGCCCTTTTGCTGGTCTTGAACTCTCAACCTTGTGGTTTTGAGTGAATGGCTGCAGTACAGGCATTTAACCACTATGCCACCAGGGCTCCATTGCGCCACCAGGGCTCCATATGCAACTTTCCCTCCCTTCTTCCCCTCCCAATTCCTCACAGAAATCCTGGGTAGAGGCTGCAGCTCTCACACAAGAGCTGTCAAATTTCCGTCAACTTCCTTCCTCCCAAGCCTCTGCTAGTTTGACAGCTGTATCATCTTTTCACAGTTGACAATTTCTGCACAGCTTTGAGGCTGGAAGATGGGGTATGAAGGGAGAGAAAGTTTCAGAAAAACAATACCCAGTATATGTTAGTGGAAAAACTGAGTACTTTCAATGAAAGCTGTGTAGGTTTGGTCTGGGAAGGGGAAATCCCAGAAAAGCTGTAGAAACTTCACGGAGGGTTTTTCTTCCTGCACCAATTTCCAGATAGGTTGGGAAGACTTATTTTGACCTCATTTAAGAAACTAGTGAATTCCCATCCCATCCCCTAAGCTGAAAACAGATGCAGCACAAGCTTCTATACAAATAAGTAACTTGAGTATACAGACCTTGGTAGCATGTAGGAAGGTGCAGGATGACAAGCCCAAGCAAAAATAGGCTGGGTGGATCAGAGGTCCAGGGAGCAGGCAGAAACACAAACAATAATGAGAAGACTAGGTCAGCCAGAAAATTCATCAGTAGCAGAATATGCCACAAACCATCCTGGGCATAAAATACTGTTTGAAAACACTGAAGTTCTGGACCATGCCAACCACTACCATGTCAGGATGCACAGGGAAGCCATTGAAATCCACAAACATCTGGATAATTTCAACCGGAAAGAAGAAACTCTTAAAGTGAACAAAATTTGGCTATCAGTCCTGAAGAACAGCAAAATAAGGACTCAGCAAATGCAAATGGGAAACCATTCAGAGTCAGGTGCTTTTCCAGCAGATAATTGATCACCAATTAGCAGACATTAATCCTTGTTTGCATTACCTCCCAGGCTGAGGCCAGCCATCAACACAGAACAATACACATGCAAATCACTCCTGCATTCCCAGGCTCACACAGTGTATATACACCCATTTTTTTCAGGCAAAGCATTCTCTGAAGATGCCAGCCACAGATGCTGGAGAAATGTTAGAAACTCTGCTAGAACATGACCATATAGCCTGAAAAACCCACAAAAAACTATGGATGCCGGCCATGAAAGCCATCGACTTTGCAATAATGAAAAGGCATTAGTCGAAATACAAAGGGTCCTTCATAGCCATCCCAAGTCTTTACCCAGTCACCTAATCTGGCTTTCACATTTGCAGAAGAGTTCATCTCCCAGCTCTCTCTAAGAAGTTTATTGCACAGACCCTAAAACGAGTCTGTTGCGTTCTAAAATGGGAATGGGATGGGGCTAGGGACCGCATTTTACTGCACAAGGGAACGCCGCCACTGCCACCGGGTGTTCCAATTGCGTCCTCCCTCCGTTACAGAGGGTGTGATTCTCAGAACTTTCCTAAAGCCATTCTCAGAAATCGCACCCTCTGGGAACGGATGAAGGGACGTGACTGGAACGCCCGGTGGCAGTGGTGGCATTCCCTTGGGCAGTAAAATGTGGTCCCTAGCCCCATCCCGTTCCGTGCGCAGCCCCATTTTAGGATGCAACGGGCCCGTTTCAGGGCCCATGTGATAAACTTCCATGTCCCCTCTGAATCACAACTCTCTTTGATGTTCACCCAACTCATGCAGCCAAGAACGGCCTAAGTCCAACTGTTGCCCATGTTCTTTTTTTACTGCTCTCCATTCTCCTGCAACTCAAGTCCAAATGAGACACCTGCAGGGCGTCTCCTGTTTCAAAGCTTTTGCCTTTAAGAGCTATTCAGTGTTTTTTTATTTTATTTTATTGGTCTCCGTGTCCCACCACACTGATGAGGGTTTAATTGAGGACAGCAATTGGTTCTCCTTTCCTCCAGAAAGAATATTTGAAAAAATATTTCAGAAATAGTAAAAACAACCACCACCATGTTTTTGAGAAACTCTGACCTGAGGAATCCTGGAACAAATAATCTTCGCACTTCAGGACTTATTCTGCATGAATTTTTGCACAAAACAGCATTTTGTGAAGAGAAAATATTTCAGCACAGAAATATTGCCCAGAAAATGC
>NC_056525.1:196673364-196686851 GCF_019175285.1 Sceloporus undulatus | reverse complement strand
AAGGAAGAGGAGGAAGGCGGAGCTGGAGGAGGAGGTGGGTTGGCGCCTCAGCAGTCGCATTAGTGGCAGCGGCAATGGCCGGAGCGGGCCCCCAAACAGGGGACCAGACACGGGTGGGGGCCCAAACTGGACCGTGACCGGGAGGGGCCCCCCAAAACCATGCTGGTCACGGGGGGGGGTTATGGCAAGCCTAAAACAGAAGAATGATCCAGGTAATCCAAGGTCCAAATGTGAAAAACACTCCTGGTCATCCAAACCAATAAAGGGGTCACCAGAAAGAGTAATTCAAAGTGCAGACTGAACTTCAGATATGCATAAAGCCAAATACATCAAACAATGGCACAAATGGATTGTGGAAGCTTATTGTTTGCAGCAATGCAATTCCTTTTGTTTAGCTGAAAATTAGCACAGTTGGCCTAATTAACTCAGTGAATTGGTTTTAAAGCAGAATAGGGTATTTTCTTCCTCTTTGCAACTGGGATTTTAATCTATGATGCTGTACATAGTGAAGTGTCTCTGTACCTACCTTATGATCTGCACAAGCTTCATGGGATCACCTGGGCTCTCCTAATACCAGCACAGGATTGACAGTCTCCTCTGGTTCTAGTCAGAGCCTATTCTCTTAGTTCCCCTTTTTCCCTTTCTCATACAAGGAGGCAGGTCATGACAACACACAACTAAAGTACAGTGGGTCCTTGGTATCTGCTGAGGTTTGATCCAAGACCTCCCCCCCATGTGTACCAAAATCCATGGATGCTCAAATTGCATTAAATCCAATGGCATAATAAAATGATATCCTTTATATAAAATGGCAAAATCAAGGTTTGCTGTTGGAATTTATATATTTTTGAAATGATTTCATGCTGTAGATAAAGAAATGGATATGGAGGGCTGCCTGTAAAGCCATTGCATCAATTGCTATATGGTAACGGAATGAATCAAAGGGAGTCAGTGTGAAATAGTAGTTTGAGCATTTGACTATGACTCTGGAGAGCAGGTTCAATTACCTGCTCAGACATAAAAGGCACCTTGGGCAAGGCACACTCTCTCATCCTCAGGGAAACATAATGGCAAACCTTCCCTGAACAAATCTTGCCAAGAAAACCCCATGCATTGGAATCATCATAATTTAGAAACTACTTCAAGCACACAACAAGTCAATGAGTTGGTAAAGCTTATTGATTCAATCGGTTTACTTTAGTTAGGACTATCAATAGAATTGAGGCCAACTTTTCCATGGTCTGCCAGGTACCATCACTTCATCTCAAAGAGAAGGGGTTCTAGGTGAGAAAAGATGGTTGGCATTTCTGTCTGCTAACAGTGCAGCTGACAGATTTATCTTCACTGCTTGAGACATTCATACAACATCATTATTCAGCTACAAGCATCATTCTGGAATAGAGAAAATGTCATTTAAATCAAAGGGCCCTATTAGTTTCCTTTGCTGACAGTTTGATTATTAATGATAGAGATAAGGGAGATTCATTAATCAAATGAAGGAACAATAAACTTACTATCCTCAGCACAAAATATGATGTGTTCTTGAACTTTTTTGATAAAAATAAATATTGACTAAGAAAAACAACCAATCTGTATCAGTGCATTTATCCCACCTGAAAATGATCTTATTTTGCCCATGGAGATAACATAGCAGTAATGGAATAAAACTTAATGGGAAAGAGATCTATAAAACTAGTTATTTGGCAAATTCTCCTAATTAAGAAAATCACAGAGAACATATCTGGAAGCTTTTTGTCTACTTTTATTACTCTCTGATAAAATGGAATGTGAATTAATTTGTCTGGAAAGGACATTCTTCTGATGCAGACTTAAAAACACTCTTTTTTCGGTTAATGACAAGTTCTGCAGTTTCTCCCTTTGAAGCACACTGAAAACCAACTAAAAACATAAACATCATGAAGGATTAAAATCCAAGCTTGCTTTTCTCAATGTGAATTCTATAGGAAATATTTTCAGGGTTTGTTTTTTTTTTTTTTTTAAAATGTTTGTAGCTTCTTTTAAAACACAAGCAACCATCACTGAATGACACTGTCTAAAGAGCACCTTTCACAAGGCGAGACAAAAACATTATTCGCCATTTCCTTTATATGAATGCTATAGAATTTTGTTTAGTCTCCATTTGGAAAACTGGCCTGATGTGTACCCTTCTGGTTTCACAATTTTCTGAATTTTGCAGTGCAGGGTTTTGTTTTGTTTTTAATGCACCGTTGCATATGAAAAGGAACCATATGACAATAAAATAGATATAAAGGATATAAATGAATATAAGGAGCCCTGGTGGCGCAGTGGTTAAATGCCTGTACTGCAGCCACTCACTCACAAACTATAAGTTTGCAAGTTCAATACCAGCGAAAGGGCTCAAGCTCGAATCAGGCTTGCATCCTTCCAAGGTCACTAAAATGAGTACCCAGATTATTGGGGGCAATTAGCTTACAATTTGTAAACCACTTAGGGAGTGCTAAAATGCACAGATAAGAGGTACAGAAATGTACTTACTATTGCTATATAAAAGTGAATGCTATTTTTTACACAACATTAACACAAAAATTCATTTTAACACAAAAATCATTAATAGCTATCAAATCAGCTTTGACTTAGTGGCAATCGTATGAATGAGAAACCTCCAAGACACCCTGTTCTTAACAGCCCAGTTAAGAACTTGCTGACTCAGTTCTGTGGCTTCCTTGATAGAGTCTGTCCAGTTATTATGTCTTCCTCTTTTCCTGCTGCCTTATACTGTGTAAGGCATTATTGACATGCCTCATGATATTTCCAAAGTACAATTGCCTCAGTTCAATCATTTTGGCTTCTAGGGAGAGGTTTATTTATTTATTCACTCAACTGATACCCTGACCTTCTCTCACCAAGGGACAAATTTATTTGTTCTTGAACCACTTATTTATCTTTTGGACAATCCATGGTGTCTGTAGAACTCTCCTCTAGCATACCATTTCAATGTAATACAAAAACAGGATGCATTAATGAATTAATTACAATTCATAAATTAACACATGAATCAATACAGTCAAAACTAATATGGCCCAAAAATAATCTGATGTGGGCCATCCCATGAATGTCCTCTATCTTCTACAGTTCTTCACTGTAGCAAAAACTCTGGAATAGAACTAAACTGCTTGCTAGGCACATACAACATTTAATACGGCTTCTATTGCCAAATAGAAATGCTATCTTTATTGAAACATTGGGTTAAGAGAAATAAAAACAACATTGAAAATTTTAAATAGAAATGCAAACATTCCAATCTACGCAAGCCACCTTAATTGGAACTCAAAGCCAAAGCCAAATTGCCTTTGAATTTAAGACAATTAAATCCCTTTCATTTGAGTTAAATTTCAATTGTTATTTTTTACTGTTAATGAATAATAAGAGGAAGAAGTGGGTGGCTCACAAGAATATATTCTTCATCATTAACAGGAATATTTGAAGTTTGAGTCTAAATGTTTGTGAACCACTACTAAACATGAACTATATCATCTCTCATTTCTTCTTTGACATCTTGCAAAGGTTTTTGAAAGTGAAAGCACATTATCACAAATGGAATGAAATCAGGGAAAGATTTTAATTTAGATTATGTATTTTATCCAGACTGTTGCAACACATTATTGCACTGAACCACATGGCACTGTTGTAGCTTGAATTATTAAACACCACAAGTTCAAATGGCTGCAGAATTACTTTTAAGGTTCAAAATCAAACTATTGAGTCCCATTCTTTATTTTCTTTTTTAACTACAAACTACTAATAAAGTGGCTTTTATGAAATAATATTTAAGATGACATATTCAAAGAAAAACAAATTAACCTCAACTTATATTTATTGGTCAAAAAGGTCACTATTAAAGATGCAGAATTAGATGATATATAGTAAGAAAACACGAAACTGAGCAATTATTTCCTTATTATTTCCACCAGAGAAATAATCACCTGTGTACACCTTTTTTAAAATAATTGTTATTAAACTGTGTTTGCTAAGACCAAAAATGTACACTTCTTACATTTTCCCAAAATAAAATACTTGTCTAACTAATACATAGTTTCAGATAAACTCATATTAGTCCTTTCTGTTTATAATTTCTTCTCTTTAATTATCATCCTTGTGAATCCATTCCTATTGGTACATTATCTTCTTTATGCTTTTATTATTATTATTACCTCCCCCCCCCTCTTCTTTGTTTAAGGTTTTTCTTCTTTGTATCTGCTTTGATTTCTTCCAGTATCTTCTCTTTACTACATATAACTGTTTTCCCCCCTTAGTTATATCTACAACTAAACCTTATTTCTTATTCTCCTATAACAGTAATTTATACACAAAGATGCTAATGAACTGTCCCTTGTAATGTTAATGAGATTAGTAAGTTTATATAAATAAATAGCCGAGACATATGAAATGTGAGAAACCAACCCTCTAAATCCTTGACTAAGCTAGGTAATAGCTGATGTGAAATATTCTGAGATTAGTAAGGTGTTGTCAAGGATGAGCCTTGGGATAGTATATAGGGGTTAGCTTGTTTGCTTGTTCATCTTTTCATTTCCTTATTTTTCTTTGCATATATGTCCATTTCCTTATCCTTGATTTTGATTCCTTTCTCATCTGCATTTAATTCCTTTTCGTTCCATTTATCCTTGCCATCTCTACTTATTCTTCTGTCTTCTTTCCTTAACCTTCCACTTTATTCCCTCCTGAATTCTCTCGTCCTTATCTTTCCTCTCCTCCTCACCCTGTCTTTCTTACCTTCAATATGTCTTCCTCACTTTACAAATCCTTCTCCTTACCTGTATTCCTTCACTATCTTTCCAACTTCCTCTTATCCTCTCACTTACTCTTACCTTTTTCACATACTTAACCTTCCATCCTTTGTCCCTCCTAAGTTATGTTTTACTATTGCATCTTTTGAGTTTATTTTTCGATCTTTACTTCTTCCTTTCCAATTTTCCTTTCAACCTCCTATCTCCTTAATCTTTATAAATCTCTATTCCTTCTATTTCTATCTTCCCTACAAACCTATTTTCCCCTGACTTCCCACCAGAGGATTATGACAATTTTTTGGTAATTTTTCAGCTATTTGTCCTTTTTTGATTCCCCCTTTCTAGTTATTTAACTACTATATTACCTTCTTCTCCTTCATGTTTCCATCTTTTGTAACTTTTTTCCTTTACTTTTTAGTGCACTGTCTTGTTCTTTTTTGAAATTTTAATATTTTAACTCTTCTTTCTGGTAGTAAATAATAAATAATAAAAAATTTATTTGTATACCGCCCTTCCAACGATCAGGGCGGTGAACAACATATTAATAGTAACAATACAAATACATTACAATACATAGTAAAAATATTACACAACCATATTAAAATCAAAGCTAAAAACCCCATCAGCCAGCTACCATTGCCATCAAAGGGGGGGAAGACTAGCTGGAGCTTGATTCGGGGAATGCTGATCGAAATAGTAAGGTTTTTAACTCCCTCCTAAACTGGGCCAGGGAGGTGGCCGAGCGGAGCTCTATGGGCCAGCATATTCCAGTATTTTTCTTTGGTTCCTTTTTACTATCTCTAACCTATATCCACATCCCAAATCCCTTCTTTGTTTGTTTATGACTTTCCAATCCTAAACCAATTTTCCTGGGTTAAGGGATGCTCGCCCCGAGTGGAGGACAGTTTCTTCCCTCCCTTCGCTCCGTATCACCCAAGGCAATTTCTCTAGCAAGATGGGAAGCTTAATTTTTGCCTTCTTCCTCTGGCCTTTTCTCCCAATTAAATGTATGTAACTCAAATAATATTTGTTAATTAAAAAGGTGGTGACAGAACTTAAACCCTTGTGGGAGCAGGTCCAGGGCTGTGCTCTGCTCATTCGACCCATGCCTTACCATCTGCACCCCGATCACTTGCTGCCGCTTGCCGCCTTGTTCTCCATTACCACCCGGCAGTCTGCTGCTCGATCTCCTCACTCCCATCTTTCTATATCCTCTCAGGACACTAGCCATCTACTCCTGGGTCCCGACGAGCTCCTCCGGACCCCCTTCCCGGGGGATGGTACTCACCCCTTAATAATTAGTAAGGGTACCAAACCACTGGACTGCAGTTGTCTCTTAGCCGCTTCATGAGAGTTGACCACTCACGCCGCCCCATTACCACCAGAGGTCACCTGTGTACACCTTTAAAGTCCGTGTTCTAGTCTAAAATGCTCATTGAAGTATTATTCCAGCCTAGATCAGTGAACTTTAAAATATGTATACAGGTCATTATCTCTATAGGGATGCACTTCTAAGTAGCCAATAAAGGACTATACCTTAAATAATGTGATTGTGTGTTTGTGTGTGTGTGTGTGTGTGTGTGTGTGTGTGTAATAATAATATTTAATAATATAATATTTTTTATTTTATAGCCCGCCAATACCTAGGAATCCGGGAGGGGTTACAACAGTAAAAATACATTACAATAAACTACTAATGGTCCCTTCCCAACCCCCTTCCCATATTAAAACTAGAATTAAACAATCAGAGTTTAAAAAACAATAAAATGCAATACAGCATTAGGTTAAATTAAAAAACAATTTGGCGGGCAGAGAGAGACAAAATCAGAGCATATATACCATCCTGCAAACTTCTCTAACAGTCAAGATTACTCTCCATGATCTCCAAAGCAAGGAAGCAATTGACTGGGTGGGGGAGAAGAGCTACGTTTTCTTTTATGGAGAAAGCAAACATGTCTCCTCAGATGAAGGGATTCCTGAGCCAAGTAGACAGCAAGGACCCTGAACTGGTTAAGTATATCTGAAAACTATTTATTCAGAACTGGTTCTCTCACCAGCCGCATTCAGCATAGGCATCTCTGACAAGGGGTTCACCTACACATGCAAAAGAAAATGGTCTCATCCTATCCTCATGGTGACCTGTCTTCACGGCAGTGACCTGTCTTCATGACAGGGCCAAATCCCCAATTCAAGTGCAGACTATCCATGATATAAGGCCAGTTCCCCACACTGAATCTGCCCTACTCTCTCTTAACTGCTCCATTTTTGCAGGAAAATTGAACACTCCATTGTGCTTGCTGGTTGTTGCTTATATGTCCCGGCACCACCATGGATGATTGAATAACTCCCTCTGAAGTCACAATGAGGTTCCTCTGCCTTAGAAGGAGTGACGTGTTCCAGCACTGGGTGACACAAACAAGACAAGATATGTGTTGTGTAGACAGCTGTTTGTGTCCTGTGGTATGGAAAGGTAACATGTGGAGGGCCAGAGTAACTTCAGGGCCAGAATACTCTGGGAACGCCCAGAGTATGCTGGCTTGTGTAGATGAACCCATGGTTGTAGTAGCTTACCACTTGGCCTCATGTGGCTACTTCAATTCCAGAAATCTTTTCTATGTCTCTCAGCTGGAAAATGAAGATCAAACGGACCAATGAGATGGGAAAAGAAGCAGTAAATAAGGATGAGTTGCCTTCTCTCCATATAACTCTCTTCTGCCATATCTTGTGCAGACCCACTTTCATATAATACACTTCCACTTCCATATTTCTTCATGATGCCCTTGCAAGTTTCATTTTCTTTGGATATTGTGTTTCTCCAACTCATGAAATGCAAATTATGACATTATATATTGTCATTATGAACTGCTTTTCTTGCTTTTAAGTCTGTCTTCTTATAAACAGGAGTACAAAGAAAAGTGGCTTTTTCTAAGTTTACATTCCACAGATATCTGTGGGAGTTTGGAAGGCTTTTCATTGTCATTTCAGCTCCACTCTTGCATCTGTCCCTGAACTGTCCGCCATCCTGTCATCTAACAAAACACTTCATGTAGTAGTAGTAGTAGCAGCAGCAGCAATAGTAATATAAATGTTATTTTTACCTTACTCTCCTCAAGGCTCAAGGAAGATAAATGTAGGTTAAAACAGATAGACCCATTTAAACAACACGTTAAAACACATAAACATGGGACTCATTAAATCAATAAGCATGAAATTAAATATACCAAGACCAATTAAAATGCATAGTTTAGGAAAATCAACTGGGTAGGCTTCTGGAAGAGATTGGTCTTAGACCATGTTCAATGCAGACAGTATACTTAAACTATAGTATATCTCCTGGTAGGTGATTCCACAGTCTAGGGGTGGACAAAGAAAAGTTTCTGCTGAGTGACAATTGCCAGTCTAACCCCTGGCCAGTTAAAGTAAATGTTCGCTCAGAAGATCTGAGTGTTTGGAGCAGATTATGTGGGAGGAGGCGATCCCATAGGTAACCTGGAACCAGATCATGTAGGGCTTTAAAGGTATGAAACCACAATAACTTTGAGTATCTACTGAAATTACTTGAACTCCACAAAAAGATTGTGCCCTAATAAATTTTGTAGTCATTAAGGGTTATAAGACTCAGTTCCTTTGGGGAGACTTTGAAATGTTTCTCTCTTTCCATTACAACGAAAACTACAAACTCTATTCTCCAATGTTTCTTCTGAATTCAGCAATGAAGAGTGGCACAAGATATATTTTTTAAAATAGATTTGAATGTTTTTGATGCTTGAAAGTTTTGATGCTTTGCATGTCCATTCCAATTGTTCTTTTCTTGAAAATAAATGTAGGCTGAGCTGGGTTCAGATTATTTTTTATATACGTCAAGACATCTGGTATGAATATGAAACCTGTGAGAGAGAGAAGAAAATCTCAGCCACTTTCAAACTCCTATGATAGGAGTAGGCAGTTTATATAGTGCAAATAGTTCCCAAGACCATTTTCCTGGTTCTGAATGCAGCCCTAAAACTGTGCTGCTGAACTGCAGTAACAAAACAGAATTGCCCGCTAAAGCAAAATAACTTTTGTTCTCTTTATTTCTTAGGGCAGGGTCGGCAACCTGCGGCCCGCGGGCCAAGATGCGGCCCCGGAAGGCCTTGGGACCGCCCCAGCCTGGTCCGGCCGCCGATTGCCGCCGGGGCCTTTGGGGGGCAATTGTCTATAGAAAGCCTCAGCAACATGCATGTTATATTAACATTTTTTAAAAATCAGGCACATTTTTTCGCGTGTGCTCCATTTTTTGGGAAAAAAGTGTCTTCCATTGAAAATCTTGTCCTGACATTTGTCCTGGTTTATTTATATATTTAATTGTTTTTTTAAAAATTATTTAATTATATTTTTTGGCTCGGGCCCCCGCCGCCTGTCTCTGAGGACAGCAACCCGGGGCCCCTGGCTCAAAAAGGGTTGCCGTGCCTACCCCGGTCAGGGGATAGATTGTGTTGCCAACCATTTTTGGCTGGGAACGGAGAAACTGCCTAAAGACTTCTAGTTTGGGACGTCCACCTCTGGGAAAAATTAAAATAAATAAATGTGGCGTTTCTTACCTTTTCCTGCATGGAAAACATTTCTGCGAAAAATCCACAGGCAGCTATTTCTCAAACATAAATGACAAACTGGGGGGGGGTGAATACTCTTCACAAATGCACTTCCCACCAGTGAATAATTCAGGCGGTAAAAATAACTTAAGTCATTTATATGAATTGACATTCTTGTCCTATTAGCTGGACTAATTTATGAGGCAATGTTGTTGGAAGCCTCCTCCTATCCTGATTAGCAGGAGTGGCATTTTTGTGTTCCCACTCCTGTGTCTTATCTTATACACTTATACATAGTGGGGGGGGGAGACCGAGTCCTAAACCAAATGGAAAAGGTCTTTTGGATTACACTCTCCCAGGAATTCCCCCATACGCACTTTTTACAAGAGATCTGCAATTCCATTTCTGTGCCCATACTTAGAACATGGCCGGCCTTCTTGGAAATTTCAGAGACTATATGAAAGGAAGAACCCAATGAGAACGTTTTTTAAAAAATACTTTGGGGACGGTAGGGGGTGTTTACTATATTCCCCTTCTGTAACACTAAAGCTTTGGCCCAATTTCCTCCTTCCACAGGCAGGTCACTGTCTGGCAGCCATTTAGCAAAAGATGAAGGAATAAAAGTAGGTAATTTCTCAAGCCTTTAGTTGGATCCCCCCTTGGATGTAATTTGTTACAATGAACGTAGAGACTGGTCGAGAGGCTTTTCTTTGCCTCTAGTCTTCTCCTCACCTCTAGCTGTGCGTAGGACACAGAGTGCCTGTCATCTGCTAAGCTGAGGGCCATCCGCCCAGTTGCATCTAAAAACAAAATCCAAAATTGAAGCAACTTTTTTGTAGTGCTACGTATTACTAAATATACCACAACAACCACCAATATAAAAGATTTCTTTCTAGGCCGCCCTATCACACAGCGATCTGGGGGGGTTAGAACAATAAAATACTCAACGAGGTTACCATGAAATCCGAGAGAGCAAACAATCCCGATACCACACCCCCACTCCCAATGCCTAAAACAGGATTAAACCGCCATAGCTTAAAAGCATTCAAAAACTAGTAAAACATTAAAACATCGCTAGAATTCGGAGAATAGCCAGCAGGGGCATTTTCTTCAGATTGGTGATCATGTTCATCGTCCGGTTCATCGCGAGATCTCTGTCTATATTTCTATATCTGTATTTCCTATCTGGGGAGGGTACACTAGGTGGAAAGGCCTGCCAGAAGAGATACCGTCTTGAGTGCTTTCTTAAAGCTGTCAGAGTGGAATGTGGAGCAGATCTCCTCTGGCAGGTCGTTCCATAATTTGGGAGCAGCAGAGAGAAGGCCCTCTGGGAAACTGCTGTTAGCTAGATTTTTAGGCCGTAATAATTCTTCCCAGAGGGACCTTAATGTGCGGGACAGACAATGGAGAAGGGCATCTAGTGTTACGAATGTGGCGGGAAGTTCAGGTCCGAATCTAATTTGGTGGACTCTTGGCACGAAAATCTTTTGTTCCTTTCTGGGGTGGGATGTTTTGTTGTGCTCAGAGTCATATTTTAATTTCTAAGAATTATCCACTTGATCGAATGCAGGCAGGCTCATTTGGGTCAGCAAAACAAAACCAAAACACAACAACCAGATGTATTTGTACTTATTAAGGCATTGTTAAATTGAGTACCATACCAAACACAAAATGTTTTCGTTTTAGGGCCTCCGGATCTAGCGGGTCTTAGCCGTCATGGGCTTATGTTACTACTTATGTGCAAAGGCTCTTGTAGCACCTTTACACGAACCTGTGGAGACGGTGTTGTAACAAGGCAGAGGACAATGCAGGATTTGTGGAACTTAACCCAGTTAGTCCTGAAAGGTGCTCAAGATCCCTTTGGATACTGAGGATTCCAGCTCAACATGGCTCCTGAATTACTACTAATGACGTAAGGACTTACTAAGGCAATGTATATTTACAATCAAAGTAGCCTTCTTTACTCAAATTGGCAAACAGAGAATGGTTAAAGGAGCGCACCAGGAGTCCAGAAGAAATCAGCAAGTGCTTTATAGACGATAGCCAAGGGCTTTGACGGCATCGCTCATGAAGTCTATGGAATGCCCGCTTCAAATCTTGGGCAGTGGACCACAGATCAATCACAGCTGATGCGGATCCGTCCTCAGGACAAGAGGCTATGATTAGAACAGATCACAAAGACAGAACACTAATGGGTTCCAATTGGCAGAGAGAGGGGCTCAAACAAGGTTGCAACCTTCCACCCTAGCCTTTTCAACTTGTATACCAGAACACTGATCGTAAAGAAGGCTCGGATCAGAAGACAGTCGGTGAAAATAGGAGGAAGGAACAACAACAATCTAAGCTATATGACACCATACTATTAGCAGAAAACATTGCACACCTAGAGCAACTACTGAGGAAGGTCAAGGAAGAAAGTGCAAATGCAAGCTTACTGTTGAACATAAAACAAAAATATTAACCATTGAGGATCTTAACAAATTCAATCTAGACAATGAGGACATACAAATAGTAAAAGAGTTCCTGTACCTTGGATCAAACATAGATCAGAATAGGGACTGCAGTCAAGAAATCAAGAAGACTAAGAATAGGGAGGGCAACTATGAAAGAACTAGAAAAGGTCCTAAAGAGCAGAGATATACAACTAAACACAAAAGTCAGAATCATACAAGCAATTGTATTCCCCATTACTATGCATGGATGCAGGAGCTGGACAATTAAGAAAATTGACAAAAATAAAATAAATTTATTTGAGGTGTGGTGCTGGAGAGGAGTGCTGAGGATACCATGGACAGCAAAAAGAATTAGTAAGTGGGTCCTAGGACAGATGGAGCCTGAAATTTCCCTGGAGGCAAAGATGACAAAGCTGAGGCTGTCATACTTTGGCCACATCATGAGAAGACGTGACTCATTAGAAAAGACAATAATGCTGGGGAAAGTGGAGAGAATTAGAAAGAGAGGAAGACCGCATGTTAGATGGACGGGTTTAATTAAGAAAGTCACAGATATGAATCTACAGAAAATGAGAAGAGAATGGAGGATAGGGTGTCTTGGAGATGTCTCATCCCCAGGGTCACCATGAGTTGAGATTGACTCAAGGGTGGTTAACAACAAACAAAAAAGTGTACTTCTCGCAACATCCTGATATTTCAAAGGGTTGAAGTCCACTTACCAAGCACTGTACTTTCACATTGTGTGTACATGCATAACAATTGCTTTTCCCCTATCCAATCAAAGTGGAGCTGAATATAAAAAGATGTACTTAGCTAATGGGTGTAAGCGAAGATGCTCAGATTCCATCACAAGATGTTTGCTTTGTGTGCACTGGGGAGACTCCTCAAGTCAATGGAATTGAGTAGTCACCATTTTATTTCTTTGTTTATATCCAAGCTTTCTCAAAATGTTGGGACAGGCTGGTGTGAAAGCAGAACAGTCATGGTGACATGGGAATATAACACAATTCTTTTTTCCCCCTTAATTTGTTTACTATTGCTTGTAAGTTTGCCGAAATAATAGTAGCAACAACTGTAGCTGTGAGTCTGACTATCTCTGTGTGCATATGACCAATAAAAGAAATCATGATAAATTATATAGGTCAAAGACCAAATGGAAAACAAGAGCTAGTGCAGGGTTTTTGGGGTTGACTTTTTCTTTTTTGGGGGGAGGGGGAAGTTTTTAACTGATTGATAGGGTAGTAGGAAAACCCAAGGAGCTTCTTTCTATCTTTTAGCATGACATGGATTTGGAGGGCATGTGAAGGATTTGGAGAACATGTGAAAGCACTGAGTTGTGTGCTCTCTGATACTGCAGCCTATGCTTACCAACTGAATAATCAAGTCATTCTTTCTTCTGAACAGATATGCATAAACTGGAGTTATGTATTATGTTGCTTTTATTCTGCTTCTATTGTACAGCTACTCACTGAGCAGACATGCAGAGGTGGCTTGGAACTAATTCCTTTAAACGGGCATGAAAGGGAGTGGATTTGCTGTTGCTCAGCTTTTCTGTATGACTGTGAGCATACTGCAGAAATTATGATTAAAATAATAATATTTAATACAGCAATAATAATGCCACCATCATCATCATCATCATCATCATCATCATCATCATCATCATCATCATCATC
>NC_056525.1:196669900-196673354 GCF_019175285.1 Sceloporus undulatus | reverse complement strand
TCCCTTCATGTTCAGATTTGCAGGCATGGTCTCTGAGGCCAGGAATTTGTTGAAAACTGGCATAGCATAATGGTACACCACTGAAACTCCAAATAATTGTGAGAGAAACATGGAATCCAGTGTGGTGGAGAGAGGATAGATCTGTGCCCTCACAGTTTTCTGAGACACTGTTGTATGACCTGGGAGAAGGTTGACATAAAGAGATATCAGAAACCTCCACACATAAGGTAGTAAAAGTCCAACTACTTTCATAACTGGTCAGTAAAACAATCATCAATGGGATTCAAGTCTTAGTGGTTTGCAATGGGCTGTTTGATGTTGATGATCATGTTACAATGTTTTGTTATTAGTATCAGTATTTTTCTGAGTTCTGGCTATGTTATTAATATCAACATTGCTCTCATTTCTGGATTCCACCATCCACTTTTTTGTACTCATAATCTTAAAATGCCAGAGGAAAAAATGAACAACCTTTCTGGTTCCCACTACTGGTCAATTCTGATGCTGAAAATACTTAGAAAAATGTTTCAGCAACTGCTAAATTGGCTTAACTTCTAGAGACAGAAAAGTATTCAGAACAAATTTCCCTTCTCTGTAACTCCATTTAGTTGATACATTCCTGAGTATAGTTCAGAGAAAATCTGTGAAAATCTTGTCTATGGGTCCTTTGGTCTTATCAACTCCTTTTCTTGAGGTATTGGATCAACTTCATTCATTGCTATTGGCCCAAATAACCAAAACAATTAATCACCTAAATTTTACTGAAATGGCAGACCACAACATTTAATATGGTTAAACCAAGGCAAGTGCTTATCTTGAGATAAAATTACCATTGTAGGGTGCCCAAGAACAGTAAATACAAACCAAAGACAGTGTAAAGACAATCTTTTTATCAAATGGCATCTATTCGGGAATGTCTGCCTCTTTGCTCTATGTGGCAATAAATCATAAATAAGTCAATTTTGACTTGGTTTCAGGGGTTTGTACTAGGGTCTGTATTTTTATTCATAACTATTTATTTATTTTATTTATTTATATATAGTCTTTTTAAATTTTTTTATTTTGGTATAGACATACAAATTCTCATTGTCACTTATAACATTGTTAAAAAGTTCTATACCTTTTTCTTAACATAATAAATGAAGAGAAAAAGAACAAGAAAAAAACACTATTATACCTCTCCTTCGAAATTCTCCTTCTAAGAGGAGTTCTTGTCTCTCATTCTTGAAGACAGACTACACCAAGTTTAATTAATTCCCTATCCATATTATCGCTTCTTTTCCACTGTTACCGGATTTACCACTTCCTATCCTTTTCTGTAATTACCCCCCCCCCCCCCCCCATTTCTTTTCATAGGCCTGAATTGTCTTTCCAGCAATGTACATCGTTATTTGATCCATGGTCTTAAATTCTTGTATTTTTAATTTCCATTCTGATAATTCCAGCATTTTTCTTGATTTCCAATGTCTGGCAAACACCATGCGTGCTGCTGTAATTAGATACATAATCGTACTGATTTGATTATTATTCAGTTTCGTTTGAATTACGTCAGTAATGTTTAATAAAAACAATTCAGGACACAGAGAATATTAAATTCTACCACTTCTTCAATTTCTTTGTGTATTGTTTTCCAAAATTTTTATATTTTCTCACATTTCCACCAAATATGATACATTGTTCCTGTTTTTTCCTTGCATTTCCAGCATAGAGGACTACAATTTATTTTCATTTTATTAAGGCGGGATGGTGTTAGATACCATCGGTGGAATATTTTAAGGTAATTTTATTTTATTGTATTGCACCTTGTAAACTTTTGATTATTTTTCCATGTTTTTTCCCACATTTTTAAAGGTATTGTCTTCTCCATATTCTGCATCCATTTTATCATTACCTCCTTAATAGTTTCTTCTTTCATTTCAATGTTCAGTAATGCTTTATAAGTTTTTTTTAAAAAAAAGCTTTTTTCTCCATTAAGAATGATTTTATCAAATTCTGTCCATTTTGGGATGTGAGGGCGATCTGGCTGAGACATCTGTCACACCATTGATCGCCAGGGTTGATTCGGCTGATCTGGCTGGCTAGGCGGGTGTCCCCTTCCTCCCTCACCACTCCATGTGCGTCCCTCCCGAAGCTGCGCACTCGGTGGAAGAGGACGACCATTTCAGATAGAAGGAGTGTACCGTTCTTCGGTCAAGGGTATAAGATAGCTGCGCTCCCCTGCTAGAACCTCCAAACAAGCTCAAATTCTGTCCATTTTGGTTCTATTCCTTCTTCTAATACATCTTTATTAAACTCTTGCTTTAATTGAGTATATTGGAACCAGTTAATTTTTATCCCTTGTTGCTCCATCTGCTCTTTAGTCTTCATTTTCATTTCTTTGTTTGCAGTCGTCAAGTAATCATCATATTTTATCCAGTTGTGATCTTCCTGATATTCCTTTCTGTGAAAAGTCTCCTGCGGAGAATTCCACCTTGGAATTTTTGCATAAAATAATTTTTGTAGGTTGTCCAAGTTTTGAATATCGCCTTTCTGATAATATTCATGTTAAATATTTTGTCTGCTTGTTCTTGTCGTAAATAATTGTGCCATCCTGCCTTCAAGTCTGCACCTTCCAATTCCAACAATTTTGGATTTTCTAGCACAAACCAGTCTCTCGCCCATAGGAGATTACATGCTTTATAGTATAATTCCAGATTGGGAAGTCCCATTCCTCCATTTTATTTTTTGTCTTGAAGCACCTTTGCTTTTATTCTTGGTTTCTTCCCCCCACCCCCCATATAAATTTACTTATATCTTTATTCCAACCTATAAATACTGATTTGTTCCTGATTATTGGAAGGGTCTGAAATAAAAATAGGATTCTGGGAAGAACACTCATTTGTATAGTTGCTATTCTTCCTAAAAGTGACAAATGCTTATTATTCCAGTGATTTAAATCTTCTCTAATCTTATTCCATATATTTTCATAATTATTTTTGTACAAATCTACGTTTTGGTTATATATAGTCAATCATGAGGCTTCAAGACAGCTTACAAAAATTAAAACTGCTATAGACAAAAGTCAAATTACCGTAGAATTTAATATATGATTTAAAAGCAATTTAAAAGCATATCAATTAAAAAATAGCATAGGTATAATACATCACATTATTAAAAGCCCTTTCCCCAAAAAATAGTTCCCAAAGGGGAATAAAAGCAAACAAAGCAAAAAAAAAAAAAAAAAAAAATCAAATCAAGAAATAAAACCTTCATTTGACTCCCAAAGGACAGCATGATGGAGCAAGTTTACCTGGTTTTGACTAAGGGCTAGTCTACACTTAAATGTACTGTGTGAATTGCTGCAGTTTTTAGCACATTCACATCAATGCTTAATTGTCTTCATTTTCCTGTGTAAATTAACATTCACCTCCCCTCTGCTGAAAATGTGCAGCCATGCAAATCTATGTGAATGTAT
>NC_056525.1:196648545-196669875 GCF_019175285.1 Sceloporus undulatus | reverse complement strand
ACAGATTAAAAACAGGTACAACAAACAAGATAAATAAAAGCCCCGTTAGCAATCCTCTTGCCAATAAGAGAGGAAGGGAGGCCTGCTGGACTTTATCGGGGAATGCAGCTTGAAAATAGAAGGGTTTTTAGATCCCTTCTAAATTGGGCAGGGAGGTGGCTGAGCGGAGCTCTGTGGGGCACGTGTTCCAAAAGGGCCGGGGCGGCGATGGAATAGGTCTTCCTCGTAGTGGAGGGAAGCCTGGCCCTGGCACCCTAAGTAGTTGCTGCCGGCAGGATGTTTGAGGGTGCGGGACGAATGTTACGGGGAGAGGCCGGTCTTCAGGTATCCTGGGCCCAAGCCATTTAGGGCTTTATAGTCATCCACCAACACCTTATATTGTGCCCGGAAGCGAATAGGCAGCCAATGCAGATCTTTTAACACCGGTGTAATATGGCCTGGCCCTGGAGTACCATGTGACCAGCCTGACTGCCATATTCTGTACCATTTGCGCTTCCGGGTTTGGTATAAGGTTGCCCCTGTAGTTGCATCTTGCAGAAAATCCAATCTCGAGGTTACCAGAGCGTGTACTACCGTTTCAAGGTCCTCTGGTCCGGGTATGGGCGCAGGCTGTCGAATAAGCTGAAAGCTGATAACAGTGTTTCTTACCGTCGCATTCACCTGAGCATCAGGTGAAGCGACGAGTCAAGAAGCACCTCCAGACTGTGCACAGAGTCCTTCACAGGAAGCGGGACCCCGTTCAGACAGGTGGAACTACCGCCATTCCTGGACCAGGGGAACCTATCACAAGTACCTCCGTTTTCTCTGGATTCGGCTTGAGTCGGTTTTCCCTCATCCAGCCCATTACTGACTCTAGGCACGCCACGAGAGAGAGACGCCATCCTCAGTCACTGCATATCAGATATCGAGACATAGAGAAAATTATTTTTTGGTGTCATCAGCATACTGATAACCCGCGCCCATGTCTCCGGATGATCTCTCCCAGCGGTTTCATGTAAATGTTAAATAGGGATGGGAGACAAATGGCTCCTTGAGGGACCCCAGTTTTAAGGGCCCTCTCATCAGGAGCACACGTCTCCCAGCTGCACCATCTGGGACCTCCCAGAGAGTAGGAGCGGAACCACTGGAGCGCAGTGCCCCGATTCCCACCCTGCCAGGCGCCCCAGAAGGATACCATGGTCTATGTGTATCGAAAGCCGCTGAGATGTCCAAGAGCACCAACAGGGACACGCTTCCCTGTCGATGCCCAGACGGAGATCATCGACCAAGGCGACCATGGCCGTCTCAACCCCGTAACCCGCCAGAAGCCAGTTTGAAAATGGGTCCAGATAATCCGTTTCATCCAAAACCGCCTGAAGCTGGATTGCAAACCCTCTCGATCACCTTCCCCAAAAATGGCAGCAGCGAGACTGGCCGATAATTATATGTTACCAAGGGGTCGAGGGAGGGCTTTTTTAATAAGGTTACAATGGCCATTTAAAACAGATGGAAATTGCCCTTCCCTCAAAGATTGTATTAATGATCCGTGTAACAGTAAAGTTACCACCGGTCCCCCCTGGGCCGCTAACCATGAGGGACAAGGATCGAGAGAGCAGGTCGTCTTCGAACACTTCCGAGGATCTTGCCACATCATCGGTACTTACCAACTCAAACGATCCAGTTTAATGGAGTCTACGGAGGCTCTGGACGCCTCTACACTAGTTCTGGTTGAATGTCGGTGTTAAGACCTTCGCTTATCCGAGTTTTTATCCACGAAGAAGCTATTAAATTGGTCACAGCAGGCCTTAGAAGTTCAAGGATCTGGTTCGGGGCGGGAGGGAGCTGAGTCAGCTCCCTGACCACCCTGAACAACTTGCTGGACGCGACGCAGACGCGACACGAGCACCATAGAACGAGTTCTTAGCTGTTCGTATCGCTCTCCGTAGTCCTCTAACAGTTGGTCTAGGAGAGCCTTGTCGTCTAAGCGAAGGTGTTTCCCGCCAACGGCACTCTAGCCGTTCGCAGTTCCCGCTTCCTTGCCCGGAGATCTTCCGTATACCAGGGCTTACGCTTGGAAGCGGGCCTGAGAGGGCGCTTGGGAGCAATACTGTGTATAGCCCTGAGAGAGACCGGTATTCCAAATACCAGTCAGGGCATCAACAGAATCGCCGTCACTTCCAACCATGTAACCCTCTAAAGCTTCCTGGAACCTTTTGGGTTCATCAGCCTTCGAGGGTGGACCATCCTAATAGGTCCCCACCCCCGGGGGGGATCTGGGTAGAGACCTTGATTTTTGCCTCCACCAGGAAATGATCCGTCCATGACAAGGGGAAATATTAGTTATTTCCGCCCATGGATTTTCCGCATCCGAACAGAAGACCAAATCGAGAGTATTACCCGCCAGAATGCATGAGGACCATAATCAGCTGGACAGGCCCATGGCCGCCATGGTATCCATGAATTCCCGAGCCGCACTGGGTGGAACATAGCTGGCTGTGAGGGAGATGTTGAAGTCACCCAGGACAAGTAGCCTGGGCGTCTCCAGCATCAGCTCAGCGACCAGCTGTGTCAGCTCGTTAAGGAGTCCGTTAGCGCCGGGGTGGCCGATACACCAACAGAATCCCTAGACTGTTCCCTCGCCTTTAGGGTCAGGTAAATACACTCGATGTAGGACATCTGTCGATGTGGTTCCTGGTGAGGGACAAGGTGTTTCCTATGTATCAAGGCCACACACACCCGCCCACCTAACCTGGGCTGGTCCTTCACCAGAACCCAGCAGGCAGGGCCTGAGCCACACAGCGTCTCCTTCAGGCCCAAGCCAGGTCTCGGTAATGCAAGCCAGATCGCAGTTATGATCCTCCAACAAATCATGGAGGATGTGGGACTTGTTGTTGATCGATCTGGCATTGCACAGGGCAGCGACAGGGTTTGTGGCACGGTTGGAGTGACCCTCAGGTCCCTTAGGTGGAGGGGGACAGGAAGGGGAGATAGATAATGCATCGATCTCGCCTTCCCTGGAACGCAAGTCCCTCTCCCACCGCCATCCCTCCCCTGCCCCACACTACCTCAATGGGAGCTCCGCTCGTAACGATGTTATCCCCCTCCTCCCCAGCCCATGCATCCCCCACATCCATAACCTCCCCCCACCCTTCTCCAGCAATTGAAAGAGCAGAGGTTAGCCACCTCAGGCATCCTCTGCTCTATGGCTAACCCACCAACCTCCCTAAGCCCAATAAAAGCTGCGCAGCTGCGCAAATTAAAAAAGTTATATCCCACTTCTCTGTCCAAGACAAGTAAAACTGTACAATCCCAATCCCAATAATCCCACCCCCACCAAGCCAAATAACAATTAAACAATTCACAATTTAAAACATACCTTGAAATAAACAAATCAGACAATGGCTATAGCAGATTCAGAGTGGTTTTGTGGTCAGTTATCTGTTCAGGAAAGGCCTGCCAGAAGAGATCCATTTTAACAGCTTTTTAAAAACTGTTTAAGATAGTAATGTGACGGATCTCCTCCAGCAGGCCATTCCATAATCTGGCAGCAGTTGTGGAGAAGGTCCTCTTGATGGTTGCAGTTTAGTTTTCATAGGCTGCAATAAATTCATCCCAGAGGACATAAGTGCGTGGACTGGATTATACAGAAGGGGATAGTCCCGAAGATAGGCTGGACTCAAGGCATTTAGGGCTTTAAAGATCATAACCAACAGTTTGTGTTAAAATAGGTGTTATGTGAGCACTTCTGGCTTTACCAGAAACCAACATGGCTGCCATGTTCTGCACTAACTGAAGTTTCCGAACTAGGCACAAGGGTAACCCCATGTAGAGTGCATTGCAGAAATTTAGTTGTGAAGTTACAAGCACATGTACCACAGTTTCTAGGTCCCTCACTTCCAGGAAAGGACGCAGCTGGCGTATCAGTCAAAGCTGATAACGGGCGCTCCTGACCATCGCATTTGCCTGATTTGTCATCTGGAGCAACGATTCTAGGAGCATCCCCAGACTGTGAACACAGTCCTTTGAGGAGAGTGTGACCCCATCTAAGGCTGGAGGTTGTATCACAATACCTGGGTTGGGGGCCCCTACTGTAAGTAGTTTTGTCTGGATTCAGTTTTAATCTGTTTTTGCTCATGCTTTGGGGTTGTATGGAAGCCATGTCAGTGCATGGGTTGTGTCCTGTTTTACATAAACTGGACATATTCCATCTCTTACAAAGCTTGCAAAAAAAAAAAAAAAAGCTTTGTTAAATCTTTTAAATGCAGTCATTTGTTAGTAGTAAACCTGATGCTTTAGTGGATTTATCCTAACCTTAACAGGGTTTCAGTATTACTGTGATTTGCTGTGCCAGAGTCCATTGAGTTCACAGGCTTCTTTAAAACATGGGACAGAGTTTTAAGAGGAAGAACTGAAGGCTGAAATGTAGTGTACTTAATTGAGTTCAATTATAATGACCAGGCCAAAAGTTACATTCATTTGGGAAAACCTACAAAGGAAACATTAAGGGGATAATGACAAAAGAGTACATAGAGTTTCAAAACACTTCAAATCATACATAGCTATAAGATGTAAGAACAAAGACTTTCTGCTAAATGAGTCAGAAGGACAAATGATTCATCCACCATGCTGCTTTCTGGCACAGTTCCAATTCATTCACTAATTTAAAACCAATTATATATCCCAAACTTCCAATGTGGACCTCAATAAACGAGGCTTTCCACAGAAATGATTAAATATGTCACGGGCATTGGATTATATATAAGGATATTGTAATGATAGATAAGAAGTCCAATATATTATCCATCAAAACACAAAACAATTTGGAAAAAGATGGTCTTTGTATGAATTGGTTTTTATACCGACAAATTAAAGAAATGTTTACCCTGGACCTTAAAACATCTAATGTAGAACCTACACCTTCAGAATTTGATAAAATTATCTTTGGAAAAAATGTGAGAAAAATTTCCAAATTTTATAACTTTCTGTTGAAGTTAGATATGCATGAAGAATTGGTTAAACCATCAATGGTAAAGTTGGTACAAGATATAAGTGAACCATTGCCTCTATCCCATTGGGAAAAAACATGGTGTACTAAACTAAAATACACAGTTTGTATCGCTGTAAAAGAAAATTATTATAAGATGCAGAACAGGTGGCATCTTACTCCCCTGAAACTATCAAAAATCTATAAAAACCAGAACCCCAAATGTTGGAAATGTGGAAAGGGGCTGGGCTCCTTTATCCATATGTGGTGGAATTGTGAACTTGCCAAGAAATATTGGATACAAATATATAATAAAATGCAACAAATCATAAATTGTAAATTTAAGTTTGATCCCAAGTTTTTTTTTACTGAATATGATCTCAGATGATAAATTGGAAAATAAGCATGGAAAATTACTTTTTTATATGATTTCAGCCACCAGAATGGTTTTCGCATCCCGCTGGAAAGGGGATGACCAACCCACCTGGAATGAGTGGATTATGAAACTTTTAGATTTTATGGAGTTGGACAAACGTACCTGTTATGTTATGAATCTTGACTGGGAAAAGAAAAAATAGTATGGTATCCTTTAGTGGTATTTATTAAGTCAGAAAATATGACCCACAACTTTATTTGGTAATTTTGTGATTACCACACTTAGACTTCGAATTTAAAATGGATAGATGATAGATAGATAGATAGATAGATAGATAGATAGATAGATAGATAGACAGACAGACAGACAGACAGACAGACAGATAGAATAAGGCAAATACGCAAGGTTAGGAAATATGATTTTGTCATAGTATTAAAAAAAACTATTTGGCTAAATATTGCCTCAGTACCTTCATAGGAAGTCATATTGTGACAGCAAAATAAGGACTCAGCAAATGCAAATGGGAAACCATTCAGCATCAGGTGCATTCCCAGCAGATAATTGATCACCAATTAGCAGACATTAATCCTATTTTGCATTAGCCTCCCAGCCTGAGGCTGGCCATCAGCACAGAACAATATACCTACAAATCACTCCTGCATTCCCAGGCTCACACAGTATATATACACTCAACTTTTTCCAGGCCTTCTCTGAAGATGCCAGGCACAGATGGTGGTGAAACGTCAGGAAGAAAATTTTCTAGAACATGGCCACATAGCCCAAAAAAACCACAAAAAACCATGGATGCCGGCCATGAAAGCCTTCGACTTCCCAGTAGGAAAAGATTTGAAAGGATTTTCACAATTTGTCTTTCAGTTTTGACAATGAAATCTAAGAGGGGGACGGGGCTCATTTAAAGCAAGCATTTTCTTAATGCCTCAAAAACAGCATGGGGGCAGTAAGCAGAGGTTTCAAACTTCCTTCTTCCCACTTCTTTCTCAATATGGCTATGGAGAGCTCAGAAACCTTCACTTTGTTTTTGATTAAACGTGACTTTAATCATCAAAACCCAACAAAATATCATTTTCTTTATCTATGATCTGTTTAAAGCAGGCCGATGTATGAAGCGATCCAGTTTCAATAAATTATAGTTAAAATTTAACTATACTTTAAGCTTTGAATGTAGCCTGTGGTTAATTGAAATCAGTAAAACTGGCTTCTCTGAATTCCTCTTCATAACTACAACTGAAGAGGGGAGAGAAGGGGTGTGAGTGTGATGTTTCTATACACACACCCTTGACTCCAAGACCTCATAGGTATTTGTGTCACCTCTCCATATGAAATCATATACAAAGTTTACATGTCAGCCTTGATTTCTCTACCTAATGTAATGTAATAAACCATAGCTACTGTAATTGTGGTAGTGGGTTACTTTGTTGCTGTTTTTCTAATCTCTCTTCTGAAATTTCTTTTTTAAAAAATCTCTATCATACATCAGAGATTTGTATTTAAAAAAAAATAAAATCACAGACTTTGTTTATACAAGAGAACTGCATAGATATGCAAGTTTGCTTTGCAGAAGTTTCAGGATATGCTATGAAAATTTGCTGATAAAAGACCCTTCAAAATAACTTAGATTCACTAGATATCCTTGCCACTGAATCATGCCCTTCATGCACACTGTCTAATGGCATTTTCTTTTTTTCCCTTTTTTAAATAATATAATCTTTATTATATTAAAATAACATACATACATACATACATATTTATCTACATAAATACAACAAATACAGATAACTTAACATTCACGACACACCCACATAACAAATACAACATAATAATCAGCACAGATACCAAGACATACATTGAACCTTGAACTACACAAATTACGACAAACATAGAACTTCCTAGAGGACAACGAGGCATGCTATTGCCATGCTACAGACCTTAATACAACTTTTTCCTCCAATGGGAAAGAGCAACATCATATATCTTCCTCCAGCATATTTAAGTAGAACCAATAAGAGACAGAAGACATATTTGTCTCCTTTATCGTATACTTTCTATTTCTGACTATGCTTTGAGTTTACACCTTCCTACAAATACAAGCCACAATTTATACATAAAAATTCCCAACAAAAATTTGAGGATATATTTTCCTTTTCTATAAAATTGACTAAAGGACGCCATACAATTTTTGTTTTTTCCCAATCAAGACTTCTAACGTAACAGGTAAGTTTGTCCATCTCCATGAAATCTATCAATTTCATCAACCAGTCTTTCCACGTCGGCAGAGCCGATCCTTTCCAGTAAGCACCGTAAATCATTCTAGCAGCTGAAATCATATAAAATAATATTTTCCCGTGTTTTTTCTCTAATACACTATCAGATTACGGTATTAGATTTTCTCTAATACACTATCCACCACCATATTTAACAGAAACATTTTGGGATCACAAGGGAAATTATATTCCAATACTAATTGCATTTTCCAATATATCTGTGTCCATATATCTTCTCCTTATTACTCACATTTGCTGTAAGCATAGCTGTTTTTTCCTTATTTATAAGCAACCCCGATACACTGACTTGCTGGTCAATGACCGAATAAACTTTTACATACACTGCCAAAGTGATTCAATACTTGCTTCACTTCAAATATATCATCAATGGGATTGGACAGTGATAGGGCTAGATTGTCAGCAAAAGCCCGCAATTTCATTTCTGATCCCTTTATTTTAATTCCTCTTATACTGTTATTTGTCCGGATTTCATCATTGAGAATTTCCAACGATAAAATGAACAATAAGGGAGACAGGGGACATCCCTGCCTAGTGCCCTTACAAATCCCTATTGGTTTTGATCTTTCACCATTTATAATCAAAGTCTAATGGCATTTTCTAATGACATTTGTTAGTTGAGACACGAGGAACTAAATATATATATATATATATATATATATATATATATATATATAATTTGAAAATAAAGATGTGAGAGCAACAAGATGCATTTGTGATTTACATATTATATTTGTACATTTTGAACTGTATAGATTGGATTTTATTACTGTGAAGTTTTAGCAAATATAATTACTGCCATATATTCTAATCACACTGAACACTGGAATAATTGTTTACAACTGGAAAAGCCGAGAAACAGCTTTTCCTACACTGCAAAATATTTATGTAAAACACAGCATCACTTCAAATGATCCATAAGAAAGATTATTTAACGGTTGTATCAATTAGTAATCATACACATCAAAAAATCATCTTTATTTGATGGGGCAGAGGGGGCATTAAATAGGTTATATTTTATTTAGTTTGCTATTTGTTTCCACTTTTGTGCCTTTCCCTTCAGAAGTCATTATTCTAGCACAGAATTTCATTATGTTTGGGGCCAGCATTTTAATCTTGCTGGCTTGCTAAAAAATTTCCCTGTGTTCCTGTAGAGGGAGTTGTGTTTAGCAAAGGAGACAATGGCACAGTACATACCACCAACAAGTGGCGTACTGGCATTAATTCTAGGGTTAGGGATCACGCGGCAACCACACGGTCCCTAAGCTTAATACGCTGTGGTGGCATTACAATGGCGGTGCCCCGTGTACACGAGTGCCACAATCGTGACGTAAGCGATGTGCAGCATCTGCACGTTGCCACGCATCACTTACGTAATGAGTGCACCATTGGTGCATTCATTACATCCACCCTGTGGCGGAAAAAGAACCCGCTTTTCCCGGGTTCTTTTTCCTCCAGATGTAAGCCATGCCGTTTGGTGGCTGTAGCTTAACTATGGAGGAAAGTAGTTCCCCAACAGGCCATAGGCAGGCTTCTCAGTACCAGTGTCAGACTGCAACAATGAATGGCTCAATGATATCTCATGAAGAAATCAGGCAAAACATGTGCCTTATTAGAATGAGAATGAATCAGGCCTATAGAACCATTATCTTCTTGGCAGGTACTACAACCCTTTTCCTCAGCTATGTCTGGTTGATCTAAGGGCACAGAAGGAGTTGTTGTTGTTGTTGTTGTTGTTGTTGTTGTTTAGTCCAATTGACTTAAATAGAAAATTGCCATGTGTTTCCTGGGTCATCATTCTAGAGATGTAGAAATTTATTTTCATTGCTATCATTTGTTTGGTATGCTGTTGCTTATAATCATCACATCATTGCAGTCTACTGGCATATATGAAGCAATATAGAGGTGGCTGTGTCGGTAAGGCCAATAAATAAATGATGTAAAATCGCAACAGTGGAAACAACACTGATTACACAATTTGTCTAATTTGAGGTCTGTGGCACAACAGTGGTAGAGGAATACTCAGCAGATTTGGAATTACCAAGGAGACTGAACCATGCTGACCTAACTATCCCACTTAAATTGGGCCATATGTGGTAGGAGCTCAGGTGCAAGCTAAATAGAGAATGCAGTAAGTACTGCATGAGTGATTTGAATGTGCTCAATAATAAGACCAACAGCCACTAAGCATAGGCTCTAAGAGCTCTGCCTACCCTTTTCACTTGTCACTATGGACATCGTATGGCCCATATAACACCTATTCTGAAAGATCTCCACTGGCTGTCTATTCGCTTCCGAGCACAATACAAGGTGTTGGTTATTACCTATAAAGCCCTATATGGCTTGGGCCCAAGTTACTTGCGGGACCGCATCTCCCCATATAATCTGCCCTGCACACTCAGGACGTCCGGGAAGAACTTGTTGGAAATTTCATCTTCCAAACATGTTTCTACATCCCGGATGGCCTATTCAGTGGTGGTCCCACAAATTTGGAATGGTCTCCCCGAGGAGCTCCATCTTGTGACCTCCCTGGTAACATTTAAAAAGAGGCTCAAAACCTTCCTCTTCTGTCAAGCCTTCCCCCCTTTAAAATGAAGCTGTGTATTCCCGTTCCCATTGATTCTCTGCCTTACCCTGTTGAATGATTGTGTTCAGATTTTGTATAATTTGTATTAGTGGATTTTATCTATTTTTTATGAGATGTTTTTAATGGTTTTTATATGGTCTGTAAACCACTTTGATCTATGGAAAAGTGGTATAGAAATAAAGTTTTATTATTATTATCATCATCATCATCATCATCATCATCATCATCATCATAAATAAAGCTAAACTAATAAATTTAAAAATAGAAACCAAAAAGCCAGGAGACTTCTGGTTCTTGAGATTAAGTTAACAGTACCTGCTCTCAACTGCTCAGGAAGCCTACATTACCCAAAGTGCTTCCTTGTCAAAATAAAAGAAGACCCACCATTGATTTGTACACATTTGGCATTCTTGGTTTAACATAGCCACAACCACAAATGTATCTGCCTTGGTTCAGGCCTTGGAGGTGGAGAAGATCTGCTGGACCTGATCCTATTCCCCACCACCACTCCCTTCCCCTTTTGTGTCGTGTCTTTTTAGATTGTAAACCTGAGGGCAGGGAACCGTCTGACTAAAATATTGTATGTACAGTGCTGTGTAAATTTACAGCTCTTTATAAAGAAAGGATAATCATCATCATCATCATCATCATCATCATCATCATCACCACCATGAACTTTCATGAATCTATTCATAATCAATCTGATGAAACTAATCTTCTCAGGGATCTACTGCATCCTTAAGAGAAATGCAACAAAGAAGAAATACGCAACTATTAAAGGACCTTGTTAATTTTTACTTATTTACATTATTTTCAATTGCCCTTCTACTCAAGGAGTGCTCAACATGATGTAAAACTAACAGAAGAATGTTAAAACTACTCTTCACTTAAAAAAAACAACAAGTAAATGTGGACCCAAGTAAGAAATTTGGCTGAGATAGGATGTGGTGGAATATTGGCTCATATTCATTTTTCAGATAAGGTGTTTAATTTTCAAATTGTCCAACCTCTGAGATTGGACTGTTCGATGTTAGTATAGCTAAATGGTTTACACACTGGACATGATTAAGTTAACTTAAATTAAGGGGTGAAACAAATTTGGAGGCTCCTTCAGTGTGTGTATGCGAACGGCAAGAGAGAAGCCTGGGCATAAAATGCTATTTGAAAACACTGAATTTCTGGAACATGCCAACAACAATCAGGTCAGAATGTACAGGGAAGCCACTGAAATCCATAAACACTTGGATAACAACAAGAAAAAAGAAACCCTTAAAGTAAACAAAGTTTGGCTACCCATCCTGAAAAACACCAAAACCAAGACCCAGCAAATGCAAATGAAAACCACCCAAGGTGTGGGGAGTTTTCCATAAGACAATGGATCATTAATTAAATTTCCTTGCCATTCAGCAACAGAACAATACACAGATTAGCATGATCGCTTCCTCTCAACCAACAGTATACAATATATACTCCACTTTCTTCCATGTCTCTGAAGATGCCAGCCACAACTGCTGGGGAAACATCAAGAATAAATTCCTCTAGAACATGGCCAAAAAACCTCCACAAATAACTATGCATGCCAGCCAGAGAAAGCTTTCGACTTCACAAATTTGATGTTCCTTATCTTCTCTTGGTCTTAAAAGAACAACTGCCAAACTCTTTTCAACTTGGAGGAGCTTTGACAGTTCCCTATGAGGTGAGGACATATGGCTTCCTTCAGTAAATAATAGAAGTCAAATCTTAAATGTACTTTAAGTAATGTGCATTCGTTTTCTTTGCTTTATTTAAAAAAATCAAATGAAATTATATATACTGTGGTTATTTTGCTGATGAAGCATTTAACAACTACATGTCATTCTGCAAAGATTATTTTTTTAAAAAATACCAAATTCTTATACAGTGTGCCCTTGCCTTATGCGGGAATCTGTTCCAAACCCCTCCACATAAGGCAAATCACGCGTATGCTCGAGCCCCATTGAAAATAATGGGGCTTGTGCATGCTGTGCAGCGCGGCGCACGCACCACAGGCCCACATGCCATTTCTCTCCCATTGTGCAGCTTTCAGCGTAAGGTAAAAGCTGTGTAAAAGGCCCCCGTATATGACGCGGGCACACTGTAATCTGATAAGTGCTGAGAAGGATCTTGGTAGCAACAGTGATGAAACTGTACTTTTCATGTGTTTACTGTGCAAAATAACACTTGGTTCATTTTCTCCAGTTCTGTCACCAAAATGAACACAAAGATTCTGTTATTTTAGAAGACAAATTTAAACTACATGTCAAAATCAATCAAAGTAATATTTTGCTACTCACCAGTGGCAGATTTTTATGAAATGAACATATAAGGATTTTAAAACTTTTGAGGATTGCAGGGGACCTGTTATAGGGATTCCCACTTTTTGCTCCCTGCCCTACAATTGAACAAGTGGATAATTACCTCTCAAGTGATGGATATGCATGGGATCAACATTCCAAATCACAAAATTATCATAAACTTATTTGCAGATGAAACTGCACTAATGCGGATGAAAACTGGACACCCTCTCTCATAACCATATAGTTACTCATCCCTCTCTTATACAGACACCAAGACATTTGGGGCAAAGGAATTCCTCATCTTAATGTCTCAACACATTCTGAATTAAAGAAATATTACAAATTATTTGCAACCATCAGGATGGAGACCGTATTGGTTGAGAAGATCTTGAGACTTTGACACAGCCAATTAAAGTAATCCAACAACTGGATTGTTAAAGAATTTAACAACTAGGATGATAAAACAAATTAAATATCCCCTTTTAAATACAATATTCATAACATGGAAGCATTGGTGCTGAAAGCTTATTTCCACACTTTCCTTTTTTGACTTCTATTATAAGCCACCTATTATTCATGAGATCTGGTGAAAGGACACAATTCAGTAAATGAGAGACTAAAGGTATATGAAAATTAAGAGATCTGTATAAAGGGGAAGACCATTTTAAAAAAAAAAAGCAGAACCCCCTAACCAAATTTGAAACTGTGATTCTGAGAGTTGAAAGCTTGAAAGGTGTGACAGATAAAATACTTGTTATTCTTATGAATATCAAATCTTATAAAGCTGAGGGAATCAAACAACCATAAGAGCAAGTCCTAAATTTAATGATACCTGTCAAAATGTAGAGGATGTCTCCTGTAAGGTTAGGAGAATGCAAACTAGAGAATGTATTAAAAACTATGCATCTAACAAAGCCCTTATGGCAGGCTATGTATAAAATACAAAATACTTACAAAATTCCAGCAGTCATAACTGTCCATGCTCACAATAAGGTTAGAAGGATGAGAGAGTAGAGGGGAGTCAGTGCTTCCAAGACAGATTACACACTTGATTTGCATCATAGGATGTTTTCTTTTTTAATATAAGACTTAAAGTACAGTAATTACATTGACCCATGGATAAGTCGACACAGATTTTTGAAGTCAATTTATGAAATAAAATTTCTAGATGTACATGAAACTATACAGTATATATTATTTGCTCACACTGGTAATGAATTTGTTGTCTACTCTGTCCATTTTGATACGATTCCATCCAAAAATGCTGTTCCAGGTTATTGGATTCTCTACACTTAAATCCACTATTTTGCTACTGTGAAACAGCAAAATGTTATCATGGGCACCGTTAGAAAGAAACTAAAAACACACCTGATAGTGTCTTCTTGCCTTCACACAGATGTAAGGTCCTAGCCACACCTAGAATAGTATGTATTGTTGTTTTTTAAGGAGTACAATTGATTTCTAGGCTGGAACACCTTTTCTGTCAAGAAAGGCTACTGCAACTGATAAATTGGCAGCATCCTCTGAAACTTACTGGGAGGTGAATCACAAGTAAAAGAAAGTCTTTACAACTCATAAATGGTTTACTGACTTTTTTGCCAAAAGATGATTGCCACCACAAGACATCAGAACAGGATTAGGCATATTAATTAAAGAAATATTTGGTGATGGCTATTGATCAAAATGGTGGCATTAGCCAAAGATCCCAAGTGGATCTCATAGGAATACTTCTGTCATCAACATTAGAAGTGGGGGATTGTATTTCTGCTGTTTATATGTCTTGCCTATAGGCTTCCAGAAAGCATTTAGTTAGCCATTTTTGTTCCCTTTTCTTTAGATGCCAAAACTGTGTTTGTAAATGTCTGGCTGAAGTTTTACATTACATCACTGCAATGCTAGAAATTTGGGGACTAGAAGAAAATGTAATTAGATGGTAGAATTTTCCAGTGAATAAGTTGTTGCTGGTTTTTCCTTGGTTATTCCTGGGATACGTCATCTTTAATCATGATGTGTGTAAAAATATTCACCACAATCGCACATATGGATAATGCCTGTTTAAACTCACGATTTTCCCCACAAGTGATAAACTCCAAAGAAAGAAAGAAACACTTCCAAGCTCCAAATAGAAATGAACTGAATTGAAAAAGTAAAATTATTTTTCAATTAACAATGAGCATGAACAGAATAATGCACTGACCAACACAAATATGCCCTTACCAGACAGATATATGCGTGCACATCATAAGAGTGCAGTTGAGGTTATCTTAACCATGGTTGCCATGGATTCTATTAAATATGTTCAAAAAGCATTCCTAATGTTTAGCTATGGCAACAGAACTATTATAAAAGAAAAGCATTAGTGTAAAGATGCATTATGGCAATTCGTTTAAAAGAATGGTAGCAGCCCAATAGTACCTTGCTGGAATCAACTAAAACACAAGAATTTCACTCTGTATTTTGTTTCACATCCTGATTTCTGCATGCTTCCTCAGAAATAAAACCCACTGATTTGAGTCATATTCTCAAAAACAGCGTACATATGACTACAGTCTTTAAAGGGTTATACAATGACTCCAAAGTGTTATTCCCCAAGTTTTACAGAGAATAAGGGGAGGCTGAGTAATTTATTACTAACTGAATTGTCTTATTTAAATTCTTTCAAGACATTAAATGCAATACAAACACTTAAGTAGCAACAGGCGCCAAACCTTTCAGTGACTGGGAGTATGAGTCAATCCTGCCATAAGAAAAATAAATCTTCAATTTTCACCATGAAGGACTATTTCCAGAGTATGGCAAATAAAGTAAATTATTGGTTATTTTTCTGTTTGAAAAGGAAAGCCACCTCTTCCCCCACAGAGAGAGAGGTTTTGCTGCACCAGACTTCACAACTTCTAATACCAACGATTAAAAACAGAACAGAACAAGGGAAGGGAACATACAGCTATCCAGATGTTCCTCTAGTCATCCCACCTTAGGTTATGCTGACAAAGGATGGCAGATGTTACAGCCCAATGACATCTGGAGGGGAATATATTTCTTACATCTATCACAAATCTACACCAAAGTTTTAAGGCTTGTAACAAAGATGCATTTTTGATATGGTTGGCCTGAGACAAATTCTTGCAAGTCAAGGCTAAAGTTCTCACATACTTGAACAGCAATACCAAAATGCCTAGGGTTTTTTTTTACAACAACAAAACTCTCTCTCCCTCAGTTGCTCCAGTTTGAACAGAACAGCCATATGGGCATTTTATAATTCACTACTTGACGTATACAAGATAATTATGACATAGACAAAAATTGGCTTCAAGAATTTTAACCAGATTAACAAATTCTTTGAAATATGTTGAATCATATTTCATTGCCATCTTTATTTAATGCATACAGTGGTTTTCAACAATTCACAATTTGAAAGTAAAATGAAACAATAATAACATAATTATGAAACAATTAACATATTAAAATTATTATTTCTATAATATAGAAGGTAATAAGCTAAAATTCAATGGCACCAGGAGATTAGAAGATGTTTGATCTATTGTGGTGTTAGAATTCACAAGTATACTAAGGGTTTTGAGGAAAGGAGTGACACTAAGGATATGAACAAGTAAAAACATTTTGTTTGATGAAATCCTAAAACAGTCAAGGAAGAGGAATGCCAATTCATAGAAAGAAGGCAAGGAAGTACATTATTTTACAAGACACTGTACTAACAGCTCTTTACTACACTTAGCTGGAGTAGTTAGGAGAATACAGAGCAGGATGAAACACTAGAATAAAAACAAAAGAACTGAAACCCCTAACATTTTGTTTCACAGAGAAATTGTCATGAGGACACTCTTGGGTACTACAGCAAAATTATTTTCTAAAATAAGAAAAACCAAGTGCACAGCATTTTCCCATTTTCAATGGAAAACAGCAAAATGTTTCCAACAGTGGTTAGTTTTTTGTTTTTTGAGGGGTTTTTTTGGAATTTCAGAATCTGATAAAACAGTTCAGCATAGCATTTAGGCTATGCTTGTCTTTAAAACAAGGTTATCATTACAGTCAAAGCAATTGTATGATCTTCCCCCTACCAACATTCAATTTCCTGGCTTCATGACAGTTGCAGTGACAATGGTATTTGCAGGCAAAGAAATTATAAGCTTTATTTTGTCCTCACTGCACAGGATATTTAAGTAATAGTTCTGTATTCAAATAGACACCCATCCCTGGGTTTTGCACACCTAGTGGAGACAAATGAAGACCCATAATTTAATTGGTGAATTGCATGATTCCTGCCCAGTTTCAATGCCTTCTGCTAGTTACTTCAAACCAAAAATAAGAACAATGCCCAAATATATTTTACAATACCAGATAAGTTCTGTTTTTGATTTTTTTTTCTTAGTTTTGATATGAATTACAGGGATTTTTCTTCCTTTTAACTCAAGTAACTTTTTGTGGTGAGTGTCTGAATCCATATGCATTGTTGTGTCATGCTGACATAATGGTATGATGATATTAGAGGATGAAGATATGAGAGCATGGTGATATGGTGATTTAACACTGTATAGTATGTTGGCTATTGAGAAGGGGATATCAATTATGTTAAATCCAAGCCTGGGGAATAAATGATAGGGGCAGGTGGCCAGCAGTGGAAAGAAGTTGTAATTTTTATGACCCCAATCTTCCTTCCATAGATCTGAGCTGTGAAACAGGGATGATCTTCTTCCTGAATGGAGATGAAATGATAACACAGGAAGGGAAGATTGAAACATGAAAAGTCCTTTGATTTAGATCAAAGGAGATTTATAGGGGGTTGGAAAGAGGGGCTGGAGGATGGGGATGTATTTGTGATGGTCCAAGGGTGGACTTTTTAGTTCTGACATTGAACCTGGGACAGAGAACTTTCTGTCTTGATATCCAGAATACATCTCTAGTTTCTACTCCATGCTGTCTTTGTTATTGGGAACTGGGTCCTCCATTCCTGACAATGAGCATGGTAAAAATTGCTAGGATACTGATGCATACAAACATATTTGCTGCTCAGTATTGACTTCTCCTTTTAAAACAATACTTTCAGCACAGCCTGAATGTCAGGACTGCATGTATTGGACAAGCTTTCACTCAAAAAACAAATAAGGGAATGGACATGCAGGAACCATTTATTTTACTTATTTTTGTTTTACTTTGTACCATGGTTAGGACTGATCAGTTTATTTCAAGATAGACTTTTGTGGACTGCAGGATACTGCTTGCAATCCTTTACAGCTCACACTGAAATACACTAGCTGGTTGTTGTTGTTGGTTTTTTGTTTGTTTGTTTGTTTTATTTTATTTTATCTATAAACAACAAAAGAAGAAGAAAAAAGAAAATTATACATAAGATATATACATAATAGTTGTAGAGAACAGCAGGAACAATACAAGATAAAAAAGAAATGAAACAAAAGGAAAAAGAAAGAGGAAAATAAAGCATAAGAATAATATAAACACAATTCAATACTTACTGACAACCCATAACCCATCACCCAAGTGAATTACAAGACTTCCCATTCATCTGTCTTGGGGTCCTTACATACATATCATGGTGTTGCTCTTTTTAAAAATAAATTATCCTAGCTCTTCTTTTCTTTCTTTCTTTCTTTCAACACCCCCACCCACCACCATTTGAGTAGTACTTACTAAATCCTGATATTACTATGAGGTTGTTCAGAAGGGCAAAATGGCCCAGCTTCTCTCCGGCCAAAGCCCCATGGCAGGATCGGGCCCAATTCTGCCTGTATAGACACAGATCCAGAGGATCTAGTCTGACCCTGGGGTAACAAGCCTTTACTCCGGGGTAAAATAGCCTTGGTTTCTACAAATGAAATTTCTAAGAATCCAACTGATTGGATCCATCTGAGAAGCTCCCATATTGTCCCTTTGATGTAGAAAGAGGGCACGGCACCATGTGGGTGAAGCCAGACACCACATTTCCACATCAGACAGATTGACTGGAAGGCTACTCAGTTGAATCCACTGCCAGAAAGGTAAGGAGCAGTGCACAGGTCCTGGATCAGTGGGGACAGGCATGTGAACACTCGCTCATCCCTGTGCCAATCCAGGGACTAACAGGTGAACACCAGGGACGGGATAGCATGGGCTTAGCCCTCAGGCCCTAAATCTTCTCTTAAACCTTTAACATAATCCATAAAGGGTTTCCAAATCCTTAAAAAGTAATTTATGCCATCATAATTAACAAAATTCATTAATTTTTCTAATATGGCAAGATTATTTTTTTACAGCCATTCCAAGATATTCAATGTCACTTCTTCCCCCCCCCCCCCATTTTTTTGGTATAAATTAGTCTTCCTGCTGTAAACATATAATATCGTAGGGTTTTATGTTCTATTTCAACCATATTTTCAAAATCAATCACATTAAAAAAAAAAACCAGTTTGGAACTAAGGGTTATGTCTTTATGCAAGATCTTTTGTATAACAGAAATCATTTTCATCTCATAAATCCTACCTTTTTTTCCATGTTCACCAGAGATGGTAAAAGTTTCTAATACTATGCTGGGATTTCCAATACTTATTATTTGTCCCTATATACATTTTCACTAGCCTGTCAGGGATCAAATACCACCTAAAAACATTTTGTAGCAATTTTATTTTAAATTTTAGCAGCAGGTAAATCTCAGTTCTCATGTCCATACCTCTTCCCACTGGCTCATCAGAATATTATATCCTATATTCTAACAATTTTCTACATATCCTAACAATTTATTTAAAAATGCCTTACCTCCTTCCTACATGACAAAGATGGAGCAAGTGGGAAGGAAGTGAGTCTTTCCTTCTACCCTTTGTCTTCTCTTCATTCATCTCAAATGCCTGAAACGTTGCTGCAGGGCTCTTCCAGATGTCACAAAAGTAGAATTTTGTTGTGTATCTGTTGTCCTTAGTAATATTAGTTATTCTAAAAGACTGCGAGAGAGCTATACTGTACCAACATGCCTGCTGCTGGTGGGAGGGAATCCCCCTTCCATGACAGAGTTATTTTAATGTTTCTGCCATAGTTGCATGCCCTCCAAATGACCTGATTTGGCAGTGATAGACCTATTAATTCTCTGTTGTCCCACTTTTTTCAGCTGTCTAAGATGTTTCAGTTGCTGTCACCTTCTCACTTATACCTTTGTCCCTAGGTTATTTCAATTACTGCAAGTGATTTCAAAGTGCAAAAGTGACTAGCTCACAATTAATTTAGCAGGGAAGAGAAAAGGAGAGATCAGAGTTTTGCCCTTCCCAATAGTCTCAGGCAAAACCAAATTGCTGCAGTCTCTCCTAGCTTGTGTGTTCTTCACCATTAATAACGTTTGTCATTTTAACCATATTCTGATGTTTTTGGGCCACACATGCCCCAATTTTCATTTTTGAAATGTTGAAGGGTGCATGGTTGCACTTAGGACATTTTACATCACACTATTTGTCTTGCAAATTAAGAAGACTTCATTTTCTAGCTTTAACTATTTCTCAGATTTTCTATATATTTTTTTATTTAACTGATCTCTAAGTAAGTTGCCATAAAATAAATACAATAAACTCAGAAAATAATATATATATATAATAATTTTAAATCTGAATTAAAGACTTTCTTGTTCTCTAAATCATTTGGAACTGTATTTTAATATGGTTTTATAATTGTATATTTAATTATATGTATTAGTTGTTTTTACAGTCTGTATTTGAACTGCATAACTTGCTAAATTTTGTATATTTATTCTTTATGATTTTTAGATTGTACACCATTGGCAGGTCACATGCTGTATTAATGATGCCTGTAAAATGCCATCTAAATTTATGGTGCTAAATAAATAAATAAATAAATAAAATATAAAACACATCTAAAATTCCATTAAAAATGTAGAGTTAGGTGATAGCATTTGAAATTTGGGAAATGACCAGGAAAATGCTGTATAAACAGATGGCTCTTAATAATAATAATAATTATTATTATTATTTCTATTTTCCCGCCTCTCCCAGATGGATCAAAGTGGGATTACAGTCCTTTAAAACCCATACATCAATAATAAAATACATATAAAATACATCAATAAAAATCATACAATTAATCTTAAAACTATCTCATCATCAAGTGGTAATGCGGTAGATTCATATAATGGTCTGAAAGTGTTTCTTACACAAGGTCAGGTGGGTAAGCTTGCCAGAAGAGATCCATCTTAAGTGCCTTCTTAAACGGCTCCAAGGAGGTAATGAAACGGGTCTCTTCCGGGAGACTGTTCCACAATTTCAGAGCAGCTGCTGTGAAGTTTCTCTGGGAAGTTGATATGAGCCTGGTTGATTGATCTTCTAACACTTTCTTCTCAGTTATTCTAAGTGTGCAGAGCAGATTGTGTAGGGAGAGGCATTCCCATAAGTAAATCGGGCCCAATCCATGCTTTAAAGGTAATAACCAACACCTTGTATTGCGCCCAGAAGCTGATCAGCAGCCAGTGAAGGGATATTAAGACAGGTCTTATATGGTCAAACCTGGATGAACCGGTGACTAGTCTGGCTGCCACATTTTGAATCAGTTGAAGCTTCTGAACTTGGTACAAAGGTAGCCCCATGTAGAGCATGTTACAGAAATCAAGATGAGAGATTACCAGTGCATGTACCACTGCTTCTAGGTCCTTTTGGTCCAAGTAGGGGCGTAGTTGGCATATCAACCGAAGCACTCCTGGCTGTCGCATCCACTTGAGATGACAATTGTAGTGACGAGTGCATGGGTACTCCCAAACTGCAAACTTCATCCTTTAGGGGAAG
>NC_056525.1:196591335-196648445 GCF_019175285.1 Sceloporus undulatus | reverse complement strand
TGTATTTTTATTGTACTTGTAATGGTGATTGTTTGATATGTTGTGCACCGCCCTGATTGCAAGAAGGGCGGTATAAAAATAAAACTATTATTATTATTATTATTATTATTATTATTATTATTATTACAAGAGCTGCAGGAAAGTGTGAAGTGTGGCATAGAACAAAGTAGCCTGATAAATTTGTAAAACTAGATCAAATTCAACCATATAACCAGGTGAGAAACAGCTTTATTTGCACAATAGATTTTGTAGCAAGTTAACAAATAGACAACATTTGAGCATGTAATAATTAGTAACCTAAAGCAACAATTTATATTGTTGCTCTCTGATATAAATTCCCTCAATAAAGTTACCTTTTACTTTTAAAAAGAGAATAACAGAACAATGAGAAAGTATCTGAAAATCTACATTTATACTTTCTTGGCATACAGCAGATTATCAAACCTTTTGATAAATTATCCCACCACCACACACACACCACACACACCAATAAATAGGAAATCAGTGTTGGAATGAAACCTTTCAAACATAAACATACATACATATATGAGATGTCTTTGTACAGACATATTACGGGCCCATAATGGTAAGAGAATACGGAAAATACCACCTATAGAATAAGTGATCATATTAAGACAATATCATCCCATAATATAATCTTAGTTTCTCTTAAGGTAATAACAACAGTTTCTCCAAATCATGGTAAATCTACTCTGCAGAATTAATGCAGTGTGACACCACTTTAACTTCCATGGCTCAGTGCTATGGGATTCTAGAATTTGTAGTTTTGTGAGATATTTTTCTTTCTCTGGCAGAGAGCTCTAGTATTTCAGTAATCTACAGATGCCAGGATTCCATAGGATGGATCCATGACAGTTAAAATGGTGCCAAACTGCATTAATTCCGCTGTGTGGCAGCAGCCTGGAAATTATTTCCTGGCTTATTTTCAACTTGCACAAAGGGAGAAGCCAAGTAAACTGTTTGTGGCCATTACCTCACTTAAAAAAAATTAAGAAGCCACACTGCAGTGCTTTCCATGCCATTGAAAAAAAGTCTGAAGTTATCAGCAGTATGGTAACCTCTCTGATAAATCCTAATTTTCTACCAGGCACAGTTCAATGTGGAAAGCTGAAGATGATTGAATGACTCCTATACATAAAGCCCATTTATGCTCCATTTCAATACAGTCTGAGATAATATTGTTTAATAAGGGATCACAAGATGGCATTCTTAATGCGTGTGTGTGTGTGTGTTTTAAAGACTTTAATAAAATAAATAAAGGCTTTATTTATATACCACCCTAGAAACATCAGGGCGGTTAACAACAATAAAATACAACAATATAATACAATTCAATAAAAGCAGTGCGATTAAAACAACAATAATAAAAGAACTGATGCCAGATCACCAAACTGCTAACGGGGGGGGGGGGGGGGGGGGGGTTGGGGGGGGAAAATCAGGGGGGGGCCTGCTCGAAAAAAAACGTTTTCAGCCCCTTCTTGCATTGGGCCAGGGAGGTTGCTGAACGGAGCTCAATGGGCAGCGAGTTCCAGAGGGTAGGGGCCGAGGTGGAAAAGGCCCTTCTGGAGGTATTAACTAGTCTAGCCTCCAGAACTCTTAATAAGTGCTGCCCGGTGGATCTGAGCGTGCGGGGCGGATTGTACGGAGAGGGGCGGTCCTTTAAGTCTCTCACTGGTGCGTACCTCTCCCCCGCCTTCCCCAGATGTCCTCAATTTGTCTCTCCCGCCGCTGCAGGAAACGCTGGGATGAAGGCAGAGTCCAACAGCCAGTCCGTGGGCGGCTCCCCTGGGACAGTGTGCAGATGCACACCTCCGACACCCCGGGGGTGTCATACTAACGTCCAAAACAAAGCATTTTTATGGATCATTAGGAATTCTGTTACAGGTTTGTTACAGATTTTGTTACAGATGGCTTTTAATTCTGCTGCGATGAGTCTATTTTATTTGGATGCAGTAAAAACAATATTTTCCCATACATTTCACTTAGTAAGTTTTATTGGGTTTTAGTTACTTGCAACCTCTTGAGATGAGAGTAAACTGCCAATATTAGTAAATATAGTGAAATGTGGCAAATTTCTCATTGGATGCTCTATGTCTTTGTTCCTGCAAAACACATTTTTGTTTCCATTCTACCTCCAGTCATAAGCCAATATATACTAATCCTTCATAGCCAACTCAGACTTTTTTTTTCCTGACTGGGGAAAATGCAAAACCTATGTTCAGTTTTCTCCCCAGCATGATGACTGAGAGAGAGAGGTAAGAGAAGCTGGTTCCAAACTACTGAGGGGTGGATTGAAACCAGTTGACCTGAAGGGGCAGGTGTGACATTGCCCCTGAGAAAGCGATTGGGGCCGCAGCATCTGCACACCGCAGATCCAATCCAGCCAGCTTCCACTCGAAATAGGAGCGGAAAATTCCTTTCCTATTTGGGGTGGGGAAAAACACCCTTCACCTATAGAGCTAGCTTTTCACACAGCACTGGGGTGAGTGGTGTCTCAAATTTGCTACGCCCACACGTCATCTAGGTGGCATCTCGGGTGACTCGGCGGGTTGGTGTAACTAAAACGCCATGCAAAGCCAGAGCTTGAGCCGACTTTCAGGGCGTCTGTTTGCCATGAGTTACAAACAACAATACGGTTTCTATCCTTCCATCTGATATTACCTCACTCTTCGAGGCTGAGCAACAACTCTAATTGTTGCTTCTCATTTCACACTTGAAAACACATCAAAGCAAGCACAAAACAAGGTTTTGCAAACCCAACTTATTCTCATCCATCCACCAGACAGGATTTTTATTAGTTTCCTTTTTTTTCCCTGCAGACTTCACACATCACTTAGGCCTACAAGGTCAACTATGTGCTACCTTTCCATGGTGGTGGGACTACAAGCTTCCAGAAAAGAAACAGAATCATTTCCAACTGGCAAGGAGGTCAGACAAGGCTGCAATTTACTAGTAGTTGTTTTTTAACTTATATGTAAACATATCCAGTTGGAAACATTATTAGAGCTGAAGGAAGGAGGTGTGCAAATTTGGGAAGAACCACCAACAATTCAGCTATGCAGATGATACCACACTACTAGCAGAAAGACATGCAAGAACTACTGATGAAAAGTAAGGAAGTATATGCAAAAGCAAGGTTGCAATTGAATACCAAGAAGAAAAATAAAGACATCATAACTGCCCCAAATAATTATAGCATCCAGACTTTATATAATGGCACTGTTAATTTCAATTAGACTTTGGGATGAAACAGACTGGAGAAGGGGTGACTTGAAGACACGCCTTCTGAAAAAGGAGTGGTAAAGAGCCACTCCTTTTTGGCTGGCAAAAAGTTGGCTTTTCTCATCTGGCTGTGGCTGGAAGCTGGCTTTAAGATGCTCTGCTGGCGTGCAGTGTATTACATTTGAAGCTGTCCACTTGTAAATGGGCAGGGCGGCTTCAGGGTAGCTTCAGGACATGGAGCATATAAATGCTACACTCTGTTTCAGCCCTTTATCATTTATACATGGGAAGTAAGCAGGCACTGTTTTTTGTTTATGCATGGAAATGCCAACTTACTTAAGAAAAGTAATCAATATGCCTGAACTTGCCAAATTTCATACTGTATCACAGTAATTTGCATGCCTGCTCTGTACTGTTCTGTAACACATTTTTTTCTAGCAAGGGCTTTGTAAGTTTGAAAGAAATAATTGAACACCTTATAGTAGAGTACAAAATGGATAAGATTTTGAGAAATGTCACCCTAGAAAGACATATAGGTAATAGAGATATACTGTCTTCCAATCTTCTCCCAAGAACATTGAATTTCTGCCAAGGATGCAGAGTACTAGTCCAATCAATTTCACATGACTAGAATGAACAGTAAGCTAATACTCAATAAATTTAAGCAAATTCTATCTAGTTCTCTTGGCTGTTAGTTCTTCGAGAATCTGCTATACGCTGTCTTGTATAACCCAGTCATTCCCTTTCTAATTGTCAGTGTTCTTTCCCTTGAACCTCAAAAACTGGTTATAACCATCCAAAACACAACTGACTTGGAGGCGTGCTTACAGAATTATCCTCATTAGTAGAGTTTAATGGAAGGCTATTCCATTTATTTCATTCTCACCACAGCATGATGATGATGATGATGATGATGATGATGATGATGATGATTCTGATAGTGCCCATCAGTGTGCTTGAGAATCTGTCAATTATGTAAATGCTTAATAGTATTACTCTATTGTGAATTTAATTATGGCATTTCCAGAGAATTTTCATAAAATACTATGAGATAAATTTTGTTTCCTCTCATAATCATTTTTTAAAATACTCTAGTTCTTTCTGTTGAACTGTGAAGACAGAAAAACCTGTGAATTTTGATGAGTTTTTATCAAAAACAAACTGAATGAAATTATCCACCATTTGTACTGGTCAACTTCAATAGATACAGCTATTCCTGATATGGAGAAGGCCATGTAGGCATCTACCATGTAGCTGTTAAAGATGAGGAACCCCATTAGCAAAAAGGATGTAGAAAACTTAATTCCACAAACCTAGTTCCACAAATTTAGGCCTGTTACAGACTGCCAAAATAAAGCTGCTTTGGGTCTCTTTGGAGGTATGCTGTTTAAATGATGCATGCACCCTAAGAATCTGGAAGCTGCACCAAAGTTGCACTCCAGTGCTTAGGAATGGAGTGTGGCTTTGGCGCGACCTCCGGACTCTTAGGACCCATGCATCATTTAAATAGCATACCTCCAAAGAGACCCGAAGCAGCTTTATTTTGGCAGTCTGTAACAGGCCATCGTTTAAAATATTAGGATCCAAAGGCAGACTGTTAAAAGTTAAGCACTCAAAGCATTCTGCCTGAAGAAACAAATCAGTCAGTTTTGTTTTTCTCTGTATTGTCTCTTTAATTTTTTCATTGGCCCTGCCAGTTTTATGAAAAAATGTGTAAATTTTATAAAGTTCTTAGCAAAAAACCCTAATTGAGATTACAGTCTCATCAATAATACATGTACATATGGACCACAGGTAGCAACAGTTTTTTCTGGTAGCACTCAGTCATCCAGAATGATGTGCCAGCAGATTTTAAGTAAGAAAAAAACATACAAAATAAATGGGTCCTGGGCCCCTTCTATTATAGTTGTTGTTGTTGTGTTTATTTATCATAGGCTTACACTGTGCTGTACAAAGTAGATAGTCAAAATACAGATTAAAGCTTGCTTATGGCTTACAGTCTAAAAACAAAAAGGGAAGAATTTATAAAATTAACAACATGCCATTTAAATAACTCTAAAACAAGGACTAACTCAAGGAATATGGGTTAGGTAGAGAAGATGAGCTGAAGGAGAGTGTGTTCCTTTCAAATATAACTGTGACAAAGTGCAAACATGAAACTGGAAATCACTTGATCACCCTGTTTGTTCTAGAGCATTCCACTGACAAAAAGCTCTTACTGTCTGGAAGTTCCTCCTAATGTTTAGGAGGAATCTCTTTTCCTCTAGCTTGCACCCATTGTTCCAGGTCCTATTCTTTGGAGCAGCAGAAAACAAGTTTGCTCCATCCTCAATATGACATCTATATGATCTATATTTCTTTTAGCTTTGTAAGCTACCAGGAGTCCCAAGGCTAGGATAAAAGTGAGATATAAGGATCATCATCATCATCATCATCATCATCATCATCATCATCATCATCATCATTTTATGTAGCACACTTCCTGTACATGGCATTTTACAAGTAAAAAACCAACAATACCTCCTCTTCAAAAAAATATCTAGTTCTCTGCACTTAGGCTTACAAACATGATCATGAACATCATGTCTGTGAATGTGTGGAATTGATAATTTAGTGAAAACAGAGAAAACTGTTTCTGAGTACATGAATAGTACACTCCCGTCCCAGATTTAGCCAGCTAGATTTAAGGTATTAGATCTTTCAGAACTTGTATACCCTATAATATCTTGTATACCCTACAATATCTTTGGTGAGCACTTCCTTTAGCACTTTCCTCTAATCTTGTCTCAGATGGTGGTGGAACTGACAGAGAAAGAACTCCCAAAGATCTCAAAATCCAGACAGGCTTGTATTGCAGGATATGGTCCTTCAAGTAGCCTGGACCCAAACTGTAAAGGGTCTTTACAAACATAAGCAGCACTGGAAACAGAGGTCCAAACCAGACTACAGAAATAATATAGTTTGAGACTGCTTTAACTGCCCTCCCTCAGTGCTAGGAAATCCTGGAAATTGTAACTTGTTGTGGCACCAGACTTCTATGACAGAGAAGGCTAAATATCTCACTGAAGTACAATTTCCAGAATTCCCTAGCACTGAGCCTGTCTAGTTAAAGTGGTCTCAAACTGGAGTATTTCTGCAGTGTGTTTTAGCTGATAGTCAGAAAAGCTGTTGCAATAATCACAGTGCACTCCAAATTTGTTTTGTGAATACAGTGTATAGTGGTTTAAGATGGTGCTTAGATTATTGGGAAAGATATTTATAGCATCGAGAATTCTCAGATGAGCTCAACCAAAGCACTGTATCTTGGGAACACTGTTTTTCTGGTTGAACTGTTTGGGATTTCTTCAGCTATGTATTAATTAATATTACAAAGGACGATGAAGAAGATAATAAAATTACTGGAAGGAAAATATGAACTGAAAGCAAAAATGCACACAAAATGACTGAGGGAAGAAAATACAGCCATCCTTCCATATCCATGGATATTTTTTTATCTATAGAGTCAAGCAGCCATGGCTTGGAAATATTCCAAAAATATATAAATTCCAAATATCAAACCTTGATTTTGCTATTTTATAAAAGGTACATCATTTCACTCTGCCACTGTATTTAATATGGCTTGCTCATCCATGAATTTTGGTATGCACAGAGAGTCCTGGCACCAAACCCCAGCAGATACCCTGGTCCCAATGTACACTTGAATTAAAGAGCTCTCTAATGCAAAATTAATGTTATACAGATGGAAAAGGGGCAGGGGAGTCTAGAGGGCTGTGTCTTATCAACTCTTAAGGAGCAGGAACATTCGTTTATTACAGAAATTATCTTTGATACCTTTGCATGCTATTATTCTGAACTATTTTTTTTTTAAAAAAACACACACCAAAATCAATCCTCTTATCATTAGAATGCTCCATTATATGACTTTCAAAATGCAAATATGTTTAAATTCATCTCAGAAGAGCATGCATAAAATCTTGATAGAAATGTTACATGAAAGGAAGTTCTGGATGCCATTTAAATAAAAAGACCGCAGGAAGAGATAGCATTTCTGCCAGCTTTTACCAATGGTACAACCACTAGCCAACATATTTATTAATATTATCCCTGAAGGGGATATTCAATATTCACAGAGATATGCCAGAATAATAGTTGCAGTAAAATACAGTAAAGGTACAGTCACATCTTTGCTGGCAGAAAGATTATTAATTATGATTATTATTGTTAAAAAAGATTATTGGAGCTTATCTTGGCAGTAATCAAAATTGTCTTATTTAAGATGACATATGACTGATATTACAAGATATTACAAGAGATTTACTAGCTCAAACAGAATATTGTAAGATATTTAGTCTATATACACGTCTTCAGGGCCTTGCCCCAGGAGTATAACAACAAATCAACAAGGACTGTTTTTAAATACATAAAGGAAAATTAGTGAAGTATCCTCTCCTACTATTATAAATCTGCTGTTGGTTCAGTGGTTAGTGGCTTTTACTGAAAACGCTCTAGGATTGAAGTTGTCCGTATCGGTTGAAAACATTAGTCTTTACATATTACATCATTTTGTTTCTATAAGCATCTGATCTCCCCTGACAATGGTTCAGCAATTAGTGCCCCAAATAGAGAGAGATATTTGGGTTTAAAGTTAATTATGCAGAGATTCCCCCCCCCCATAAAACCTAACTGAGAGAGGTGAGAAGATATTTAGCCCCAGCTCAAAGATCTTCTGTTGATCCTACCATTCTCAAATGCATGCTGGTAGGGACAGGAAGAGGCTTTTCAGTAATCCCTACTTGGTAGGGACAGGACAGAGGCTTTTCTCGTAATCCCTACTATCTCTTAAGACGGATTCTTCCAGCAAGCTTACCCACCTGATCTCTTATAAGACATATTCTTCAACCTCTTTGAGCTAGATTGAAACATCTCTCTCCTCTTTCACTTTGATAGTATCATTTTTAATTGTTATCTATTTTTATATTCTATTGTACAATATTGCTGTTTTTATCGTTGTGATTTGTATTTGTATATTGTATCTTGTATTGGGTTGTAATCCCGCCTCGATCCACCTGGGAGAGATGGGAAAATACAAATAATTTTTTAATTATTTTTATTATTACTATGTTCTAGAATTCCCTTCCAAGAGAAACTACATACACATGCGCACACACGATTGTCCTTCCACTGGCAGTCAAAACCCTTTTTATTCAAGCAGACCTTCCGCAGGTAAGTTGGGTTGTTGTTACAAAAAAAAACACAGACATTTTGTAGCAGCTGCCTTACAGTTTTTAAACATATTCCCTCTACCCAAATGTGATGCTAGTAAATCCTGGATGTTCATCATAACTACATGTATGATCTGTAAAAACATGAAATAGATATACTGACCATGAAGCTGCAATTTTAGAATATTCATTTGATCCCAGAATGACCCTATCATTACAAATAGTTCTGTAAATTATGGTGCTAGTGTCACCAACATGGTATTTGAAGCAAATCAGTAACTTCACGTTTATACTCAATAGTGCCCAACTGTGGCCAGGCAAAACCATCCACATCCACAGCTGAATGTTTTATCTTGTTAGAATCTCCATTAGCAATTTATCAGCTCCAAAAGCTAATTGTATGACTAAGGGATGCATCTACAGTATACTGTAGAAATAATGCAGTTTGACACCACTTTGTAGCTTTGTGGAATCCAGGGATTCTTCGTTTTACAAGGTCTTTTGTTTTCTCTGCCAAAGAGTGCTGGTGCCTCACAAAACTACAAATCCCAGGATTCTGTAGGTTGAATCCTTGGCAGTTTAAACACTGTCAAACTGCATTATTTCTACAGTGTAGATGTACCCTAAATGTCTACTAAGCAAGAAAGTTCGAATGATCCATTTGTTGCTCAATGCTGTTTGCTTCTAGCCCTTCACTTTTCTTCTATTCTTTGCTTCTAGCCTTTCACTTTTCACAACTTTTCACAAATATACAACCCATTGTGTGTTTCATTTGTTTTTAATTATTTGGTCCTAGCCCTGGCTCCTTGTATAATACTCTGCTTCCTGCTTTGCTGTCCGGTTTCACTACTCCTTTATTTAGATCTCTGGCTTTGATAGTTCCTGGTGTCTAATTTTCTCTCTGTCTATGACAAAACATCCAACTCAACTACTGCTTTGCTCTGTCCAACTCAATTGCATACTTTCTTCTCCAAGTGTCCCTTCTATACCTGTCTTGCACTCTCTTTTTTTCACCAACTTTCTTTGCTATTTTGCTCCTATGAATGAATTCTTTGACAGGTTCCAATTCCAGCAATAGAGATTAATGAGCTTCACCATATAACAGCCTCAATAACTGCAATTTTGATTGAAAGCTTCAGATCCTGAACCACCTAGACAGCACTAGAAACAATAGTATAATGGCACTTTTCATGTCAATATTGATAGCACCACCTAAAAGTAGAATCCAAATATACAGAAGGTTGTGTTGATTTATATATTTTTTAAAAGAATGTGGCTTTAAAAAAAATCAGCAAGAACCAATCTTGCTCATTCAAATCACGTAACTCCCAAATATTTGTATTCACAACAGAGATAGCTCATAATACAAGCGTCCCGTCCGATTCATGGGGGATCCATTCCAAACCCCCCTCCCCATGAATCTGGAAAATGGCCAATATTGGAACCCCATTGTAATCATTAGGAGTGAGCTCCCAGGTGTGCATGCTATTACATCCTTCCCAGCTTGCCATCCATGAAAGACCAAGTGATGTGAATGGCAAAGCCGTCAATTGGGAGGGACAACTGTAATTCATTATTTCTGGGAAAATCCTTCCTCTCTAGTTGCTATGGGGATTGCAGATGAATTCAGAAATAAATAGTTGAGTCACAAAAGCATGGCAGATCTTGTCATAGGTGATTATCACACAAAGGCTTACCGTGGCTAAAACATGGCTAAATCGTTCATAAAACATGATGGTGTGTGATCACCAGTCATGCTTGTTTCCCGTTATTAAATCATAATGGAGGTGTCTCGCTCCTCTTCCATCATCAAAATATTCTTGGAGCAGCCATTTCTTCAATAATGGAAGTTCCTGTTATTGAAGAAAAGGCTGCTCCGCAAATGATTTGATGCCAGGAGAGGAGCAGGATGCCTCCATTATGATTTAAAAACACCGCCGTGCTTTATGAACAATTTAGCCATGTTTTAGCCATGGTAGGCCCCGTGTGATAATCTCCATAGTCTCTGTTAATAAGTTATTGGGGTTCAACCCTGTGAAACCTGCTCCTACTACATCATTCATCAGTATTACTAGTATGAACGTATTTTCAACCGAAGTCCACATAGCAGTGATATGGTAGTACAGCAAGTATGGAAGTGTATACTTCTTACCTCGTCCAAACCAAATATGGATTCAAGCCTCTATAAAGCAGTGTTCAACAGTACTGCACCACTTCTTTGGTATGGAGGATAGTGGACCATGGGGTGGGGGCTTCACCTGCCCCCTTTTCTAAATTTGCTGTTAACTTTCTAAGGTGTGGATTACTAAAATATTGAAATCACTTCTGATGGACTATGTATCTGCACATCAGGAGCACTCTTTCCAGAATTAATGGGGAAATGGTATCTCTTTCTGATATATATTTTTTAAAGAAGGTGTGAAAAACCCTGACAATCACTCTCCACAAATAGATCATACATTATACTTTCTGTTTAATTGATCTGTAGTTCTCTGAAAAATACTGTTTAAATGAAAAATGTTGGGCATCTTTTAAATTATTGTGTTTTTTATGTCTGTATTGCATTATTGTTTCATTTTAAAATAATAATTGCATGAGATTTATGATCCATGTTTATATTATGCCTTAGTGTTCATGTATAGCCCTAATGATGCTTTTGTAATAGAAAAATCTTCCAAGAGTTGAAAAAAAGTATTTCTTGCTGATCAAAGCTTTCACACTTCCCTACTAGTCATCCATCCCCCCCTGGATTTCTAACTGATTAGTGTCCTCTCTCATCTCAGACAAAGCATCCCCAGGGGCTTTATCAAAGATCCTTAACAAACACCACCTAGTTCAAGCAGTTTCCCACTGCTTTTCAGTTTACCAGTTTCCATCAGTGGTAAAGTTCGTTACTTCTCTGCAGAAATTTGTCCAGTATTGAGCTGTAGCATCTATTACCTGCAATTCATCCATCATTCATGAATGATCTTTTTATACTGCAATTGCAAAATACCACTCTCACTCTTTGAAATGTTTTCTGCATCAAAGTGTGTGTGTGTGTGTGTGTGTGTGTGTGTGTGTGTAAATGTAAAATCCTCTAATTAGTTTTCATATCTTTGGTGAGTTACATCTTAAAGTCCTTCCTGGCCTTCAGTATAACTCTGCCAACACTCAATTCACTCTGCCAGCAGCAATGGCTTACACTTCACCTTGGGTCAACTGCTGTTACCACAGTGGAAGACAAAAAGTGCAGCTTGTGATCTCTGCCAGCATTCCCACTGCTGGGAAAATAGGCTGCTACAGAAGGGGACAAATATTGTATGTGAAAGAACATCTTATCAAACATTAACTATTTCTCTGGACATCTTCTGGTGATTGGGTGCCAGGTGAAATAAGGGACAGGATCCCTGTGCCCTTAACAGTTGTTTGGAAGAGGACATTTTGGAAGGTGTTGCTTATAAGACACAAAAGTTGAGTTTGGGATGGGGGATGGATAAAATAGGCATTCTCAGATTCTAATGTATTATGATAATATGCATCAAAATTTGACTCAACAAAAATATGTCATAACAGTTATTTATAGACATGAGGGAACAATGAAAACTCTCTAACCATAAAATCCCAGTATGATTTTTTTATTCACAGAGCAAATCTTTTAAACATCAACAAACTTTGGGGGGGGGGAATTAAACTGAGCATATGGTGAACTGCTTCCCCTTATATGTTGTTGCTGTTGGGTTTTTTTTCTGTAAAATAACACAATTATTTTAAAGCCCAGAAAGCAGCAAAACAATTTTTAAATAACAGGGGGGGGGGGGGAAAGCTAACAGAAAACTATATCTAGCATTTTAATACCACAATTACAACCTCAAGATTGCCAGCGGAGTGTAGTGGTTTGAGTGTTGGTTTGCCTCTGGAGGCCAGAGTTCGAAGCCTGGCTCATTCATGGAAACTCACTTTGGACAAGCCACACTCTCTCAGCCTCAGGGTAATGGCAAACCTCCTCTGACCAAATCCTGCCAAGAAAATCCCATGATAATTTCACCACCTTAGGGTTGCCATAAGTCAGAAAATACTTGAAGGCACACAACACAAAGGCACACACAATAACCTCAAAAACAGAGATTTAAGAGAGGGATTCCCCCAACAATACCTCCCAGAACACAGTTATGTCCACTTAGTCTTTTTTCTTTTTCTTTTTTAAAAGATTTTTTTGCAATACAGAAACAATTAGAATGACAGTCAATCATTAACATTACTTGTACTACAATTAATTACAGTTATCTTTGGCTGGGGTCCTTTTACACTACACAATTACAGCACTGTGATTCCAGTTTAACTGCTAAGTTTCTCTCCTGTGGAATCCTGGAATTTCTACTTTAAGGTGGGACATTTGCCAAAGAATACCAGGTGCTGTAGTCTGTATTTCAGGGGAAGGAACTGACAAAACCACTTCTGAGTATTCCTTGCTTCAAGAAACCCTATACAATTTATAGGGTCTCCAAAAGTTGACAGGCAACCTGAAGACACAAACACACACATATTTAGAATTCCTAGCCAGAAAACTCCTCTAATGTCTTTAGCCAAACTACAAATCCTGGGATTCCAAAAAATGCAGACATGAAACTAAACGTAAAAACAGTATTATACTTGGGTAGTATGAATGGGCCCCCTGATTCAGATACAACATTTACAGTGCAATCAATCACTCAACAACAAAGCACTAATATGTTCCCACCTCTCCTTATATACACAACTGCCAAATATAAAGAAATCCTGCACTGCTAAATATTTTCCCTGTGACATTAGAATTGCCCACAATGGCCAAGATCCTAGCTCTTCCACATCTCGCATGCAGAACCCACTTTTCTTCTGTTATCTGAGGCTTTAGTCCATCAATAGCTGGCCATCTTCCTAGAATTAGGAAGACAATATTATTTTCCTGGACTTTAAGGGGAACCCCACAAACTCTTGCAGGATGCATCTTTATTGTTAGGAAGAAGATAGCCAGGTGCTGCCTAGCTGCTTCCCAACCTCCCAAGACCACTAAAAGGCAGTGGGGGGGGGGGCACTGCGGGAGGAGAGAAGGGGATTCTGTAGTAATTGTGAAAAGGGGTAATGGATACTTTCTGCTGCAATGTCTGCTAAAGGACAAATGCAAGTGTAAATTGACATCATGTCACCAACAGGATTCCATGCTATGACATCAGGGAGAGGATGTGGAAAATAACACCAGTGGGCTGCATGAACTCCAATCACCTTTTTGCAGCTTGGCAGCTTTGAGTCCCCACAAAGCCTGAACCTCAGCCCCACCAACCTCCCCCACAATCCTGAGCTTCGCTCATAAGCTCTTCAATAGTTGCAAGGCATATAGTTAAAAGCTAATCTTCTTCATGTTCTGAATAACTGTGTTTATTGAATCTGAGTAGTGCAGATGAGTGAGAATTTAGTTTTCATTGTTTCAAATAGAATTCACCAAAATCTGCAGATCTATATCCTAAAATATTTTCTGAAATAAAATACTGACATCACCATTATCTAGAGCAGCAAAACTCTCTTCAAAGATGCTTGATTATGCATATACATTTAAGAATGCGGGCTTAGATGCATTACCTTGGAATCTACCCAGGCCTGAACATATCCAATATTTGAATACATCAACATATCTATTTAAAGACCACAGTCATTAGAACAAAATTCATTAAATAAAAAAGTAAATGTTTCTTCCTAATAAAGTAACTAAACATGTGTTATTACCACTTTTTACAGGTAGCTTAATCTCTTCTTTTAGGTTTTTTATTTAGGTTTTTTATTTATTTATCTGGCCTCCTAGCTGTTCTGAACTCTCATCTTTCAGCTTACTCTCCTGCTGTCTTTCTCTAAGTTATTCTGCTGTATCCCTGTATTCATTTGTTTCTATTAAACAGTGTATTGAGGACATGAATGTGACACAAGGTACTTGTGTTGGCATTGTTATTATTGTGTGCCATTAAGTCATGTGGCAACCCCAAGGCTAACCTATCATGGGGTTTTCTTGGCAAGTTTCTTCAGAGGGGGTTTGCCATTAGCTTCACTTTAGGCTGAGAAAGTATGACTTGCCCAAGGTCACCCAGTGGGTTTACAAGTCAGAATTTGAACCCTGGTCTCCATAGCCATAGTCCAACACTCAAACCACTGCACCACACTGCTTCTCTTGGCATATTTGCAGCAAAAAGTCATGTGGCAACTGAAAGTCAGATATTGTGTCTTATTTATTAGGAGCAATTTCCACCTGTTGACCATAATAGCTTGTGTGTCAGTAAATCTGCTAAATTTTAAGCTGCCACACAGCTAAAGTCTACTGTGTAGAATCCTGCTGCAACTTTTGCTCTCGTTCAGTTCTTTGTTGGTTGTTCACCTGTTAATTATATTTACTTTACAGTGCCAATATGTACACAGTATATCTTCCAAAGGAAATAAAAAAGGAGACTTGGAAATCAGTGGTCACTGCATTACAGCAACCTAAATAGCACCCTCTGTGATTGCCATCCTATCCAGCTCTCTCTGTGTTGCCCAGTGGCATGCAGGGTTATTTGTCATTAATTTCAACACTGAGACATATCACACTGTTTGCAAAATATCTTCTGGTACACATAATATATTTATGTTTACAGAAACTGTACAGAGACCTGTGCATTTGTATAAAAATCCTTTTACAAGGAGAAACAACAGAAACAGTAAAAAAACATAAGCAGAAATGGATATTTATGAAGGACTTTATGTTCATTGAATATTAAATAGCTACCATTTGCTAGCATCTCCCTGCAAGTTTTCTGGTACATTTTATTATCTTGATCAGCCCTGCTTCCCATCAATAGATAGTTGCAGCGGGGGAAGGCTGCTGATTGCATTTTACACAAAATGTTCTTGGATTTTGTATTGGCACTGAGAGTTTGGCTTTGGCAAAAGAAAATCATAATTGAGTTCCAGGGCTCCCCTTCTCAATGTCAGCTGTATTTTGCAGTTGGAGATGCCTCCATCCGTCCCTACCATGAAAGAAACTGTCATTTGTTGACTGGACTGATGAAATAAAATTTTAAAAGCCAGTGTAATGATTTCTACAGGATGGAGGCAGCAGTATGAATTTGAGTTGCCTTCAGTGGCAATATTTTTCTGTATATCAGTTGCTATAGAGCTCAAGATGGAAGTTACTGGTGTACTCTAGCCCTGCTAGTGGGCTTCCCATAGATCACTGTGTGAACATAATGTTGGACTAGAGAGTTACTGAATCTAATTCACCATGATCTTTCATAAATCACCCTAAAGGTTGAAGAATCAACAAAAATTATCTCGGGTTCTACATTTTAGACCTTTTAGAATCTAAAAGAATTCTAAAATAAATAAATAAATAGATACAGAAACTAAATTGAAAAAAATCTCCAAGAATATAGAAAAACATTGTTAATACAGAAGGGAAGCTTTGAACTTAGCAAACAGGAGCAAAGGATGGACTTATCTCTCTTTTCTAACAAAAGTATCACATATTCTAACAGAAAATACAAAAAAAATGTTCATTCTTCCACATACACCAATAAAAAAAACCTTGTTTCCTTAATAATATAAAGCCTCTCACACCCTTCCTGACATCCTTTTGAATCTGTGAATTGGTGGTGTTAGGAATTTGTTACAGTTACAAACTGCTTCTATATTGAAAAAATGAAGCTATCACTATAACTACAGAACAAAAACTATTTTTTAAAATTTAGAGAGACTAAAGGCCATGTACATAATATAGTAATGTGCAAAACAGTTTTCTTTTGCCTATATTATCCACGGAATATTACTTGCGGGAGTGTCTTAGAAGGTGGCAGACTCTCCTTTGCTGGAAATTTCTAAGAAGAGCTTAGATGGCCACCTCTTAGGGATACTTTATCTGTGGATACCTAAACTGGTAGGAGATTGTACTAAATGATTCTGTGGCCTAGATCTGAGCTCCAAAGTCTTAAAGTATTGATAGAAACTAGATTTGGTCCATATACAAATTGCAAACAAATATTACAAAATATATATATTGTTAATGCTTCTTGCAGAAAACTGATTCAGAGGGGCTGTACAAACAAGCAGCCACCCCTTTCCTGGCTAGACTGGGGCAATGGCAACCTCACGCCAGAACCCTGATCCGGCCTCTGGAAGGTTCAAAAAGCGGCTCCATTTTGTGCCCTCCATGGAGTGCCATAGTCACAGCAGCTTGGCTGTATGGTGCCCCTTCAGCACTGCATCATCTGGATGAAGTGCTGGAGGTGTGCCATGATGTCGCATGCTATCTGGAGTGACACACAACATCATGATGCCCTGGAGGTAGAGTCAAGGCATCCAGTGTCAGTGACTCCACCCACAGGCTGGCACAAAGTGTCGATCTGTACAGGGCCTAAGTCACAATGCTGTGGGCATTCTTCAGAACTTTTTTCTCTAGCAAACTAAGTAAAATAATGGCTGCTTCAAGCTCCCCTTCCCCATTTTCCTTTTCCAGAAGGTAGGCTCTGCATTTTTTGAATGAAAGAATGTATTGTGTATAGATATTCCGCATTCATTAATGTTTAGTCCTCCTTAATAATGAACATTCTTACAAATACAGTCTGTACATGGAAATTCTATCCATGTGTTTGGTGTCGCTAACTCCCAGACAGATGTGCATAGGATAGATGGCATGCAATCTTTGTTATTCCAGGGAGAGCTCAACTACAATCTCTCTCTCTCTCTCTCTCTCTCTCTCTCTCTCTCTTTTTCTGGACATACAGTTGAGCTCTCCCAGGCATGTATACTTGATTATATAGTCTAGTTCTGATTGATAATTTCTGGTTGATAATTAAAAACACGTTGAGTTCAAAAATATATTTCTCTGTATCTGGGAATTCCCTCCTTCTTTCTGTTGAACTCATGATCGGCCTTCCAGTCACTGCAAGAATTAAGACTTGCTGGCTCATCTCTAGGGAACCAGACTGCCTGAGGACTGGGAGCAGACAGCCATTTTTTTTCTACAAGGAGCCATTTAATTGGACCTTTTCATGAGCTACCATACCCTATTCCAATATCTTTTTGAACTCATAAACAACTGCTCCATAATGCTGTTTAGGCTTCATCAATGGAAGAACTGCATATATGAACTCACATGCAAGCCATATACAAGTGAATATGGCTACTGAAGAATTCTGGATTCCCCTTGGAAGTGAAAACAGTATCCAGCAACCAATGTAATATAATCTGGATTCATCATATTTCTTCCAAATTTCTCAACTCTCTCAAAGTGAGATATTATTTAACTCCAGAAATATTAATATTTAATGAAGCAAATAGTTTGAACTCAAGGTTATGGTTATTTTATTTTTATAATTCATTTAGTACTATCCCCTATCATGTTGGGATAAAAGTATATTTGCTTTAAAAAAACCAGGCATATGACTAAGGAAATATTTGCTCTCTTTGGTGCCTTGACATCCATATTTCTGTTTAATTTATTTAAAACATAAGACCATCCTTCAGAAGAAGAAAAAACACTGTCAGGGAGGTATAGAACCAGGATGCCAAAATATCCATATAAAAATCAGACTTGGACAAGAAGAGAGCATAACAGCAGTATAAAAGTTCAACACAAGCCTCAGGGAAACAGATAAAATCCTCACCACAACTGATATTAGATGTGAAAAGCTTGAGTAAACACATGTATTTCCTTGGCACCGGAATCTCATTACAGCTGGTGCTTGGTGACTTTCCCTTAAAAAGGCATTCGATAAGTAGCCATAGACACTACAGTCACAATTTCTGTCACTGACATCAGGTAGCAAGAAAACATAAGACAGTTATCCTTTTCTAGATAAAATTATATTTTAATATATGTATACTTTTCTTAAAGCAGTTGGTCTGGAGATTATTTTTTTCCATATGTTAGGATCAGCAAAAACACACCAGCATTATTTTGAGAACTACAGAGCACAGAAAGGTTACTTCTTCGGACTACAACACCACAAATCTCCAGGATCCTAGGACTTGCAAAATCTGGAAAATTATAATACCACAAAAATATAACTCTTGTAGGTCCTGAGCAGGGCTCTTAATAACAAGATATCCTGGAGGTATCTCATTGGTAAATTGAAACTGACTTGACAACAATTAACAACATAACCTTTTCAGTATATTTGCATTTGCACTAGATCCCATTTGTGCTGCTCTAGGCCAAGAACACCATTTGGGTAAAAGGAATATGAATGTTTATGTGCCTTCCAGTCGCTGTCAATTTATGGCAACCCAAAAAATTTCATAGTGTTTTCGCAGGCAAGGAATACTCAAGAGGTGGTTTTGCTAGTTCCTACCTTTGAAATATAGCCTACAGTTCCTGGTATCAGTTGGCGGGCTCCCATCCAGCTGCTAATCAGAGCGGCTGACCCTGCTCAGCTTCCAAGATCAGACAGAAACTAATGCCTTTAGAGTATTTAGGCTGGTAAAAGGAACTGTTGTTGTCAACTGTGTTCCATATGGATGAGATTTCTCCATGACTCTCTGTCCTCCACTGCTCTGCTTAGGTCCTGTAACCACATTTGTGACCTCCCTTATAGAGTATCAATCTAGTTTGTAGACTTCCTCTCTTTTTGCTTCCCTTCACCTTTCCTAGCATTACTGTCTTTTCAAATGAGTCATGCCTTCTCATTATGTGTCCAAAATATGATGGCCTCAGTTTGATCTGCTTCTGTGGAGATTTCAGGCTTGATCTGTTCTAGGATCCATTTGTTTGTTTTTTGGGCTGTTGCTCTGGAGATTATTTTTTACATATATTAAGATTAGCAAGAACACACCTGCATTATTTTGTAAAATACAGTCAGCCCTCCTTATACAAGAATTTTTTATTCATGGATTCAAGTATCCACAGCTTCAAAATATTCCAAAAAAGTATAAATTCCAAATAGCAAATCTTGATTTTCCATTTTATATAAGGGACGCCATTTTGCTCTGCCATTATATTTAATGGGACTTGAGTATTCATGGATTTTGTTATCCAAGTGGGATCCTGGAACCAAACCCCAGTGGATAACAAGATCCCATTGTACATGGCCTTCTATGGTATCCTCGGTGCTCTTCTCCAGCACCACATCTCAAATGAATTATGAGTATTATGGGAAATACATTGAACAACTCTAAATTTGGCTTTCGGTCGTATATCTTCACTCTTTAGGGCTTTGCCTAGTTCCTTTATAGCTGTCCTCCCCATTCACAGTCTTCCCCTGATTTCTCTACTGCAGTATCAATTCTGTTTGATGTTTGATGTGAGGAACAGGAACTCTTTTACTATGTCTAGTCCTCATCGTCTAAGTTGAATGAATATATTTTTGTTTTCTTTATATTCAGCATAAATCCTTCCTTTGCAGTTTCTGCTTTAACTTTCCTTAATGGCTGTTCCAAGTCTGTGATGTTTTTTTGCTAGTAATATGGTGTCATCTGTGTATCTCAAATTGTTGGGCTTTTTTCTTCATATTTTAACTCTTCTTTTTTCTGAGTCTAAACCTGCTCTTCATATGATATTTTCTGCATACAGGTTGAACAAATAGGATGGAAAAATGCAGCCTTGCCTGACCTCATACAGTATTAAAAACTGAGCACTGACTGCAGCATGACCAAGATGGATTATCTCCATAGTAAAAAGACTAGACTATAAAGATAATCCATCTTGGTAATGCTGTAGCAAATGTTCAGTGTTTTAGGTGGGGACTGGATGCAGAAATGGCCATGGAGAATGCATTTGGTTCACAGACCACATTTCCCCTAACCCTTTTCTAGATACTTGTTGACCTTCTTCTGCAGTCATATCAAAACCTGGGTAATATAGAAAAGCAGTCCTATGCCCAACTTGCCAAAGCTTCAACATATATATATATATGCAAATATGAATTGTACTCTTATTGGAAAAAGACCCATAGATGACTGGGATCTACTGTCCAGGATAGAAAGAGCTCTTTTAGGCAAGCTCAAAGGATTCAGTAGGGTTGTTTTACCCTTCCTTTAAATGTCCCTCATTTGAAAACTGACTTACCACGTGGCAAGGGGAACTGGCCTGCAGGCCCACAGTGTGAATGGGATTAGTTATGCAAATCTTTGCCATTTCAACCATTTAACAAGAAGGGCTGAATGCAACTCAAAACTACAGTATCCATCAATGCCTTTTAAAAAATGAAACAAACATCATTCCTCTTAACTGTGTAAAGCACATGGTCACAAAATTCACAAGAATTCAGGACACAAATACAAACAAGTGGAAAAAAATACAAGCGTATTTCTGACATCTTATACCATTTGCATTTTTCCCTTTTACGGTGCAACATGAAGTTCCCTCACCCTAAGTTTCATATGAACACACACAAAATGCTTTCAGTTCAACGCAATTTTCTGCTCATGTGGTACTGAACATTTCTAGCCATGAGGCCTGTGAAATCCATTCATTAGGACAAGCAAAATGTCTATCCAAGTAAGTATGTAGAGAACTGTGGGCTCCTTAGCAATGAACAGAGCTCTTGGATTTTGTCCTTTAAAGGGAAGATAGAAAGGGACCCAACCCAGAAAGGGACCCAACCCAAAGAGACTGTGAATACATATACATTTATTGTCAATATTCCCTAGTAGAAGGATAGAATGGTCAACAAACAAAATGCATGACTATTAGAGGAACAGGACAAGCATCTGACTTTGCTGTTGGCATGTTAGAATTGGAAAAAAAATACCAGGAAACTCCTGAGGTGAAAGGGAAAGAGCTTTACTCAAAACAAATAGTTACATTAAGTATGGAAATCTTCATAAAAGTTCATTCTCAGAGGCAAGAATGAAGAAATTGGGCATTTTTCTACCAAGTGAAAGACTCACCCTCCCATTTTTAAAATATTATTAATTTTTGCACAGAATCATTTGTCATATGCAGGTAACATGTTTTCTGCATATGTCTGTTTGCTCTGTCTCCCATTTCAAACAAAATAAAGAAAATGTGGGGCTCTTTCACCTGCTCCTCCTTCAGAAGCACTGTTCATCCAGAGTTATCAAAATATGTGTAATTATCCCACAGCCCTGACTTCTCATATGTCAGATGAGAGGAATGTATTTATCTGTTCTGAAAGCAGCGTTTCCCAACATGTAGAGGGCCAGCAAGTTTTCTCCAATATGTCTGAGACCAGTACTGTATTTGTGCTCGTTGTCTAAAATTATTTCCTTTCTCCCAGAAATTCATCAATGAGTAACAGTCAATGGTTCATGGACCAGCACCAATATGTTCCCATGGACCACTATTTTGAAAAGCACTGCCTTAAACAAACCAGCACAGTGTAGGTGACAGAGATGTTTCTACCTTAACCTCCCAATGATGTTCAGATGTTAGGGAGGTGATAATGAAGTGGTAGTACTAGTGTAATAAGAATGTGAGTGATTCAGACTTTGGTATTAAATGAAACATCTTTACACTTAAGAATCTTTATCTAGTTCTTTCATTGCTGTTCTGAAGTCTTAGCATTCTTTTTATTTCTTGGCTTCAGTCTGCAATTTCATTGGTGAATGAGACAAGGTATAGAAACTCTTTAACTAATGTGATGTCTTCAGCATTACTATTTTATCTGTATTATGCAATCATAATGCACTATTTTATCTGTATTGTACAAAAATCTCTAATGATTTTTGCTTTCTTAATATCTAAATACACTAGTACTATCACATCAACCCTGTTTTCGTACTTTCTTTCTTAACTTGTATTACTAGTCACTTCAAGTGTTTGTTATTTTGTGCTAATAATATGGTGTCATTTGCATATCTTAATTGTTCAATGAAAAGAAAAAACCCACTCCTTTTCAGAGGCCGGCTTGAAACAGCAGTGGTGGGCCAGATTGGGGCCACATACATGTGGTTTCTGTGGCGCCAGAGCAATTATGCCGGGGCGGCCCCAATCCACCCTTTTTGGGTGGACTGTTTTGTCCCCATGTTTCTTCCCACAGTTTTTATCCTGCTTTCTGTAGTTCCCAAATGGTATTTTCCTCCCTGTATAATTAATAAGCATGCTTCTTCCTAACTCCAGTATTCATGTAATTGGATTCAGACTTCTGATATGAATTATTCCAACCAGAGTTCATTGGCCTTTGCAGTTCAAACACAGGAAGGGACAGATTTCCCCAATCTGTTCCTTTATTGCTCTGTGAGTTCATTCTGCACACAGATTTACTGTAAGGACTGCTATACTTAGCTTCTGAATTGGTGCATATTTGTTCCCATTTTCAGTTTGCATCTCTTTTTCCCTTCAGTTAACCAATATACACTGTGTAAAAAAGAATTTTGATGCAATTATGTCATCTCATACAGACTTAAAAAATACTGCAGTTGGTTTGAGCTGGAATAAGATATAGACCATAGTAAATTCCACAAGCCCCAAGAGAGCTCTGGACTCAGAAAGCATTTTCTGTCCCCTGACATGTTTCCTGGAATTTTAGCAAAAATGTTTCTACACAAAACTAGCAACTTTTGAATTTAAGCATACACCAAACATAAACAATGGATTTAACATAGGTGGAAAACCCCCATCTGATACCACTACTTTTTAATAGTCAATACAGCAAGGAAACAACTAACACAAATCTACATTTTGCACATTTACAAAAATACACAAAAATCACTCTTGCAAATGTTCAATAGCTCTGAGAGACTAAACCAAAATAAATCATCATCTTGCAGCATGGAGAAGACATCCCAAGTTCATTTTGTTTACAAAGATGAACCAGACAGGATTTACATCCAAAACTCTCATCAAGTTTCCTCTTTGCACTATGATTTAATCAACTTGAATATGCATAAGTGTTCATTATTAATGTATGTGAAAATGGAGATATGTGCAATAACTTGTACAAAGTAGATAAATACACTTTAAAGAAGGTTAAGGAAAAGGGTTAACCACTGACACATTAGTGCTGTTCTAAAAACAACATGGGATTATTTGGAACAGTAAAATTTATAGGTGCTCCTGGAGAGCAGAAAGAGGGCTGTGTATTTGAGTTTGAAATCAGTACTAGATACTTCCAATGTAAACATGAGGATCTAGATGATGCATAAGATTTAACAGAGAGCAATGAGATGGGAGGGCAGTTATGGGGAACTTTTAGAGAGACTTGGATATGGATTAGAATGCAGTTGTTTCACATCTATCTATTTATCGAGTATTTATAATGAAGGAACTAACAGTTAGCATCCTGCTGTTCTTAAGTATCATGCATGAAAAAGTAACTTTATTTCAACCAAGCAGTTTCCTAAATGAAGTGATGGTTGTTCTTTTGCTAGGAACTTTTGTTCCAAGATACTCATTAGTTCCTGGCACTTCTAGTTCCTGGGTGTTCAAACTCACTGATCTTTAAAACTGAAACACATTGCTTCCTCTTGATGTATCTTGCCCTTGGCCTATTAGAATCTTCAAAGCAAGATCAGTTTTTAGGCCAATTCACTCCTGATCAAAGTCACTGTAAATCAGGACAGACAATCTCTGAACAAGATATTGAAACCAGATTGAAACTGTATTTATCTCCAAAAGCTCTGATAGTTAACACTTTTATTTCTATGCTGTGGAGAGCTGACAAAGGTGGGCCAGCATTGTGACAGCCAATCAGGAGTCAGCTGGTGACAGCCAATAGAATGTTAGTGGCAAGAGGAGAATTCCATTAGTGACAATTGAAAGATAGATGGAGTTTTGTTTTCAGACAGCTAGGGTCTGATTGAGTGACAGTCCAGAAGTTAGAGACTGTGAGATCTAAAGTTGGAAGGAAACAACTTAGTTCTGTGACAGGATCAGATAGGGTTCTGTTACATCCAGAGAGTGACAGTTGGAGTAAGGGAGTGAAAGGACAGGCCCAATGCCATCAGGCCTGAAGAGGAAGAGCCCTCCCCTCCCTCCTTCCAACTGTCATCTTCTGGCCTTAGAGGGAGCGAAAGGACAGGCCCAATGCCATCGGGCCTGAAGAGGAAGAACCCTCCCCTCCCTCCTTCCAGCTGTCATCTTCTGGCCTGGGAGGGAGTGAAAGGACAGGCCCAACACCATTGTGCCCGGCCTCGATTAAGAAGAAGAGCCCTCCCTCCAGTCCATCTGCCTTGGTCCAGGGCTCAGAGGAAGAGAAGAATGCTGGACCTGATCCCCCCCCCCCACCATTTCCCTTCTCCTTTTGTGTCATGTCTTTTTAGATTATAAGCCTGAGGGCAGGGAACCGTCTATTAGCCCCTCTTTGTAAGCCGCCCAATTCCCAGTGATTGGAAGCATATAAATAAAGTATTATTATTATTATTATTATTATTATTGGTTCCAGAGAGAGGCAGGAACAGTTAGGAGTAGAGTCCAAAAGTGAGGGGCTTCCTACTGGTACACATCCAGAATTCAGAGAGAGGAAAAGTTGCTGGAGTGGGTTATCCTGTGGAATCAGGTTAGCCTAGTTAGCTAGGATTGAGATAGGTTTGAGAGGGAACCTAATACCAAGATTGTGAAAGTTTTAGTGAAAGTAGCTGCTATTATCTAGAAAAAGAGACAGTAAAATAACAATGTATAACTGAATGCAACAAAGTAAAACTGTAACAAGTGAATATACCAAATGAACAAGTGAAATATTGTCAAACTGCTGTTTAAGTAATGTTTTATTGGTAATTTCTTAAAAGCTTGCCTGGACCTGAAGACATACCATGCTACTATCCATCCAAAAATATTTTGAGAATAAGGTGGCAGTTATAAAGAGGTGGCAGGATCACAAGTTAAACAGAATAGTGAATATAAGTGAAAGGTCTTGACATAAATTGATGGCAGTTTTGGGATAAGAAAACCCATGGGGATGCCACAGTAGGAAAGTAGAAAAGTAGTAAGGTGAGTGGTCTCACCGCCACATATGCACACAAGGTATTACTTTGATAAGAGGACAGAAATGTCTACCATAAAAGTGCTTTCGCTTGGAGCATCGATCTTGCTTATTCTGCACACTGATATTCTGAAAAGCCAAGCTATGCCATCCAATGGCAAGGAATACCTGGAGTTGCAGTCCAACAGCAGATGATTCCTTGTTCTGATTCCTGAGCTGACTACTTTTCATTCTAACAGGTCAGCAAATGGCACAATTCAGTGGCCACAATCAAGCATCAAATTAAGTGTGCCTAAAGCCATTTATTGCAGTGAGTCTGCTTAACTGAGTCTGACCGTAGACAGTGATATATTTCAGTGCCAGCCCTACCATTAGGCAGAATGAGACAGCTACCAAAGAAGCAGGTAAGAAAGGTAGAAAATAGAAAGAGCAATGAATGTCATGCCGCCTGCCCTATGCTTCCTGAGTTAGCCTGCTTTCATATTCAGTGAAGGATGCCAATATTGAAACAAGATTCAGCTGCCATCTTTTGTATGTAGGAGGAGTGAGATATTACCTTGGCCTTGGCCTCAGGCAGTAAAATGACTTGGGCCAGCAGTGTCCTTCCCCAAATTTTATGATGATTCTGAATAAAGATGATATTGGATGACTCCTAAGAATGGTTCAGCAACCTACTGTGGGTTTCCAGGTAAATAGAATGCTATCAAATATAACAATCCTTCTTTGCTAATATTTCATGCATCCTCTCCACTTAAGAGTAAGAGTAGCAGGCCAATAACCCCAGTCTCACTGGAAATTCATAATAGTAAATTCACAAACCTCTGAATCAATATGTAAACAAAACAGACACCATAAGTGAACTTAGAAACACTTATTTTGACACAAATGGCAAAAATAGAAGTTTCTGGGTTACAAGAGACCATTGAAGGCCTTTAAAAAAAGCCAAAGAACACTTTATATCAGAGATTTCAATCCTAACACTTAATTTGCAACAAATAATTACTGTATATAGTCACGTATAAGTCTAGAAATTTAAGTTAACAAATTGACCCCAAAAAACTGGGTCAACTTATCCACGGATCAGTAAAAGTGCTGCACTTTAACTCTTATATTAAAAGAAGGGACAATCCCCTTATCTGAGAGAGAGGCAAAAGGTGATAGCTTAGTCCATCCAGAGAGCATCTAAAAGAAGCACCTGCCCTTAGGGTGAGCACAAACACTTATGTTTCTTGGAATTGTCTAAGTCCTTTGGCATCATTTTCCTCCGTTTTATCCTTTACATCCTTTGTTACATGCCCTTAGGTTTTACCCTCTACTTATCCATGGGTCAGAACAAAATCCATATTTTTTGCCCCAAAACCTGCCCTCAACCTATTCATGAGGTTGACTTATAGTTGAGTATATATGGTATGTTTCAGACTGGATAGACAAAATATTTTACAGGCTTTTGCACATAATATTCTGTTCACATCTGTGCGCCTGCAAGTTCATTTTCTCAGTGGAATCTGATGCATGAAATACATAATGAATACTGCCACAATACTCTTGGCTGTTTTATAGACTAACACTGCAATCTCTCTGGATATTTCTACAAGTCATATCAGCACAGTATAAACCACAGGGTTTTAAGAACTGTCAGGTCTGCACATTCCATTCCTTATCCTGACAAATGTTAATATCATATCACTGGACAAATAGCAAGAAAATTCTAGTAATGTCATGCCTTTACTTTAAATAAAAGTTTCCAGGAATTCACACCTTTGAATATTCTGGAGATGAGAGCCTAGATCCAGTTCAGCAGTACCTCAGGAAAACACCCCACCATCTATTCAGCCATGCATGTTATTTCAAAATAATTGTGTGAAAGTGTGAAATGAAATCAAGAAGGACATGCAAAGATGGGATAATGATTTGTCTTTTACAAATTACAATATCTGAATACTGTGATAAGACTATTGTATGCTCAGAAATGGAAGCATACTGTATTAACTACAAGACAAGAATGATTGTTAAAAATTAATAAGTTAGTAGAGATGGATAGATTGTGAATATTAATTTGAAAAATGTTGTTGGTGGACTTCAAGTGGCATGCAGAGTGGAGATCACCCTCAAAGAAATAGCTCCTGAGGGTGATCACCTATTGTGGGGACCAGTTCAGCTGGGGAGATTTGCCAGCTGATAAAAGGTAACCCCCCAATAAAGGAGAAGCAGAGAGGCTCAATTTGGTAAGCCTGGGCTCTTGGCGTTTTCTAAGACAGGAGATGAGAGATGGGAAATGTGAAAAAGAGCCATGGAAGACCTGAGCAAGACACATCCACATTGAACAGTCGTTTAGCGACACAAGCGCCACTGCCACTTTTTTAATCTAGGATTTATAAGAAGAAAAACAAGTAACCTATCAATAAATAAACTTTATGAAATAAAAGAACTCACCTACAAAAAATGAGGTGAGAGAGAAAACAAGAACTTGTGCGAAGTGAGAAGTGTGGAGATGTGGCACAGAGATTGGGAGAGAGAGAGAGAGAGAGAGATTCATAAGAGGAGGAAAGGAGGAGAGAGAAGAAGAGGGGAAGAAGACTCCAAGCCATGAACAAACATATCAAAGAGACAGTCTGAGGGACAGTGAAAGACATTTAGAGACATTTAAAGAAAGACATTTAAAAGACATTTAAAGAAAGGGATTGGCAATCAAAATAGCAAAAGACATTGACAATCAGGAACTGGGAACTAATAAAAAGTATGTGAGAAAGAAACAGGACTTAATACTTTTAGCTAAAGTGCAGAAGATAAAACAGAAAAAAATATGGTAAGAATATATTCTATATGGTTACCACAGCAAGGGTGATTTATGCACAAAAATGGAAAAGTAAAAATGCCCCTAGAGAGGAAGAATGGTTATGTAAGTTGTATGAAGTGATGTAAATTGATGAATTAACCCAGGCAATAAGAAATAGACCAAAAGAACAATTCTATGAAGAATGGGGGCAAATCATAGATTTTCTAAAATTAAAATGGGGAGACATAGCAATACTGAATCTATGGAATGATTGATTAGAGATGATATTCATACACAGAAACAGGGGAAATATAAGAAAGTCAAAGATAGAACAATCCGGAGACAAATACTGGTGGGAACCAAGTCAGCATGAAAGGGAAATCTGCAAGGAAGAAGAGAGTGGGTAAAAGTGTATAGAGAGAATAGAAGAGAAGAAAGAAGAGAATGAAGAAGGTGAAGTTAAGTGTAGAGGGTGTGAGTATGTGGCAGAAGGTGAGCGTAAGTGTGAGAAGGTATGGAGGAAGGGGAGGAGCTATGGAATAGGAGGAGAAAGGAGATGGAGATGGAAAGTGAGAGGAAGATAGAGAATGGAGAATGGAGAAGAGGAAGGAGAGAGAAAAGGAAAGGAAATTAGAACGATGGTAAAAGGATGGGAGGAAGAAAAGAATGGAAAATGAAGGTTAGGGAGGTGAATCGATGGTGAATAAGAAGAAAAGGAAAATTTAGTAGGAAAGATCAGATATAAGAAAGATAAAAAGCAGGTTACCAATAGGATGATGTTAGGTTAGAATGGTTAACAATAAGCTTCATAAGATGGTAGGATGTAGTTCAAATTGTTAAAGAGGATGTTTGAAAGACTGATGTTGAAAGTGATAATAGAAATTTTATTTGGTTTTTTAATGTTGCTGTTGTTAGCATTCGTCATTGGTTGTTATATGTAGTTTGATTGATGTTTGTTTTAATAATAAACTTTATTAAAAAATATAAAAGAGAAAAGTTGTTGGTAACTGTTTTGAAAGATTGGAAACCCACAATAGACTTTTTGAGAAAGAGTGAAGGTGATAAGATTATTACTGCTTTGATTACTCTGAGTTAAACTTACAGATGCAGTATAACATTTTAGGTTATAAAGAGGGAGCTAAAAGCATAGGAATTTACCATATAATCACAGAAAATATAGCTAGAAGTCATGTTTTATTTTATTGTTTAATATATATTGTTGTAGTCTGTATTTTTTATGTTTAGTTTCTTTATTTTGTATTTTGATTTAATGTAGTTTAATATGGGTGTTTTGTCTGGTGTACTGAATTTTTATTATATGTAGAACTTTAATAGAAATAATTTTTTTTAAAAAATGTTGTGCAACTAAAAATTATAAATTTAGCAACACTGCATAACAAAACCACATGGCAATATGCTGCTTTTTACATTAAAAACCAGCACTGTAAAAAAAAAACCACACACACACACACAAAACAACAACAACAACAACAACAACAACAACAACAACAGTGAGATTGTTTTCCCCCTGGGAAACTGTGCAGTTTTCAGTGCATATTTTTAAAAAGAGTGTAGTTTTTGACCACAAAGCTGTGCAGTTTCTCAGACTCCTGTACATTTTTCAAAAACTGTGCAGTTAACATTGCACTGGGAACAAAATATTCCCATAACTGGCAGGAATTTTTTTATGTGCCATTTTTCTTCTTACCTAAGTTTCTCAAGGGCTTAGGAAGTCTAAATTCAACCCCAGTTGTAAATTCAATGCATTTCTATCCCATCTATAAAGTAAAGGGTTTATCAAAGACAAAAGGAGGGAGGCTTTTATCCAGCAATTCACTCTCTTCCTTCTCCATCCTCCAGTATAGCAGCTACTGGAGACAAGGCCCTTCTCAATTATAGAGGGGGAAGCAGCAGCTATGGGGGGGGGGGTAATAATTAGTTGCACAAGGAGGTGTGTTACACCATCCTCCTAAAAATACATTCAGGAATTGCACAAACACACTGACACAACTGGATCGTGACTGTAGAAAAACAATGCAACTTCCCATTACAAGCTTTGTGTTTTTGGTTAATTGCACGGTTGACAAGAACATTTACAAATATTAATTTGCATCCTCATTTAACAAATAATCAAATTATTCTGCAATGTTTGGAGTTGTCTTAACTTTATTCTTGGTTGCTACAAATTGTTTTATGTTGTTCTGTGTTTTATGTTGTTGTTAACAACTTTGTTCTTTTCTATTTAATTGTGATATTACTGTATGTGTTTTTAATCTATATTGTAAGATGCTTTAGGGTCTTCATCTAAAAGATAGAATACTTTTCTTCCCTTTGAATATCTATCTTCCAAATAAGTAGTAAATAAATGTTAATGCATGCATATTGTATGCACACTATTAAAAACCAGTATTTGTTTATGCCTTCACTTCTCTTATACATTCATGAATATGTAAATAAGACAATCATAAATAAATCATGGTTTCTTTTACCACACAAAGATCAATGAATTCAGGCTGCAACAATGTCTTAATGTGCTTTGCACTTGTTACTTCAAAAAATCCTATTTATCTGGCAATGTATTTTCTTACCTTTCTGACATGGGATTAGTAGTTTCAGCTTCCAAAACAATTTCATCTTTACTAGATTCTGCAGTTGTTCGTACCCAGGGAGTTGGACATGCTGTCTTCAATAAGATATAGGCATGCTTACATGCTTGCTATAACATCTTTATGACAAGTCCCTAGTATCTATGACAGTAAAGAGGAACAAATAACTCAGACAATATCTGTAACAAAAATTTTAAAATGCTAAAAACAGACTAGTCAAGACATAATGTTACTAATTATGCATTCATCTTTTATGGCTAAATTTACTTCCCAGTCCCTACACAGAGATTTGGAATTATCAAGAGGCAGAATACTGTCATTTTTTAAAAAAGACCATGGAGGTACTTCTGGCATCACCTATCTTTCTTTCAGCGCAACACATACAAATAATTTCTTCCCAACTAAGAAGGTCAGTGCCTAGTATACTCTAATGATGATTTAAACACTGCTATGGAGAAGCACAAAAAGCAGCACCGGGTGCCCTCTGTAACAGCTCATCAGTAATACTGTTCCACAAATCAGAAATTACAGGAAACAGCATTCTTCAGTGACTAAGGCTGAAATATGTCATATTGTTTAACATGTTAACACCCAAATCCAAATTCAGTTATTTATATAAATATTGTAGCTGTTTATTTTGATTCTCATGTGGAAAATCAACCACAATCAATTGAAGATATTTCATTCCTTCACAGACAAAAGGACACATGTGTCCAATCTGCATCAGAGTGTGTTCAAAATTTTGGCCAGGCAACAAGAGGGTAAAAGTTCATAACACTGAAAAACACAAAAAATTACTAATTTAGGAAGGGATACCATGGAATTTATGTCAGCCATCCACATCCACAGATCCTTCATCCATGGATTCAATCATCCACAGCTTGAAAATAATAAACAAAGAAATAAAAATATCCAAAAAAGTACACCTTGATTTTGCCATTTTATATACTGTAATGGATACCATTTTGTTTATGTCACTGTATATAATAGGACTTGAGTATCCAAAGATTTTGGTATTCACGGGGATCCTGAATCAAAGCCCAGTGGATATGAATGGCCCACTGTACTAAGTTTGGCAAATGCAGTGCACACACGCACACCTGTGATCCTCCTGCTGAGTTATAATTGAGTGCAAATTACTTCTGCAGTTTGAACTCAATTTTCAGCAATTGAAGTAAGTGGAGGACAAGGAGGAAAGGTGGTTGGAGGAGAGAGAGTTCAGGACACTTTAAAAGCAGCTGAAAAGAGAGACAGTAGAAAATTAACTAAGGCTGTTCCATAACTAAGGTATGATATTTGGAAGGAAAGATCCACTTAGGAAAAGCACACCATTTTACTGAGACCACAGACACACCATGTGGTATTTGCTCACTAATTTCAAACAGACAGATTATATGCTCAACCTCATACCTTTGATTAGTGATCTGAGCAGAGTGCCTTGCTTGGATTTCTTTCATTGTGTGTGATTTTTGGGTTTGTTTGTTTTTTTTTTTTGTTATAGTTTGTTTTGTTTTTAAGATCCAGCAATGTGCATGTCATGATACTGTTTTAATCAGACACAAGGCACATAAGAGTTGTCAAATCCCTCTGATATCAAGCCCAAGAACGATGTCACAGCATGGATAAGATTTTTTTTAAGTGACAGAGGTTAAAAAAAATGTCCCAACTGAGAAAAATCAATCCATGTGCTATTCTCCTTGAGTTCAAAATTTTGTGCACTCTGGGGCACTATTCAATTGCTTTTAAGCAAGAATTGCCAAAGGAGGTCAAAACATTCATAATGCTCATAATGTGAAGAAATACAAGCTAGGCACAGTCCTCATAGAAGTGAGCATTTCTGTAGACTGTCTTATTTGGTACAAGCAGTACAAGTTCATTTTCAGTTGGTTTCTCAGCATCCCACCAGCATTTTTGCTTGAGTGGATTTTGACACAGTTCCCCCTTGCTGCTACCCCAGCAATTGGGCCTTATCTGGAAGAAAGGCAAAATACAAATAAAATAAAATAAAATATCATTTTGGGGGGTATATTCTTCACTAAAGTATGCATTTTTATACACTTTCTCATTGCTTGAAGCATATTTGAGTATATGTGTCACATCTGATCTATCATTTTAATCATATACTAAAGCATCTATAGTGAATAGTCCAGTTTACAACCACTTTAATGGCCATGGCTGAATGCTATGGAATTCTGGGAATGGTTTTTCTCTTGTGCCCCAATAAACTACCATTCCCAGAATTTCATAGCATTGAGCCATGGCTGTGATGTCAAACTGGTTTATTTCTGCTGTGCAGATACAGCTTTAGCGGCTGCCCCTAGGCTTGGCCCCTTTCTCCTTTGGTCCGCTGGGCGCAGCCGTGTGGAGGCTGTGCTCAGCCGACCAAACCAGGAAGGAGCTCTGAAACGGAGCTCCTTCCTGCTCCGCGCTAAGGGCGCACTAAGCGCCCTGGCGCGGAGCGCCGCCCCGTATAGAGGCGGTGGCCATGTGGAACAGCCGCTGCCATTTTGTGCGCGCAGAGTGCGCACTAGGATTAGGGGGGGTGCGGAAGCTCCACGCGTACTTTTGTGCCCGTCTGTAACAGGCCCATATTACCTTTTAAAAGGATTTAAAACTCTTTTACATTATTGTTTTACATTTGATTGCTTTTTTTAAAAAAAAAACAACTCCTGTAGTACTATATATTTTAGCTGTATTTTATTTTAACCTGTACTCTTAGGTGCCTTGGGTCTTGTATTCGGAAACAGGTGGAATATAATTTAAATACACAAGTCATTGTTCCATCCTGAACCTTCATTTGCTTGATACAACCAGCAGAAATGAGTGAGAAGATCTCTATGCTGGTTACTGGTTCAAATCACTTCAGCTCTTCAACCTATTATCTATTCAGAGTTATAGAAATCTAGTCCCTGATGCACAAAACATGCACCTGAACATAAGTTGTCTAATGGTCTGGTTTCTTTTGAATATTTCTAATGCATGTGACTGTACAGATAATGAAAATCAATGTAACGCACTCGAGGACATGGGAGTGCTACTACATTTCATAGTCCTGATGAGAACTCTGTACCAAGGTCAAGAGGCCACAGTAAGAACTGAATTTTGGGGGAAAGAGTGGTAAAGAGGTCAGGCTAGACTACATAGTATCATCCTCTTTATTCAATTTATATGCTGAAATCATCATAAGAAAAGCAGAGTTAGATTCAGAAGGAGGAGTGAAGATAGGAGGAAGAAACATGAACAATCTAAGGTATGTGGATGAGACAATAATACTGCAGAAGACATCACAGACTTGGAACAATTATTTTGTAAGGTCAAAGGCAGGGTTAATGCTGAACATAAAGACAACAAAAATAATGACCACAGAAGACATTAATTCAATCTGGATAATAAAGAAATTGAAATAGTCAAAGAATTCCCATACCTAGGAATTCTGGAGTTTATCACACGGGGGGAATCCCTTGCAAAAACAGCGGTTTAAATTGGGAAAAAAACACAAAAGCAAGTTGATTTTCACACATCATTGTTAAACAAATGTTAACCTGAATGGAAAGAGATGGGAAAGCAGACAAAAGCCACTCCTTTTTATTTTTAGAAAATCCTAAAAGTAAAAAGGAGCAGCTTTTGTTTACTTTCTGTTCAGGTTAATACATGTTTAACAATGACGTTGTGTGAAAATAAACCTCCTTTTGCAGGTTTTTTTCTACCTTTTAAATCTCATTTTTGCACAGGATTTCCCCCATGTGATAAACTCCACTGACTAGAGTGGAGACTGCAGTCAAGAAATAAGAAGACTAGGAATGGGCAGGGCAGCCAAAATGATTAGGATACCATGGACAGCCAAAAAGTCAAACAAATGGATCCTTGAACAGATCAAGCCAGAGCTCTCCTTAGAAGCCAAAATCATAGAATCATAGAATCATAGAATCGTAGAGTTGGAAGAGACCACAAGGGCCATCCAGTCCAACCCCATTCTGCCATGCAGGAAATCACAATCAAAGCATCCCCGACAGATGGCCATCCAGCCTCTGTTTGAAGACCTCCAAGGAAGAAGACTCCACTACACTTCGAGGGAGTTTGTTCCACTGTCAAACAGCCCTTACTCTCAGGAAGTTCCTCCTAATGTTGAGGTGGAATCTCTTTTCCTGCAGCTTGCATCCATTGCTCCGGGTCCTAGTCTCTGGAGCAGCAGAAAACAAGCTTGCTCCCTCCTCAATTGATGCTGTTGTACTTTGGCCACATAATGAGAAGTTATGGATCACTAGAAAAACAATAATGCTAGGAAAGATAGAGGGGGAAAGAAGGAAGGGAAGACCACAAGCAAGTTAGATGGACTCAGTCAGGGGAGACACAGGCATTTGAAGGTACTGAGCAGAATACTGGAGGATAGGTCTTGCGGATGTTTCATCCACTGGGTTGCCATGAGTTGGGGACAACTTGAGGGCAGTTAACAACAACAACAAAATGAAGGTGTCTCTACAACTTTGTTACACATTATGTGCCTAATATATGAACTGAATATTCAAGTCAATGTTTTGATCTGTTGTCAATGATCATAATTTTTTTTATTTGTTGCTAAATATATTTATTGATATGGTCTGCATGATCCCTATGTAGCCCCTAGTTCAGGGTCAATTTAGGGACTGTGAAAATTCCAGAAGCCTTACTTACCAGGCAGCAACCACTGCAATTAATGGAGCTCCTCTCCTTGGTAGCTGGGGAAGCAACTGACTGAGCTTCCCACCCTTCCTTATATGAGCACTCTCTAGTATGAGGTGGAACTGTGACAATTATGGCATTTCTACCTACCACAATGGGGATTAGTTATGAAAGGGGTTAGAGATATCAATCAGCTGCTTTTCTGAACAATAGGAGAGCAGACAGCCATTCATTGCAAAAACTGCATCCTTGTAAAGTGGGATTACTGGGCAGAATTCACTGCATAGCTCCGTAACTATGGTATTCACAACTTCTCATTTATAATTCCCCACTAGGTTTCTGGTTGCTATTAGATTTTATTTGGTAAAAACTACCTATTGTTGTAGGCCAGTGTTAGTTTAGTGTCAGTTGCTTCTTTTTAATCACTTTATTTTATAGAGCAAGAAATGCCATTCAGAAACAAATCCTTCAATTAATGTATGTTTAACCAAAACAGCTCTGAGAATACTTTTTTATTATGTATATTTATTATGTATGTTTTATTATGTATATTATACAGATTTAATATGAATAATAAGCAGTAAAAAGTGTTTGTTGAAAGATGTAAATCATATCCAAGCCTAATAACTTTGGATTAAAACCATGATTAAAGCATTAAAACATGGTTGACCAAGCTTTCTAATATATAAAATAATGTTTCACAGTATTAATGTAAGAAGCAGGATTTCTTTTTTTTCCCATTAAAACATTAGACGTCAGACGACGAGCTTTTTAGTAATTGTGATAATACTGTGATTTTATTGGATATATTGTAATATGTATATTTTTTATCTTATGCTGTGATCCCGCCTCGATCCGCAGGGAGAGACGGGAAATATAAATAAAGAATTTATTATTATTATTACAGTGGACCCTTGTTATATGCTGGGGTTTTGTTCCAAGATTCCCTGTGGATAAAAAAATCTGTGGATGCTCAAGTCCCATTAAATGTAATGACATAGCAAAATGGTGTCCCTTATAAAAGATGGAAAATCAAGGTTTGATATTTGAAATTTATACTTTCTTTGAACATTTTCAAACCGTGTATGCTTGAATCTGGCTATTAAAAAATCCATGTATAAGAAGGGCCGACTGTATTATTATTAGTGCAAAAAAAAAAAGTGGTTTAAACAAAATAAACACCACAGGTTGTTTGTTTGTTTGTTTTTGAAAAATTCCCCTAACCCTGCTATAGCTTGATTTTCTCTCTGAAATGTTTGCTTGAAAACTCATTACTGAATTATTTTTCACATTATGAATCCTAGTTGAGAATGTGAATTGCTTCTGTTAAAAATCACTGCATTTGAGACAATGTGGAAAGAATCATAGGAAGCGATTGATCTCAGATAACTGTTCAAGACCTTTGCAGTGATAAGTGATGAATATGCATGTATAATCTCACCCCAGCGTATTTGTTTTCAGTAGCAAGCATAACAGATATCTTTGTTTTCCACTGTTGATACTGAGAAAATAGAATTGCTGCAATGAGTGTAGCATAATTAGCATCACCACATTCCCCCACGCTTCTCCTACTCTTTTCTAATTACTAAGCCCTTGAGAGTTTGTAATTTATTCAACAGGAAGCTTAGCCCACAACCTCACTCTAAACAGTGCAGTGTGTGCCACTTTGTAAAAGGGTCAGCCGTTCATGACTTTATAACTGATAAACAAATAATAGAATCTGAACTAGTGGGAGTAATGACATGTGCCATCTGAACCCTATATAATAGTTGCAGTTTAATAACTGCATTTTGCAGTTATTCTGAGTGCAAAAGAATACACTTCACTCTAAAAGCATTCAAGCATCCAAAATCTGCTGGCAAGTGGTACAAAACAAACTCTCTTTCCAGCCACCTCAGTGTTACCATAGTATTTGGCTAATTGGTTGAGTGTTGATTGTATGCCACAACTGGTAGGGTATGAGCAATTCAATTCTTCCTCTTTAATAACATTCTGAGGCATCAGGAGGCATCTGCTCAAGGCACTGTATGAAACAATACTTAAAACATGCAATATTTCTCCTCTACTATTTAACTCTACTATTTAATATTCAGTGCAGAAGACTGAAGATAGTCTTCATTAGTTACAATCACAATGTAATTATAACTCAGTTATTGATTGAAAGGAACAAATAAACATATAACTAGGTAAGGCCAAAGTTTGCTTCACACAATGAAGATTATCACACACAGCTTTAAACCACAATTATAGTAGTAAAATAACACCTTTGGCGATACTTATCACAAAATGTTCCCACTGATTCATAGCTGTTGCATCTCCCAAGCATGGTTAGGTTGTTTCAATGAGTTCTCAATCATGTGGCAGTCCCATTAATCCTCATGTGCAAAACATTGGGACAGCAGCAGTTACAATATAGTGAAGGGGAGGTGGACAGGGGGAGAGGAGAAGACTTTGACACTATTCCCAAGCAGCTCAATTAATTTTATTTTATTTTATGTATATTTCTTTTCTTTTAAAAATTAAATTGCATTAAGCATAACTCTGGAATTGTGTTAAAACGTAAGAATAATTTAAAAACAAACAAACCCAAAAGCACACTCAAAGGGGCATAGGGGGTGGGTTAAGGGGGGATGCAGAAAATAATGCAATGGCAGAAACAGCCCTAGTTACACTATTGACAAGATATGTGATAATGACTGCTCAGAAATTGGTATGTTTACAATTTCTTTAACTAGCACAATTGCAGAAAGAATGTGATTCATTTGACAACGTCTACTGTTTCTATTGTGAATGAAATTAGGCTGCCAGGTTCAATAATGTTGCAAATTCTCTCTATTTAACACTGTATTTTTATCAAGTTGAAGGGATATCAAGACAGTAGTGATATGATATGTATAAAATATTGAGCTACAGTACTTTTAACTGGGGGAAAATACCATCAAAGCTATAATTAACTTTTTTTGAGAAAACTATCCCATGTAAGCAGAAATTGTTATAATTACAGCTGTTCAGACGTACGAACACAATTAGAATTTTATTTATTTATTTATTTAGTCTTCACTTTTTTAAAACTAAGGGAAGTACGTGCTGGTATGTTTTCATCTTTCAAATATTTTTATGTTCCCCAATAAAAATACCATATTTTCCAGCGTATAAGACGACTGGGCGTGTAAGATGACCCCCAACTTTTCCAGTTAAAATATAGAGTTTGGGATATACTCGCCATATAAGACTACCCCTCTTCCAACACACACCAAATAAAAATTTAAAAAACATCAGATTTGATTTCAATATAGTAATTTTAATTCAAATGCTTAAGACATGCAGATACTTAGCAGGAAAACTTGTTTACAAAGCCTGCTTGGATTGGTTAGCTCTCCCTGCCTGCCCAGCCTTCCCTGTCTCCAAGACTATCAGAGCGGTAGCGCCAACATGGCTTTTTTTTTTCCATACCCCAGGCATCCCGGATGCCTGCAGCTTGCTCCGCCCTTCAGTTACATATGCGGCGACTGCCGATTCTCCAGTCCAGCTCATTTGTTTCACCACCTGCCGTATAAGATGACACCCGGAGTATAAGACAACCCCCAACTTTTGAGAAGATTTTCCTGGGTTAAAAAGTAGTCTTATATGCCAGAAAATACTGTAATTTCTAAGTAAAGATTTGAAGCTGGGTGACCTTGGGCGAGTCAAACAATCTTACCCCCAGAAATCCCATGATAGGTTAGCCTTAGGATCACCATAAGTTGGAAATGATTTGAAGGCATGCAACAACATGAACAACAACATAAACAACCAACTTTGAATAATATTTAAATCACTAATGCATCTGAGGAAGTAGACTGAAGCCTTTGAAAGCTCATACTGCCAATTTATTTCTTTCATTTAGTCTCAAAGATGCTACAAGATCTCTCTACGTACTGATTCTACAGATTGAGATAGCTATATCTTTGAATTCTATGACTCTAAATAATGTCACTCATTTTGTCACTTAATCATATTTAACTTGAATATGATATTTGATTAGTACTTACATGTGATGTTCTATGAAATGATACTTAAACACAGACATACATTTCAGATATCTGCATAATATGTAGGGTTAACATGATATTGTGTTTTAGTTTGCTTTACTAATTGCAAATCAAATAAGCATGATAAATCATACATGTAACTAACACATACACAAATTTAAGTACAAAAAAATAACTTATACCCTTCAATTCTTCTGAGAAAACGGCAGCATAAATAGTAAAATGAATACCTTTAATAATCAGACCTTAGTCACCTCTAATAATTAGACATTACATAGCACTACATTAGTTTAAGGAATTTCTTTTTAATCATGATACCATTATGTGATAGTAATTCCCAAAAGAAGGAAAGATATGATTTTCAGTAATACAGTGGGCCATTGATAACTGCTGGGGTTTGGTTCAAGATCTACATAGATACCAAAATATGTGAACGCTCAAGTCAGATTATGTACAATGGCCTAGTAAAATGGTGTCTCCTTATATAAAGTGGAAAAATAAAGTTTTGCTTTTTGAATGTGTGTATGTGCATGTATGTGTGTGTGAATAACTTCAGGCTGTGGATGGTTGAATCCATAGATGCAGAATCAGTGGATATGAAGGGTTAACTTATATCTATGGCAGTATTTTAGAAGTTATGACTTTTCCTATTGAAAACAGAGGGTTATAACGTAAGAACAATTGTAGCCATAGTAGGACCGACTGTACTGTATTTCAAATCAGATGATCAGAGAATTTTAATCAAATTATAATGTATTTCTAGACATATCTTAATGACAATATTCTAATCACATCAGCTTCTCCCCTGCCACCATATTTTTGTTGTCATTAAATGCAATATGGCATCATTGTTTGACTAAGTAATTTTGTTTTTAATACTACAAAGAATTGCATATTTCATTTTGAATTGGCAAACATTCCAATTACATTGATAAACATAAGTAAGCTACAGATGCTTCTGCTTTAAATTGGATCAACAAAAAGTTTGGATGCTGTTAGCTCCCTATTATTTGCAACTCTTGCTCTCCATTTCAGCTAACTAGAAGCAAAAGCCACTCCACGTTTGGTATTCACTCAATGCACAGTTAAGTGTCATAGTCTAATACACTGGGCATAGAAGATCAGATTTGGAAAAATGTTTGGTTGGATGCAGCTGTGTCTTTTTTCTTAATAGTTTTGTTGGTGAAACTGGAAGGGGGCAATTTTATTCCTGCAATGCTTCTTCCTCCAGCAAAAGGCTGGAAAATCTGCTCCATGGGATCCCCCAGACCTGTGGAGAAGAGTAATGTGGGGCTGTCACAAAGAAAGAGACTGTTTAACCCCTGGTAATACTACTGAGAGGCCACCAATGGTATTATTCCCCCTTTCCTCTATGGAATTGAGATATGACAGGCAAAAATATTATTACAGTATATCAGTCATTCCTATAATTCTAAACTTTTCAGAGCTTCTGATGGTCATTTTCCAATCATTCTTCAACTCTCACTCTCAAGATGGTAGCAGAGTGACATTTTATTTATTTATTTATTTATTTTTACTTACATGCTTACTTTCAATGCAAATTCAAAGGGCAACATGAGTATCCTGCTTACCTCTACTGAGGGTAGCATAGCAGGGGAGTATACAAAGGAATAGTACAGAGTCCGGTCCAAAGGTCACATAATACCAGTCAGTCAGTTACAGGAAAGGGCAGAGGCAAGAGCAAAGTCACAAGGCAAGTCCAGGGGTCAGAAAACCAGAGTCATGAATTCAAGAGCAAGGAACAACAAGACTGATTGTTGGCTGCAAAGAAACTCTGCAGTTGGAGGTCTTGTAAAAGGCCTCTGCTTTTCTCAGCTGAAACCTATTAGCTGTCCTCTTGTCATCTAGCCTGGAAGAATGCCTCAAAGATTCCTTGACCTGTCTTTGCTTCACAGGTCCTAGCAGCACCTGCAGTCTAGAGTCCGTTTCTCCCTATGCAGGTTCCTGAGCCTCCTCTGAGACTGCTGATCCAGACAGTCCCAGATCTGTTCCTGTCTCAGCCTCCTCCATATTTTCAGAGTCTGAGTCCTCTGACTCTTACTCTAAGGAGCTCAGTGTGTTCTAAATGTGAATGCACATGGGTGCATGTGGAACAGGATGGGGCCCAGAACCCCATTTTAACACACGCTGGAATGCCGCCTTTGCCGCCAGGCATTCCAGTTAAGTCCCCGTTCCATCTCAGAGAGCGCCATTTCTGGGGACGCTTAGAAACAGTTTTTAGAAAAGGTGCTCTCTGAGACGGAACAGGGATGCAACTGGAATGCCGGCAGCAAAGGCGGCATTCCAGCGTGCGATAAAATGGGGTTCTGGGACCCATCTCATTCCGTACGTGTGCACGCGCACGCACATTTAGAACACACTGGGCCCGTTTTAGGGGCTGTGCGATAAACTTCTAAATCAGGCCCAGGGCAGTCCATGACACTGAGACTTGTGTACAATCCACATAAACAAACACAAAGTGTAGAATAAGGGTGTATAAATTATTCGGAGCAAAGTAGCAAGTACAAAGGTGTTTGTGAGAATGAGTTAAGAAAGGGATATCAGGGGTTTTAGTTTTAATTGCTGTTTTTATCCTTGATATTGTATTTTTAATATGTTATACTATTTAATACTGTCTTAAGGGGGGGAGGGATAAAGTGTTTTTAATTGTCATATTTTATATTTTACTGTTGTTAACCGCCCGGATTGGTTTGCCAGAGGGCGGTATACAAATAAATATTATTATTATTATTATTATTATTATTATTATTATTATTATAAAATATTATTATTATTATTTGTTGTTCTCAATGAACAAGTACTTTGTGAGGGTTAGCACAACTACCTTGAACTCCTCTTGGCACAGACTGCAAATACAATTTGAACAATGATCAGTAAGTGTATGTATACTTTAAGACATTAAAACAGAATATTTTAAAACTCATATATAGGATTTGTGTACTTAATTATTTTCATACAAAAATGCTGAACAAACATAATGGAACTGAATCACTGAATTGTTTCAAATGCCATCAAGGAAATTATGTATCTATGATTAGCATGTAAATACTAATCCTCAAAATTGGGGATAACATTTATATAAAAAAAATTTAAAGCATTACTTGAAAACATGGTAGAGCAAAGCTGTGCAAACTACTCAAGATTTAAAGCAAGAATGTTAGTTAAACCACACAATAGTTACAGAACTGATATATTTTAAGTGAAAATCAACTTACTATATGATGCTGGACAAAAACTACTGCCCCCTTCCATTTGTTGAAAGGTTAGGTCTCTGTTGGTCTGACTTCTTTTATTAATGTGGGATCAACAGAACAATAAAGAATATACCCAATTTTAATTACATTTCTAATTAAAAACCTCAATTACTGTTCACTTTGTTTACTCAAGATAACAGAGATATGATTCACATTTTACTGCAAATCAGATATTACTGAACTTGGCATTTTCTTACAAGTGAATGTATGCTAGATCTGGCGTTTTATTATCCCAAACTTAATCAATAAAACCCCAAAGTTTATATATTGCTTTATCAGTAACTGTACAATAAGAAAGTCTGTTATTAATTGGGTGACCAAAAAATCCATTTGGATCTTGTGGCTGGGGTACTGAGTTTAAATATTTCTGTTTTATATTATATACATGTATGGATTCCATAAAAATCATAACTCATTATTTATTTAGGTTGATTACCAAAGCTTACATCTCTTGTCTAGTAACAAGTATATTCTTGATGACCAATTACTGGTATCAGTACCACATAACCAGCCATGGAAAATAACCAGGAAAATTTATGAATTCACTCTTAAATGTTCATTGAAAATCTTTAGTTATCCTTTCTAATTACTTGAGGGTCAATTCTATTTACAGTGAAAACTTCTATTGTTAAAATCTCCATCAAAGAAGTTCTCAGGTACTAACTTTGATGTAGGATCATTTAACCAGAAAATCATATTTTGCATTTAAAAAGTAATACCTTCTTAGCAAAACACCTTGTACCTTTCCCTTTTTAAATAACTTTTTATGGATTATTCTGCATTTCTATTAAAAATGAGTTTAATATCTAGAGTAAGCCCCACCTGAGTTCCTCATATGGAATTTACATATGTTTATGCATAGTGATCATTGTGCAGTGTTCTGAATATGAGATTTTTTTTATTAAATTTACTTTGAGTGAAATTAACACCAGTTTGTGGGATATCATGTATGAATTGTTATGTCAATCAAAGCATTTAAGATATATGAAAACCACCAACATTACCCAGAGAAACCTGAATTCATTCAATTACCCATTGCAGCTTTCCAACCAAAATCTAGAAATGTATTTTTTGTGCTACAAGAGTCCTGCATAACACCTTTTCAAGAGAAATAGGCCAGACAGGAAAGGAGGAGAAATAGCATTATGTGTCAAGGATGTTTACAGCTATAAGGACATCCAAGACTTCAATCTTGAAAGTCAGGTGGAGAGCATCTGGGTAATAATGAAAAAGGAGGAAAACAACAGGGATGTTATTATAGGACTCTACTACAGATCCCCAAGTCAGACTGAGGAAATGAATGATGTCTTTCTAGAACAGGTGAGATGTTCCAGAGAGATGTAGGAGACTACACATTCAGAAAGGAGAGATGGGTGACATCAACTATGCTAGTATTTGCTGGAAATCAAATGCAGGCAAAACGTTAAGGACTAGCAAATTCCTCACTTGCCCTGAAGACAATTTCATTGTACAAAAGGTGGAAAAAGCAATAAGAGGATCAGGTATTTTAGATCTGATCCTAAACAAGAGGGATGACCTGGTAAATGGGGTACAAGTGGTGAGATCCTTAGGTGAGAGTGATCATGTTCTCCTGGAGTTTGTTATACAATGGAAAGAAGCCAGGCATAGTTAGATGCACATTCTAGATTTAAGAGAGCTGATTTCAGTAACCCTAGGGAAATACTAAGGGTGATCTCATGTCAGGAATATTCAAAGAGAAGAGAGTTCAGGAGAGATGGGAGTTTCTCAAAAGAGAGAAACAGAATCTCAAACTGTTCCAATGAGTACAAAAATGGGAGGTGGCTTAAGAAACCAGGATGGATGACTAAATCTGCAGTGTGTCTTTTTGGACCTACAACATATTCATTTTAGAAAGAAGAAAACTGTCTGCATTTGGTCTCTCTCTCTCTCTCTCTCTCTCTCTCTCTCTCTGGCAAAGGGAAAAGATGGGATGCTGCTCCGTTTGAAAGCAAAGCAATAAGAGCTTGAGGGGAAAAGTGGTCCTGAGAAGGTTCCCGGAAGGTTCTTTCCTTTTATCAACGGAGGGAGGGAGAAGAAGGTGGAATTTCCATGCTGGGAAGATCCCTTCAAAAAGAAAAACTTGGGGGAAAAGTGAAATCTGTGAGGAGGAGTCAGGAGGAAAATGACTGCAAGCTGGACACCTTGGTGCCCTTTGCATTATGAATGAATATCCCTTTTGGATCCTTTTCAGGAGATGGAAGTTTTTGAGGGAATTAGGAATAATAGTGCACCTGCCCTGGAGAAATAGCCCACTTTCACACCACTGTGGCTCCAAACTATGGGGTCCTGGGATTTGTACTTTGACAAAGGGCTTCTTGAGCCTTCTCTGCCCATGACTCTTTGTGCATCTTCTTGTTGTTGTTGTGTGCCTTCAAGTGGTTTCTGATTTATGGCGACCCTATGTCCAGGGCCTGCCAGCTCCCTCTTCCAGCCTCCACTTCCTGCCCATAGAGGGTCTGAGCAAGAACACCCCCCTAGGCCCCAGCCATCCTCCTCGGCTGCTTCAGGGCCCACTAAAATGAATATGTTGTAGGTCCAAAAAGACACTCCCTCCTGGGCCCTCAGCCCAAAACAAGAGTGGCACGTCATTGGCTTACTCCACCATGGCCCAGAAAGGCAGCCAAGGCGATGGTGGAGGGGCACTAAGGAGAGAGGCGGGCTTTCCCTCCTTTTCCTCAGCTCCCACCTCTCTTCCCTGGCTGGACTGAAGGAGGCCTTCGTGCTGGCCCTCCCAGGCAGTCACCTGTCCCGCTTGGAAGAAGAGGCTGCCAGGATTATTTCTGCAGCACGGAGGAGGGAGGAGGAAGGCACTGTTTGGCACCACTTTAGTTGCCAGGGCTCCATGTGAAATCTCCAGCTGGGTGCCCAGCCGCTGGCAGCACTTCCCACCCAGCACCACAGTGGCTGCCATCTTGGAGGAGGAGGAGGAGACGTGACTCATGTGACGAGGGAAGTATGGGGGAAGCAGCCAAGTATTCCTGCCTTGTTCCAGTCACGTTTAGTCAATTCCCAGTGCAGCTGGAGCTTGACAAAATGTGCCTGCCTGGAACAAGCAGGAATCCGGGATTGGAGGGTCCAAAATGCCCAGTTGGGCGGGACAGTTTTTGGATCTGCCAATCCGGGATTGTCCCGCAAAAAAACATGAAATGGCAACCCTAAATACAACTGTTATGTGAATTAGTCATTGGTTGAACAGAAAAATCCTAAGGGTGCTTAGCAATGGCTCCTCTTCATCTTGGAGAAAAGTGACCAGGGGGTGCCACAGGGTTCTGTCCTAGGCCCAGTGCTATTCAACATCTTTATCAATGACATGGACCAAAGAATAGAGGGCATGCTTTTCAAATTTGCAGATGACACCAAATTACGAGGAGCAACTAATACTCCAGAGGAGAGTATCAGAATTCAAAATGAGCTTAATAGATTAGAACGCTGGGACAAAACTAACAAAATGAACTTCAACAGGCAGAAATATAAGGTACTGCACTTAGGGTGGAAAATGAAATGAACAGATATAGGATGGGTGACACGTGGCTGAATGAGACTACATGTGAAAGGGATCTGGGAGTCCAAGTAGACCAGTAATTGAACATGAGTCAACAGTTTGATGCGGCAGCTAAAAAGTCCAATAAGATTCTAGGCTGCATCAATATAGGTATAGTGTCTAGATCAAGGGAAGTAATAGTGCCACTCCATTCTGCTTTCATCAGGCATCACCTTGAATACTGTGTCCAGTTCTGGGCACCACAATTCAAAAAGGGTGTTGACAAGCTGGAGTATGTCCAGAGGAGGGAACTAAAATGGTGAAGGGTCTGGAAACCATGCCCTATGAGGAAAGACTCAGGGATCTGGGGATGTTTAGCTTGGAGAAGAGAAGGTTAAGAGGTGATATGATAGTTTAAATATTTTAAGGGATGTCATATTGAGGAGGGAGCCAGCTTGTTTTCTGCTAGTCCAGAGACTAGGACCCGTAGCAATGGATGCAAGCTACAGGAAAAGAGATTCCACCTCAACATTAGGAGGAACTTCCTGACAGTAAGGGCTGTTCAACTGTGGAACACTCTTCCTCCAAGTGTAGTGGAGTCTCCTTCCTTAGAGTTTTTTAAGGAGAGGCTGGATGGCCATCTGTTGGGGATGCTTTGATTGAGATTTCTTGCATGGCAGGGGGTTGGACTGGATGGCCCCTGTGGTCTCTTTCAACTCTATGGGACTAAGGAGCTCAACCATCCCCATATAAAAGAGCAAGGGGCTGTTTTTGATCTCATGAATCAATGTTTTTTTGGCTAGGATCACCGTGGTTCCACACCAATCCCGCTTGCTTGGCCATCTCTTAAAGCTTCAGTCCCATAAGCATAAGCAGAGGTACAACTGTGATGGGGAAGGAATGAGCATATTGCTTCTCCAAATAAAAAGTCCATCTTCCCTCCCCCATGAAATTTTTCCAAAATTTCTAGCATTGCAGAGTAATTTTCTCTGTTAAGCAGCTGAACCTTTGGATGCCTAAACCATTTTTTCTAAATGCTCAACTGAAGTCTTACATTAAAGAAATGAGGTCTGAAGGGAAATTTAACCTGGGGGGGACAGAATTCTTGCTTGGGGGCAATGCCTCATTCCTTTCTCCATAGCTATATCTCTATTCATAAGAGCATATTTTTGGATGGTATTGAAAGTTCCAGTGTATCTGTGAGAGGTGCACCTTATTTCTGGACTCTTCTATTCATACATATGATAAAACCCACTGATGCCATCCTGTTGCTCTCCCATAGGGATCAAGATCAGTGAACCATGAGATCTGACAGAGCTCTCTACAATGACCTTAACCATATTCTCTATAGTAGAAAGGATGCTGGGAAATGGAGCCTATAATTACATCAGTTACAAGCAAAAGCATCAACATCAGAATATTATTCTTTAAAGCTCACATTCCATTTCTCAGTAATTGATAGATGTCTTAAAAGAATGTGAAGGAATCAAAAGTATATTTACTGAATTTACTATTTCTATGAATAAAACCTTTGGTAAACATAAATAAACTTGAGTTTGTGAAGCATTGTATTTGCTGCCAAGACTGAGTGTACATCCACAACTGATTTGTGACACTCATTCAAAATAATCCACACCTGGGAGAGTTCAATGCTATCGAGGGGAATCTGTTTACAAAAAGCTTTCTCTGTCATTCATATGCATCTCACACATATGCACCTTGAAACAAGAGCCAAAAGAAGGGCATGATAGGTATGGATTTATGCATGGTGCAAATAAGGACAAAAAAAAGTCAAACAGTATTAGAGCTCAGGGTCATCCAATGATGCAAAATGATTGGCAATTCAGGAAAGGCAAAAGGATACAGTGGGCCTTTGTTATCTGCTGAGGTATGGTTCCAGGATCCCCCGTGGATCCCCAGATTTGTGGATGCTCATCCCATTAAATATAATGGCATAGTGAAATAGCATAATCAATGTTTACATTTTGGTGTTGGATTGTTTGTGTATTGTTGAATATTTTCAAGCCATGGATAAAGAATTTGTGGATACTGAGGGCCAAGTGTACAATTGTGCCTCCTTCATAAAAGTCTTGTTATACCCACTCAGCCCCATTTTTCCTCCTTGCCCTCTGTTTAGCTGGATGCCTTTTGGAGCATCAGGATGTAGAGGATGGTGAAGAGGAAACACAGGCTTTGGGTGTCATGTTGGAGCAATAAACAATGGAATAAAAGTTTGATCTGGGAAAGAATGAGATTCTGCTCCTGCAAATCCTACTGTGGCTGTGTGTGCCTGCCTGTAACAGGCAATGCAAATAGCAGCTGCCTTGGTCCAGGCCTTGGGGGTAGAGCGGAACTGCTGGACCTCTTACCCTTTCCCTCCACCACTCCCTTCTCCTTCTGTGTCATGTCTTTTTAGATTGTAAGCCCGAGGGCAGGGAACTGTCTAACTAAAAAGACTGTATGTACAGCGCTATGTAAATTTACAGCGCTTCATAAATAAAGGTTAATAATAATAATAATAACAGCTGCCTCCAGAATTCTTTATTGATAATGTGCAAACAACAAAACAGAGGGGAAGGGGAAAGCAGATTACCAGGCTTCACAAGCTTCCCCAAGCATGTTTAAAACAAAACAAAACAAAAACAAAACAAAACATAGATCTATAGGCCAAAATGAATATAATAATAATAATAAAAAAAAGCTGAAAGTGAATAAAAATAAAAATCATCCCTGGATATATTTTGGAAGACACATTCCTTTGGTCTCAAGATGGTTCACAATGTTTTTGTTTATTTATGCAAGGTTACCTGACCTGGTTGTTTCATTTCACTCATTCATATTGTTAATTTTGAATAAAAAGCTTGCTGAAGCATATTACACTTCTTTTTTGTATTGTAGGAATCTATTCCTAGCTCTGGTACCACCACTACTGTTGTTTGTTGTTGTTGTTGTTGTTGCTGAAGAGCACATATACTTTGTCAACTAAAGTATACTTGTACTTCTTCACACATTATATACAGTAATTAAAAGATGGAATTCACTATTATGAATGTAGTATGGTGAATGAGACTATCAATGGCTACCAGTCAGGATGACTATATATAATGTTCAGCATCAGCAGCAAGCTCTCTCTAAATACAAGCTGCAAAGATACATGATGGGAAGAGAACATTTTTGGCTTCCCATCCGGTTGGCCACTGCAGACGAAAATGCCGAACTATATAAGCTTTTGCTCTGAGCCAGTATTGTTCAGGGAGAGCATACTGTCTCATGATTCTTGTTATCTGTTTCTTATACTTTGTTATCTATTCAAAAGCTGTAAACACATTATAGGTAGAACCCATGTATATTTTTGATGTTTTGAATTGCTGTTTATAACAAATATAACTCCAAAGAACAACAACACCTATCACATAAATGATAATTTAAGACTTTCTAACCAGGAGCCTTATTCCTCCCAAAACCATTTCAAGTATGCAGGCAGCACTCCAGAACACCACCCAGTGAAAAACAAATGATTAGGTGGCAGATTATCAAGACTGAAAAGTGATAGTATGATACAAAAATTCAATGAGAGACAATATGGGCCATAATAAAAATTACAAGAGCTGGATTCACATCCAAATTGTTCCTCCCATTGTATGAACAAAGCAGCTGTCTCAGGTGGCAGTTGCTAGGGGAATGGCAAGATATTTGTAGGCAGAAATATGAGGGCTGTGGTGCCCGCTAAGTTAGACTGCTGGCTTCATAAAGCTGCCTTGCCATTGACTAGTGTAAAAGTGAGAAACAACTGCAGCTCAATCACCTGCTAAATTTGGAATGAGGATCCATCTTGCCCTTTGCTTTAAGTCCTGCCATGCACTGTATATACACTACAGATGGAAGCCTACTTCTGAGTCAGTTCACACAGGCAGCCAGGGAAGCTGCACAAAGAAATTGTCAAAGGCAACTGATTTTTTTATGGAGAAGAACACTAAAGCTAAAAATATATACATATATACAAATGTACAATGTTTGTTTATTGGTTTGTTTAATTTATATCCTATCTTTTTCCAGCAGAAGACACTAAGTGGCATACAAGGTTCAGTAAAATGAAGTTTCATTAAAATCTTATTTTACAAAAGGGTTTTTTTTAAAAAATTAAGAATTCTGTTAAGAAAGCACTTGGTTAAAATAGTTTAAGACACATGTAGAACACAGTAAAGAGAGAGAGAGAGAAATATAGCATCCCGTTTTCAAAATACCTTAGGCTACATAATTTAAGTATCAAATGTCTGCATAAATGAAAAAAAAAGGTCTTTACCTGTTGGTGGAAAGAGACCAAAAAGAGGGCTGAGCTATGGGTTAAAAAAAAAAAGCTTTTGGTAACTTTTCCTATTGTGAAATGTCAGGGATTCAGAAATGTTTGCTGATCTATCCATAGATCTCAGTTTACCTTTGGGATACCCTTGATACAGAATGTTTATATGACTGAAATGTAAGGGACAGATAAAATCTACTTTGCCATGGTCACCTGTCTTTGTTCTAATCAGAAGTAGCCTCATTTTTCCACTTTTGTCCCTCATCTTCTTTTACTAATTATGAATAATAGATATGAAGATGTTTTTCCTATAAACATTCCATCTGTTCTGATGAGCTTCTTCCTAGTCATTAAACATTTGCTACTCTTGATGAACAGGGATTAGCATCCCATTTTAATTCTTCTGGTAGAGGAAGAATGCTTGAAATATCAGCTGGTAATTATAAAATATTCAGCAAATCTCTATTGTTTCATGTGTAAGAGAGCTTACAAAACAAATTTCACTGTATGTATGATACAGTCCTAACTATTCAGACTTTAGTGTGCCTGAATAATAATAATTTTCCCACCATTTGAAACCAAAAGATTCCAAGAATTATATGTATGTTATGGCTTTTTAAACAATAGGAAACATAAACATAAATACATTATTAAACAGCAAAAGAAACATCACCAAAGCCTGAGGAGGAGAATTGCTTTGTATACAAACACAGTTAAAGTGATATTTCCCAAACTATGGAATATCTAAACTACAGGCATTTTCTACAGCACCATGGAAATAATTCATACTTAATAGAAACAATCAACCAAGTCACTCCAAAGAAAATGCTTATTTGGAAATAACTCTTCTCCACCCAACATTCTGGCAGTCTCAGCTACACCCAGAACAATTTAATAGACCAGGAAATTGGCAAACACAATAGTATTCAAAAGCAATAAAGTATAGAATATTAAACTGTTGAAGCCTTTTATGTACAATATGGCTATGGTTATATGAGTGGTCATCACTGTTCAGATTTTAATGGCAACTTCTAACTTATGCCACAACAACACAATGACAGACGCTGTGATATTTCGGTGAGGAAACAGCTAAAAATATCTTTGATCAGCTTTCGCTAGCTTGGTGACATGTTAAGACCTACAGCAAGTGGCTATGCTCCATTTCTTCCCTATGGCCAAGTACAGACTGGCACTTTGCGCCGGCCTGGGGTTGAAAGTAGGGCTTGGGAAAGTGGAGCATCCGCAAGCTTCCCAGCCTTACCATGTTGTCTGGGTGCCATCTTTGCGCCCCACCATTTACACGGTGCATGCAACAATGACGTGTCTCGTGCACTGTGTCCAAACACTACGGTACACAAGGGACATCATCACATCACTCCAGGGCGTCTCAGCAGTGGTGGAGAAAGGAGCTGCGTCTCGCAGCTCCTTTTTCCAGGCACATTGTGGCCATTGTCCGGGAAAGCTGCCAGCAACACTGACAGTTGCTGATAACAGAGCCTTTAGTTTAGTGGAAGTAAAGCAGACCTTGCAAAGAAGCAGTCCGAGGGCAGGTCAAGAATACGAGCCGAAGTCAGGATTCCAGAGATTCCAACGTTCCGAAAGTCAAGCCGAAGTCAGGATACCGGGAAACAGCGTAGTCAAACAGTCCAAGGTCAAAACAGCCAAGAGATAACGAAGTCCGGTCCGAGGTCAAGGTAACAAAGAATCCAGATACTAGGAGCTAGTGCTAGCAGCAATCAGATCATGCAATAAACTCTAGCAACCCGCATTAGTCTCTCTCCACTTAAGTAAGGGAACTCCCTCGTGGCCACCTGAGGCTGGTTGGCTAATTGCCTCTCGGCAATCCTCTGTGATCTGCGTCTGCAAGCACTCTCGGCTCTTCTCTCTTTGTAAGAAGGCACCTGCAGGCAAGCTTCGTCTCCAGAGTCACCACTAGGCTGTGGTACCATAGGAAGCCTCTCTTTGGCACTAGAACCTGGTTGAACCTCCTCCTCTGGGGCTGGAGGATCACAGCTGGGACCTGGCAGGGCAGGAACAGCACCTGGCGTTGCCTCAATCAGTCCTTGCTCTGGAGGAGGCTCATCCTCCTCCTCATCCTCCAAGAGCTGATCTTGGCTGGCCATGACAGCCATGCCATTTGGTTGGCCTGGCCACAATCCCTATAGGGTATATTTTAGTTTCTGAAATTTACCATCCCCGGAGCTGATAAATATCTGGACTCACCCCCACCCAATTTACCATTTGTAGACATTGGTCATCTGTAGATATTAAGGAAGTCACTACCTGCATCCTCTTTCATCCTCTGTCACTGGCCATTTGATGCCTCTCTGAAAGCCCATGAAGTTTTAATGGACTCAAAGACCAGGAGCTAATCAGTGGCCAGTGTGGGCAGGGCTAGTCCTTTACTGAATGAACCTGAGGGGAAACACATATTTCACTAAAATCCAGCAGAGGGATATAAATTTAGTCAACCAGTGGCTCCTCTTCAGGAGCAATGACAGACTTATTTAAAAATCTAACAAGAAAATAGCATGGCATACTGGTGAATATAGCACAGAAAAGTTCAATTCTCCATCCAGCTTCTGTTCCTCGTGCCCTGGACAAAGTGTAATCTACATCATAGGAATATTAACAGACTAAAACCCCTCCATAAGGTACCTTCAGAAAATGTAAGCTATATTTTTTTAATGAAATAGTAATGATATTAGCAAGTGTTCATTCTATCAAATCAGGTCTTCTGTTATGTAACCTATGTGACCATACACTTGACAGCAGGATTCCAACCAGGTCAACCTTACTGAAATAGAAAAGTTTATTAAGAGAGAGAGAGAGAGATGATCAAATGGATTGCCAACAATGTAATGTATTATAGTACACTATTAGTTAAGAAGGCTAAAAAAAATAGTATATGACCTTGACTGAAAGTTAATGAAAACTCTGACAAAGGAATAAAACTAAAAACCTAAAGACCCTATTTTCCAGTGTCCAACTTTCAGATAACTTTAAAACATTTTAGTCTAAATACTATTTGCTCAAGTGAGACTGAATCATCTCTGTTCCCTAAGATGCTGAAACCCCATTAACATTTTAAAATTAGTTCTCAAGAGACAAGATGCATGGATACCTAATGGCTGTGTACATTAATTTACGTGTGATGATTCATGCATATTTAAACTTGCCAATTGTCAGATATTACTGAAATTAAAAATTAAGCTCCTTGCAAGTGTATTGTCAGAAGCCATCATGACAGACCATGCATGCTTAGTAACATCATAAGGAAAGGCTCTACCTCATCACCTCACAGGGCATAACATGAGGAATTAGAGGGGTTTACATTCCTATAACAAAATGACTTGCAGATAGAACAAAATGTCAATATATTTTGAAAAAATACATATTTTTTAAAAAATATATTTGAGCTGAAAAGAACCTGACATTATAAACAATGACTACCTACTAAATGTGGCTATTGCCAACCAGGGAAGGTTTTTTTTAGGGGGGGGGGGTTGTTTTTTATTTGGAGGTTGTTGTTTGCTTTAATTGTTTTGTTTTGTTGCAAAATTTACCAAAATTTTCAACTCATGCATTTAGTATTTTTAAAACTTATGGTTTAAATAATTTGAATGCTTAAGGAAGTGAAACTGACACAATCAGACAACTTTTCCCATTTTACAAAGAGAAAAAGAATTATTATTCTTGGGAGATATCCAACAAGGGATGACAGCTGTGTTAGCCGACCTGGTGGGGGAAAGGATGAAGCAGATGCCTTAAGGGGGGTTGGGGATAATTTGGTGTACACCTAGGCACCCTCTTGTGTTGAAAGGTCGTAATCTGGGCAGCCTTTACAGGTCAAGGGAACTGGAGGTTGCTCCAGAAACAGCCTTTAGGGAAGATATGGGGTTTTATTTTCTCTTGCAAACTTGAGGGAGTTTGGGAGAGTGTGCCTCATTTACCTCCCTATGACTGGCTAAGGATACAATCCAAGTCGTCGGATTGCCTTCAGAGTCTGATGTTTTTGCCTAATGGGAAGGCTGAACAGATGGGATCGGAAAGACACCTGGCTTCAGCTGAACCTGCATCAGGATTCCATCTTCATTTGATGTCTCTCAAGAGTTAAAGCTAAGAGTTCTCGTTAAATAAATTTCAGGTTTAATAAATGGCCCATTTTATTCATACAATTTACGAGTCTGGTCTCTTTATTTCCTGTGGGGGTCTCAAACAGGAGCAGAGGTTGGGCAGGATCATAACTACAATGGCCTCAGGAGTGATATTTCCTTACAACTACATCAATTAATGTTTGCCAGTTGCCCTTCAGAAAGAAATTTATCAACTAAACTATCAGTAGACTAATCTACAAAGAAAACTAAAAAGCAACTTCAGCAAAGCAGTATCTTTTTCAGTAACTGCCACCTGCCATGCACTCCCTGTGTCTTACCTTTGGTACTACCATTTCAAAAGTATGAAGACATTAAAGTAGCTAGGGACCATGCATTCCAACATGAACAGAATTTTCCTATCAGAATTCTCAGAAGAAAAGGGGCATTGGAAAAGCATACCAAAAAGCTATACAGTGGTACCTCGGGATACGAAATACCCAGGTTACGAAATTTTCGGGATACGAAAAAATCCCATAGGGAATTATTGTTTCGGGTTACGAATGTTTTTTCGGGTTACGAAAAAACTTTTGGTGCTTTTTTCGGCTTTTTCGCACGGAATCGCGGCTTTTCCCCATTAGCGCCTATGGCAATTCGGCTTACGAAGGCTTTTCGGGTTACGAAAGCGGCCGCGTTACGAATTAATTTCGTAACCCGAGGCACCACTGTACTCACACTGAACTGGCTGTAGTCCAAGAAACTGCTAAATCCCTGCCGGTCACCAATTATTCCATACACAAGTACAAAGCTACTTTCCATCTCTGCACAGCTGGTATGCACACACTTCACACAGAACAGAGAGGTTGTAATGTATTATAAATCCCATAATTACATTTTTTGGGTGCGGAAGAGGCTTTTCTATATTTTAATCTAGGATGCATACCTAAAGTTTATCTGACATCCTTTACAGAGGGAAAAAATTCTATGTCTAATAACTTTAGAAAGAACACTATTTTCTAATGCCACTTAATTTCCCCACAGTATTAAACCAGATACTTATTAGGAGCTGACAAGCAAGATATTAGTGTAACATAATACTCCCACATGTCACCCCAGAAACTGGTATTAAGAATTACACTATCTTTGATATCACAATAGCCATGTATTAGTATTAGTATCAGTATTAGACACTGATAGAATTATCTCCATGATAAAATGTTTCATAGGAAACTTCACCCTTCTTTGATTGTCTTTTTGCATTGTCTCAGACATAAGTGTGGTCTTCACAGTTGCCACCTTAATTTTCATACAACTCTAATTAACATCGACAACTATACTGTCCCCATTTTAACAGTCCTACAGAGGTGAAACCCAGGTGAGAGTGGCTGGGCTAAATTTCTTCAGTGATCTATATCATGTATTCTCTATCTTGCCAGAAGTGATCCAAATGTTGGCAATCGAATGAGGTACTATTATGAAAGGTGCACTTCATAATAGTAAAAGCAAAAGCCCTCAAATTGACAAATATCGACACATCTAGGGAAATTAAAGTGACAATATTTTTTAACTCCCCAAATAAATTCAGGGCATATAGAACAACTCCCAGTACTGGGAGAGGGGCTGCATTGTCCCCTAATGGCACCTTGGAACACTATCTCTCTCCAATGTCCTCCCTCAATCTTTTTTCATACAAATTGCCCCACAATCCTTATGGAGCTTGGGGACAATTTTACTTTGTTTTTGAGCCACATCCTGGACAGCTTTAAGCCCAGAAGAGACCATATTCAATAAGAAAGCAAAATAGAATACAGGTTTGTAGAAATGTAGAGATGGGGTTAAAATGTGGCCCATGGTTGTACGTGAGGATGCTCTCCAATCCTCTGAGATGGCAGAGTGTATAGCTTCCCAATTTTTAATAATATTTTCCCAAAATGCCACTCACAATTTCATCACATTCCCCCCTTCAAAGTATTTTGAGCCCAGGAGATACATTTTTGAATTGGGTCTCTTCCTGTTAGGAGAAAAAATTGCTCATCTGGGACCTAAAACAGCCAGGGGTGGGAGGGGACCAAACTGATATCATGGGGCACTGAGGGCAAAATATTTTTGTATTGTAGGGAAGTTGGGGGCAGTGGGTGCTAACGTCACTAGGAGCGCCAACAGTGCTACCCAATCCCTGACAGGTCCCCCACCTCACCCTACAGATATGGAGTCAATTTTTACTTAAAAAAAAAATTCAAGCAATTTTTTTTAAAAAATTGAGCATCACTTCCCAAACACATGATAATATAACAAGTACTGCCTTGATTATCTAAATCAGCATAGAAAAGAAGAAGAAAGGTTTCAAATACTTGTTATATTTTCAGTGAAAGCATATTGAATGAACTGGTATTCAACTTCTTGGTGACTTCTAACAGATGGTCTCTGTTGAACATCTACAGTGGTGAACGGAGTCTCACAAAGGCTGATATAAAATGAATCTATCTATCTATCTATCTATCTATCTATCTATCTATCTATCTATCTATCTATCTATCTATCTATCT
>NC_056525.1:196567949-196591325 GCF_019175285.1 Sceloporus undulatus | reverse complement strand
CAGCCCACTGGTTGTTTACATATAATATGGTGAGAGCAATAATTTGCCTTCTTCTATTCATTTTTGCTCCCCCCCCCATTGTTTAAAACTAATCCCGAGGCTTACAATTTCATGGAACAGGACGGATCCATATTTTACCTGTCACACACAGATTTCTTCACTAAATTTACCACACAGTAATAAAATTAATAGTGCCTGAAACTGTAAGGCACCCCTTATAGGTCTGAATCCATTACTTCTCTTTTATTTGCCACATGAAAATGAAACTGGTTTCAACCCACCCTTCAACAGATGGTGTCTGTCAGCAGTTGAACCTGATCATTAGCCTAGGTATTTTAACAAGGGACTGCTGCTACTTTTCTCTGATGTCAGATTAGGACTCCTCAATCCAGTCAGACGATGACCTTTTTTATTTAACATGAAGCTATTTCACTTTTTTATTTCTCTCATGTTTAAGTCTTTCCTACTAAGCTCTGTTACCCTTGTCAAGGTCAGAAGTGTGCTTTCTGTCACTGAATGCCAAGTGATAGGTGCACACCTGACAACCTCAGAATGAATGTTTTGAGACCTGATGCAAATTATATCTAGAACAAGCAGTCAGTAACTTTTCCCCTAAGGTTACTTTTGAATTAGTAATTTTTACACTTTGAAGACAAAATCACAGCTGAATATTGTTGTAGTTCTCTTTCTTGCAAGCTTACAAATACATTTAATCTTCTAACTATTCGGTATTATACTTCTCATTCTGAATACATGAATATCTGCCACTTTGAATGGTGGGGTTTATTGTATACACTTATTGGGAAGCAAGACTTATTGAACACACTGGGTTTTATTTCCATTTAGGCAAGAAGACAGTTATACTCCAAACATTTTATCATGTGCCCTCAAATAGACTATTCCAAATGTAGTATGCAAACAAGAAAAGATACATGTGAATATAATATTTCCCTCACATTTTTGCCATTGTGGGTTTTTTTGTTTTAAAAAAATCACACTCTGTGTTTATGCAATACACACAATGATAGCAACATGGAATTCAATAAATAGAAGAGGAAAGGCATATGTGTGTGGCAGAAAAAATAGTTTTGCCAAAATATTTCAAAATGCATAGCATACATTTGGGTAGTTTTAACACACTTGTTTTAAGAATATAATTGGAGGAGACATGGCATAGTCACTTATTTATAACAAGGAAGGTAATTAAGCACTAAGAGATGCCACTTTTCAAACACAGAGTATTTTAAAATGTAGCATTTGCACAGAGTTATTCTTAAATTCATTGCCACTGATACTACAAGCATCTGTTAAGTAGGTGGATTACCATATACTGCATCTTCTTTCATAGTGGATCTTATATAACATCACTTACAGTAGTCATCAAACTATCACTGATTATTTTTATTCTTCACAATCACAAAGTATTGTCATTGTTTATTTTCAGATTTCCAAATTTAAAGTGTTGTTACTCTAATTTAATATCTCTTTTTCATATGTTTGGAGTTATCTGAAAAATAATATACATTAGAAAGTGGTGCTTAGAAAACCTGCTATAAGGTGGTTGTTCTGATGGATGTTCTTCCATCAATTGAATGGGAAGGGGAAATCACCAATTCCCCACTACTTACCTTCATGTGCCCCCAAACATGCTTTACATAGATGGGCTACTCCCAGAGTCAAATTTCATGTACAATAAAAGGTTTCATAGGTGAGAGGAAGACAGTTTTAGTTTACTTGCAGTGAAACACAAGAATAATATTCATTTTAGGTCAACTTGCCTGAATTTGGATGGTGATATTCCAGCTATTTACAACCCAAAGACATTGGTGTCCTGGGACACTCATTTGGTAGAACTAGTATTTGGCTAGGGCCTAAATCAGTCTGAGATCCTATATGTGTTAGAAAGGTGCAATAAGTACTGACCTATTTCTGTGTGAGCATGGAAAGGATTGAGCTGCATATTTTATTAATCAAATTCCTACATTTGAAATATTCAGATTAAATCAGTAGTTTCCACATACCTTATATATATATATATATCTTGTCCTGCCCACAGCACTCATTCTCCTAGTTTAACATATTTATGTTCATAAAAGCATATACATGTTCAATTAAATAGTTTGAGCTTGTGGATAGCCCTGTGATAGAAGTTAAATGCATACAGGCTGAGTCTCCTTTATTCAGATTTATGAAATCAGCAATATTCCAAAAACCTAAACTTTTATCATGTTTTGCTGAGATAATGACACCTTTGCTTTCTGATGGTCCGTGCACACAGTTATTAAAAATATTGCATAAAGTTAATCCAGATTCTGTGTATAAGATGTATGTGAAACACAAATGAATGTTGTGTTTAGACCTCTGTCCCATTACCAAGATATCTCATTATGTACATATATGCAAATACAGGTATTCTGAAATCCACACCCCCACCCCCACCCCCACCATAAAATCTAAAACATTTCTGATCCCAAGCATTTCAGATAAGGAAGGCTCAACCTTTAATTCTATTTATATTTTCTTTGAAAGATATGTGGAAAATATTAATAACTCACAACTTCTTTATTCACATTAATGTGGCTCATCAAGTCACTGATTGCACAGTGCAAAGTTACAGCAGTGTGGCTATGTTGTACACATGCCATGTAATTCATTTGCTGGATCACCCAATTGTGAAACAATCACTCAGCTCACAGGATCATCATAAGTCAAACCCACCTTGATGGCACTATGATGACAACACACCAATGTGCTCTCCTGTTAAATAACTAATGATAGTTCTCCATGCGCTAAGGGACACCCAACATCTTACAAAACACAAACTGTAATGGTTACATTGTCAGAACTCTACTTATGCAATCACAATCAGGATATGACTCTTATGCAACATCCTAAAAACTGACTCTCCTGTATGATGGTACTTACACTGACATATGTTATCAACAGCACTTCAGCCATACAGTGCTTCCACTGGGACATGACCTCCTACTGATGGGTTTGAATCAGGCATGTAGTTCCATGAATATGCAACTCCTTCCATTTGCAGTGAAGGCTTTACTGGACATGGAAGACATCTAAATTCTACCTGAACTTACAGTGCTATCTCCCATACTGTTTCAAAGGCTTTCCCAGAAAACAAGGGAACAAAAGCAAAGGAGAAATAATTAGAACTCATCTGTCTTTTTCTCTGAAAGTAAAGTATCTGAGGACCAGGATTCCACTCATAGAAAATGTGGATCCAACAGTCTCGTAAGGCTTGCAGTCCCTCTTGAAAAGGGCAGCATCACAGGCAGCAGCAAATAATCCGTGAATAATCAAACCTGCAAAAGTCAAACCCACAAATGTAGAGAGCCAACTCATTATTCAGGAAAATTTACCAGTATCCCCAAGCATGCGGAATAATTGTAAAAATGCCAGATTATGTCTCAGAAATCATATTTCCCAACTGTTCAGTTTAGCTTTGGTCATTTAAAAATTCTGTGAAGCAAAGCATAACATTTTGCAAGGACAAACTTTTTATTACATTTTACATGAAGGTTATACTTAGTAAAAGGACTGTTTCTCATGTCTTTAGCAATACACTGATATAATGTGTCACCACTTTAAAAGGGATTTTAATTTAAAACCCTCTGCTATTTACAAATTGCCAGTCACTTTGCCATGCCATCTTCGACTGGAACAGAAAGGATTAAGGATGTGTGCGTGTGTGTGTGTGAGAGAGAGAGAGAGAGTGTGTGTGTGTGTGTGTGTGTGTATATATATATATATATATATATATATAGAGAGAGAGAGAGAGAGAGAGAGAGAAATATAATCCTACCCTTTTTCTGGAAGAATAAATGCTAGTCCTGTTTTCATAAGTGCAAAGTGTTTAAACAATAATTGATTAAACTTATACCCTACTTATCCACTAAAACTAGTATTCAAGGCAGCTAACAATGAAACACAAATATAAAAGTATAGCTAATACATAAAAATAGAAACAAGCTTCAAATAAAACATACTGAATTAAAGTATAAAGCATATTGTTAAATAATAAACAATAAAAGATATGAGCTCTTAATCTGACAGGTTTGTCCTAAATATGTTAGAAAGCTAAAGCCAATCAAGAACTGGATTCCTTTATACTTCAGTTTGCTATTGTTTGTCTTCAACTCATTTCTGACTTATGAACGTATTTTTTTTATTGGCAAGATTTATTCAGAGAAGGTTTGCCATGGCCTTCCTCTAAGGCTGAGAGAGCATGACTTGGGTTCCCATGGCTGAGCAGGGATTCAAATTCTGGTCTCCCAGAGTCCTAGTCCAATTACTCAAACCACTATTCCACATTGGCCCTCCTACACTTCAGTACTGTGCTTTTAATATCACTAAAATAACTATCATATACAAATTATTCTAAGACAAATATTATTATCATCTTTTCTAATGAGTCATGTCTTCTCATGATGTACCCAAAATATGAAAACATCATTAGTATCTGGGCTTTTAGAAAGAGTTCAGATCTAATTTGTTCTAGGAGCCATTTGTTTGTTTTATCTGTAGAACTCTTCTTTAACACCACATCTGAAATAAGTTGATTTTCTTACTATCAACTTTCTTCATCATTTCTATCACCTTTCTTCACCATCCAGCTCTCATACCTATACATGGTGATGGGGAATACAATGGTTTGAACAATACTCACTTTAGTGTTCAGCTGTATATCTTTGCAATTTAGGATCTTGTCTAGTTCTTCCATAGCTGCCCTTCCCAGTGCTAATCTTCTCCTAATTTCCTGACTGCAATTTCAGTTAGCAAGGGCTGATAGGAACTGTAGTCCAAAAATCTGCTGCAATCCACTTGAGTTTCCAAGCATGTCTTCTACAGGCAGCCTCATATCAAATGCACTACAAAGTAGATCTTATCAAAGCACATGTCAATGTAGCCATATCTGACATGCAGCAATGGCTCCAGCTGACATGTTAGTTTTAACTATGTAAATGCAATCCTAGCCATAACTGAAATCTGGGCATCCAAGCACAGGGCTAAGTCAATGCATATACTCAAGCTGAGAAACTGAGTCTTCAGGGGCACTACAACCCGAGGCAGCACAGGCTGAATTGCTATTCTCTGATCTGCCTTTTGACTGCCCTGGATCAAGTCTCAATGTGTTCAGGCTCATTTAGTCGTTACAGTTTTAATTACTTATTCCCCTTAAAATTAAAGTATCATCCAAAATCCACAAAACAATGATACCTTTATTGGAACAACCAAAATGCACATTATACATGTTGCAAGTTTTCGAAGCTCCACTGGCTTCTTTATCAGGCAAAGGTGTTAAAATGATACAAGAAAGAACAAAGTGATGATGTTAGTCATAGCCCTGGCCAACACAACTACCCCTGGATATGTGTCTTGTCTTTCAGTGACCATTGCAATTACCTCAAATTCAGTATTGCCCTCAATGTTTGGAAGAAAAGGAAAGAGAAAAGTGAGGGTGACTCCAGGATGAATTCTTAAACTACTATATCATGTTTTTCCTAGTTACTCTCTGTACAAGTTAAGCCCCTGTGGCTTCATAATTTTAGTTTTTGGACACATTTGTAAAGACTTCAGCTCTTCATTTGAACTGAGGACTGTTTTATTCTAGAATCTTAGTAGCAGTTGTTATTATTTATTTATTTATATCCTGCTTTTCTCCCAATATAGTGACTCAGGGTGGCTAATAACAAATTCTAACATTTTAAACACACAAGTGTTGAAAAGTATAAAGTTAAAAAAAAGCAATTAAGTTATTTATAAAGTTAAAAAGAAGCTCTTGAGCTTTGCTAGTTTTGATTCCCTCCACATTTCCTCTACTGTGCTAAGATCAGTGCATAAAGGACAAGTGAAATGGGTTTTAAAATATGCTATACAGTATTACCTGTAACTAGAGGTACAGAAGAATGTACAAGTTTTATTTCCTGAAAGCAAGTGGCAAATATAGTATGTAACAGGATTTCAAATGGTTTATTGTGAATCTTCAAAAAGCTGGTAGAAGGAAGTAGACTGCTCAAGAAAGTATGTAATTAGAGAAGTGAGGTGGTATGTAAAAATATATGGTCACAAATTCAGTCAACATTAGAATGAGGCATGATAATGAAGTATGCAGCACTCTGTAGAATAATATGGTGGCCAGCAGTTCAGAGTGAACTCTGCACTGTTCATCTAAAACAACTAATGTGGATGAAAGTAGCTGAGCTATATCTAGTTAGACCCCATTAGCCTACCCAATATTGTAAATGTTTATTTATTAAGTGCTTGTGACATCACCCATTGTCCAAATATTTGCTCCCCATCACCACTACTAGGTCTAAATAAAATATATTTGGAAGAAATTATTAGATTTTACTGACTTGCTTTTAAAAAATTCATTCCAACATAGCTTATCAATATTAGGAGACTGGGGTGGTAGTATCTAAATAAACTATGGCCCCATACAGACAGGCCCAAATTAAACTGCTTCGAGTTACTTTGGAGGTATGCTGTTTCAATGATGCATGCATATTAAGAGTCATGAAGCCGCGCCAAAGCCATGATCCAGCCCTAAGGATTAGAGCGCAGCTTTGGCACAGCTTCTGGACTCTTAGTACACATGCATCATTGAAACTGCATTCCTCCAAAGTGACCCAAAGCAGCTTTATTTTGGCCTGTCTGTATGGGGCCTATATTAGGAGCCTCTACTTCAAGCTAGGATTTATCAAAATTTTATATAAGAAAATATTTCAGGTTCCACAAACCAGTTTTTACAGTCAATATTAAGATGGCTATTAAAAAAGCCTTAACTATGCAGAATGAACAGAATCGAGCCTTGCTGTTCCCCAACAATGGCTTATCAGCATCTGCTTCATGAAGATAAGAACTTTACAGCTCTTACAAGATACCCTTATTCATATCTCAGAGGATAATCTGGTTATAATCTGATGATGATACAGTATCTCTCTCTGTCCCCACAGTCTTTTCAAAAGCCTTCTGATCATTTTATCATTTCTGTTTCTAAAGGTTGTGGTACTGAAGCTGCATGCTGAGTAATAATCCAAATGCACCCACATAATGTGATCATCTGTTTGTATCCTGTCCTAAACTCCTCAGGATACTTCCATTATAATTTAGGGTTGGAATGGGAGCTTCAGATTTTGACCCTTAGTATTATTAACAACTACAGATGCCCCTTGGAACTCGTGGGGGATCCCTTCTGCCATGGCCCCAATTCAGCCAAGAAAGGGACGGCTGCAGGCCACCCCTTTGGGGCGGTCTGTATAGCCCCTAACTTCAAACCTCAAGAACATTCCCTTACATTATTATCATCAGGCTTGTTATATGATTTATCATCTAGAGAGACCAGATTTGTAGGCATTCAAGATTTCTTGATAGCAGCATCATAATCCTGAAGAAAATGGTTTCCTTTATTATTTTGCTCTAGAAGGGTAATAAAAATTTTCCCTGTTCCGTTATGTTTTTAATTTCCAATGCTTCTTTTAAAAGATTACTCTGTGGCTTTTTTTTACTTTATTTTTGGGGCCTCAAGTATCAGTATTTTTTTATTATATACCCTCATATATGTGTGTGTGTGTGTGTGTGTGTGTGTGTGTGTGAAAAAGAATGTAATGTGCCTCATTCTCATGTGTTGGAAATAACAACTACCCCTCTTGCCTTGAGATGGGAAGGCATTTTTAGTTAGTTTCAATGGAGTGTCTTCCATTTGCAAGAATAGTTTTTGTGAAAATTGTACAAATTGAGTAGCTAAACTATGGTAACTGCTACCTTCCTCCCTGGATTTTTTTTAAAAAAATATTAGAAACATCAGACAGGTTGCCAGTGTATTAGTGATGATTCAGCCAGTCCTCCTTCTTTCCTTGTTGTCTGTGTGTGTCCTTTACTTCCCAATGGCAAAACCACTACTTTTGTGCAGACATTTTGCACAAATTGTGAAAACCATGGCATCATGCTAGATGCAGAAAAACTTTCAGGGTTAAATTCTAAACAGTCTGTCTACATTTCTAGAAAAGGGGAAATTTAGCAAGACTACTTTACATCCCTAACTGGGATACAATATTGCCCTCAGGCTGAGTAACAGGTTCACTCACCCTAGCTCACTACAAAATTGAGATCCCCTTTTGGGGGAAAAAGTAGTGTTCATTATAATTTCTTTTGATGATTCAAGAAACTATTGTGCCCACCAGCCACAGACCAAGTAGTAGTCTTCCTTTTCCCTTAGCATTCCTATCCAAAATCTTCATTCATACAAATCTCCCTCGATCTACTTTAAGCAGACATTTTCTGTATATATTTACCTCTCAGTACATACTTAATAAAATTTCAAACTATTCCAAATTTCAAACTGATCACGCTAATTTTGGACAGCAGCAAGTGCAAGATACGCTTCCACACTAGCTGGAGATAGATCAACAATATATGAAAGAGAATCCTAGGAAGAAAAATAAATCACAGAGCCTTTGATCAAGCCAAGTTGTAACAAGTATGGATCTCTCTATCCATAGTATTGCAACTGGCACAAAAATCAATTGGTGACCAGGGAAGGATATGTCACTGCATGAATGTATTAAATATTTGGGTATCAAATATAATTTTGTAATGTATTACTGAACTATAGAACAGACTTCACAGTTGTTATTGTTTCCCCTGAGAAAGAATTGTTTACATATATGGCTTATATGGGCTAACCTATGCTTAATATCTAGCAATGTACATGTCATTATACGATATGTGGATTAAATTTGCCTACCTAGAGATACCAGATTAACATGCTCTAGTCTTACCAAAGCTTTAGATTTAGATTCCATTGTACTCAGAAGATTTTTTATCCTCTTGTTTGGGAAACATTCAAGTATTATAAAGACTGTATTTCTAGTGCATGCAAAAGTCTTGGATGACTTATTTATTTGAGCTGTACATGGTATATTAAAATTAGTGGGCCAAATAACATAAAATAATGAAAACTAGAATGGAAGCTTTCAGCTCTATTAAACTATTAGACTAAGTACAGGGATGTAATACTTCACTAATATAATTCCTAAAAGAAACAAGTAATTTTAGCCATTTTCTTTATGCTGAACGAACTGTGCATTTTTCAAAGACTATTCAGCCTGGTGCTTATACAGTCGGCCCTCACCTTACGCAGGGATCCGTTCCGGATCCCTCCGTGTAAGGCGAATTCCGCCTATGTTCAAGCCCCATTGGAAACAATGGGGTTCATGCACGATGGCGTGGCAGTGCGTGCACGCCCATTCAATTGAATGGGACGTGCCGCCCCTTCCACCCCCCGCGCCCCCGCGGCTTGAGCGCGTAAGCTCAAGTCCACGTAAAGCGTGCCCGCATCATACGCGGGCACGCTGTACTTTACAAAATTCACACTTTTTTGGCCAGAAAACAGCATATTCTGGGCAGGAAACAGTGTTTTCTTCACTTAAAAAAGCACACATATGCATTTTGGACAGACTGTGCTGGTTCTAATCAGTCCAAATTCTCCTCATCAAGATTTCCCAAAACTCAAGAGACACAATTTTTAATCATTTTTGAATGTTTCTTAATATTGTTTCCATCCCTAAGACTAAGCTAATTTCCAAAACTAGATGAATGACTGACTTTGATCTGAGTAGGTTCCAGAGGAAATCCTTTAGCTAGAAGAAATCTAACCCTTGGGTCTCAGCTAACACTTTCCAAGAAGCTCAGGTCCAGGTTATTTGGCAGGCCATATCTCCCTGTATGAGCCAGCCCAGGCTCTGAGATCACCAGGAGAAGCCCTTCTATCAGTCCCACCATTACCATAAGAACAATTAGTGAGGACACAAGAAAGCACCTTTTCGATGGCTGCCCCTAGACTCTGGAACTCCCTTCCTAAGGAGGCCAGCACAGGCCTATCCTTGTACATCCGTATACAGGTCAAAGAGTTTCATTCAGACAGATTTTTCAAAGAATGTTTTAAAGAATGGGCTAGGAGGTACTGTACTATTTTAATTGTAAAAACAAACCTATCTTTTAACATTTATTTTAATCTTTTAATATGTGATGTGTTTTAATATTGCATTCGTTTAATTTTGTTTTCTCACTTTTCATATGTTGTTAATTGTATTGTTCTTTTATACTGTGAGCCTCTTTGAGTCAATTTTTGGAGAAAAGCCTGATGTAAGTAAATATAACAATAATGTGTGCCTGAAGCTGGACATCTGACAGACACTCTGCAGGAGGGCATAATTTGATGTCAGGAACAGACACCATACTTAATTGGCCTGGCACTTGGTCTCCAGGTTGTAGCACATGAAGTGAGTGGAGCAAGAGGTTTTTTATGACGCTATCACCCTTTCACAATCCCTTTTGAATTATCTTCTTGGACCCACATTATTGAACCCTCAGTGCCGTGTGAGCGATGCTGGTCACTTGGGGCCAGATAGGAATTTTTTTTCCCCTATACATATTTTGTTTTGTTTGTTTGTTTGTTTTGCCTAGCCATGGCATAGTGGTTAAGATGCTAATTCTGACGATCAGAAGATCGGAAGGTTGGCAGTCAAGGCCTGAGTGCTGCATGATGAGGTGAGCTCCTGGCACTAGTCCCAGCTTCTGCCAACCTAGCAGTTCGAAAGCATGCAAATGCAAACAGATAAATAGGTACCACTTCAGTGGGAAGGTAACAGCATTCGGTGCTGTCATGCTGGCCACATGACCACTAGAGCAGTCCTTGGACAAAGCTGGCTCTTCAGCTTAGTAACGGAGATGAGCACCGCTCCCTACTGTCAGTTACAACTAGACAGTATTGCCAAAGGAAAACCATTATCTTTACCTTACACTGGATCTGGGGAAAACTGTAAATTGGCTCAGGTGGTGTCTGTAAATAGGTTTTACTGGCAGATTATGAAGGGGAAATATGAGTTCAGTGTACACATTGGCATCCTTTTGGTGATGTGCAGGGCTCTGGAACTTCCTCCACAGGCTTGGGGCCTGGAAGGCAGGAAGAACCCACTCTTTGAGGCTGCTCTCTCCTGTAAAATCTATGGATGAAGGAAGGGGAGTGCCCTTGGTTTGCCTTCCAGTAAATGACCAGTCAGTAGATGGCCAACTCATGAAATTGGATTGCCCTTGGGATCAGGTATTAAACCCAAGGGAAGGCTGAGGAGGTGTTCATATGTTGACACTTGGCCTCATCGGGACCCACATCAGCTTGCTCCCCTCATGTTCCTTATCCTGAGGTTCAGTTCATTAAATAGGTTTTAGGTCAAATAAAGTGCTTTTTGTCTAACCCAATGCCTTATGTCTGGTCTTGTTATGTCATTGTTAGTCATCAATATAATCATACAGTGGACCCTTGTTATACACTGAGGTTTGATTTGAAGATCCCCCGTGTATAACAAAATCCGTGTATGCTCAAATCCCATTAAATATAATGACATAGCAAAATGGTGTCCCTTATTTTAAAAAATTGAAAATCAAGGTTTGCTATTTGAAATTTATACTTTTTTTGAACATTTTCAAACCATGTATGCTTGATCCATGTATAAGAGGGCCAACTGTACATATCTCTGGTCTTGTTGTATCATTGTTAGTCATCATTATAATCATACATGTATTTTTACTGCTTTGGCAAAGCTATATGAATTTAAATGTTTATATTAGGCCCGAAGCACACTGGCCAAAAGGACCATACCAAAACCACACCGGTGTTATGTACACCAGGATTGCAGCAACTACATGGTCCTGGTCCTGAACTGGGCCACTGGAAGGAGCGGATTCTAGCCACTCCTTCTTGGTTCCTTCTGGTTCTTTTTGTTCGGCACAGCATTGGCAAGGCTTCAGGCCACGTTCAGGGCATGTGTCATGTAAACAGCACACTCCCAGTATGGCCTGAAACTGCATCATTTTTCCCATCTGTTTTGGGCCTTAGAAGCAATTGATTATACTGCTTTGACTGGATTTGTTTATACGTTTGATTTTGATGTACCTTTATTTTTGGATTTTTCAGTGTACTGCAGTAAAGGGTGCTAGTTTACATCTGTATGCCTGCTGAAATATGTGAATTTATGGACTATTTGAAAGATAGTGGAACAGGTAAGTTAAATTATGACTCTGTTCATTTTGAATTTGTTGTCTATTAATTTAGAAAATAATGTATTATTAGATAGATGAGGATTCATCAGCAGTGAATAATGATGGTTTTGCTTGTTGTTGCAATTGTTATTTAGCAATAGTAATGAGTCCACTTTGGTTAAACATGCCCTTTCAAATTGATATGAAAATACAGAAACATACTTCTGGCCTTGGGCTCGTTTTTAGACACAGACAGGATTACATCTATACATTTTATATTTGTGAGTATATAGTTACAAATTTTAGTTTCCATGGATACTCTCCCTCCATCACAATTCTAGCCTAAGGTTTCAATGTCAGTCATCTAACTATATTTAAAAGTTGCAGCATTTGCTTTCTCCTTCACTGAAAAATGTTATAATCTAGCAAAATTAAGGACAGATTAGTAAAACAGTCCATCTGTTGGGAAAGGAATTAAAGGAGGACATCGCAGCTAGTGGGTGTTTTTTTTAAAAAAAAAATACTGTGAGTGCGTTAAATCAAAAATGGGCATGGGGAAGATTAAATACTATAATCCTATTTTCACTTAGCTGGGAGTAAGCCTTATTGAACAAAGTGAGATTTACTTTTCTATAAACATGATAGGGGGGTGGATACACACTTTTTGTAAATAGGAATTTATTTATGAGTGAGAGAAGGAATAATTTTAAAATAAATTAAACTGAACCATTTCTGTTTTCTCAGAGAAATGTTTAAGTTAACATAAGGGTGAGAACATAAAGACTTCTGCTGGAGTATCAAGGTCTATTCATTTCAGTGTTTTGTTTCCCAAATGCTATGGTCATCCAAATGCTTATAGAAAGACCACAAGTATCTCTATACAGTACCACTTTTGTTTCTTAGTAACTGGTGTTCAGAGGCATAGTGATAGCATATATATTCATCATGATCAGTAGCCACTGATAATCTTGTCGTCAATGATTTCTTCTAATTTCCATTTAAGTGATCTAAGTTAGTAGTCATGACCACATGTTGTGGAAGTGAACTCCTGTGGAACTGACCTCCTATGAAAGTGAAAGGGTAGGACTGGAGGAAATGCATCACATAGCCTTTTTACTAAGCAGCATAACCCAACAGAGGAATTGACAACAGAGGTTGCAGAAAAACTGAAAAACAGAAAGGGAGGGGAGTGAGTCCTGGTCTGGAATATGATGGGGTGGAGAAATAATTTATTCATTTAGACTTTAGGAGACGTGGACCTTAAAGAATATTAAGCCCTTTAGACCTCAAAGGCTGCTCCCCCTGCACACACATACACAACCGTTGCCCTGTGCCCCTTTCTGGGAGGTGAAGCAGTTCTTCTCCTCCATTGATTTTAATAAAGCACTTCAAATCTCTCGTTAAAAAAATAAAAAGCAATTTAAAATATTAAAAAGCTATTTAAAATGTTTTAAACAGTTTAGAACAATACAGCACCCCCAGCTTAGTCATTAAAAACTTTATGTATTAAAACCTGTTGGTATAAAAAGGTTTTGGTCTGCCAATGAAAGAAGAGCAGGGAGGAGGCCATTCTAGTCTCTTTAAGAGGGGAGTTCCAGAGTCTAGGGGCACTCACTCAGGGGGCCCTCTCCTGCATCCCCACCAGTGGTGTTTGTGAAAATATTAGAAATGAGAGAAGAGTGATGATCTCAAGACCAATGCAGGCACATACAGGGAGATATGGTCTGCCATACAGTCTAGACCTGAGCCAAAGAAGATGGTCTCGCAGTTCCAGGAGTTCCTGGATGATTATCTAGGTCCATTTCAATCTGTTTTCAGGCCTGGAACAGAGACAGCTTTGGTCACTTTGGTGGATGATATATGCAGGGAACTGACATGGGTGTCATTAAGAACATTCAGGGGTATGGACTACACCAGGTGACACCCTACAGAAGGTTGATACCACTGCTTCCGAAACATCTGTCTTTTTGCAAAAAACAGGCTGTGGCATTCACTTACATCCCCTTAAAATGCTTGAGATAGTGTGAGTGGGGTAAGGCTCCATGGGAGGATAAAGGAGAATCCTCAGGGCTGTTTTTGATTTAATTTAAATTTTTTAGGTTTTTTAAAAAAATATTAATAATAATAAATAATAAATTTTGTTTGTATTTCCTGCCTCTCCTTGCGGATTACAAGCAAAGAATAAAAACCACAATACAATACAAAATACAATACTATCTAAAAATACAGTCAGTAAAACAACAGCAATATTACTACCAATCACTAAAAAGGCCAAATCGTCATCAATTTTCTGTGCTATCAAGTCAGAGTGGGAATGTTCTATAAAATCAGCTATAAAAGGTCAGGTGGATAGGCCTGCTGGAAGAGATCCATCTTAACTGCCTTTTTAAAGGCTTCTAAGGTGGTAATGAGACAGATCTCTTCCGGTAAGTTGTTCCATAATTTAGGGGCTGCAGCTGTAAACACTTGATGGGAAGTTGTAGTTAGTCTTGTTTTCGTATGTTCCAATAATTTCTTCCCTAATGTTCTAAGAGTGCGGGGCGGATTGTGTAGGGAGAGGTGTTCCCTTAAGTAACTCGGGCCCAAGCCATGTAGAGCTTTAAAGGTAATAGCCAACATTTTGTATTGCACCCAGAAGCTGATCGGCAGCCAATGAAGAGATCTTAATATTGGATTAATATGTCAGATCTTGATATTCCTGTGACTAATCTGGCTGCAGCGTTTTGGATCAATTGAAGCTTCTGAACTTGGTACAAAGGTAGCTCCATGTAGAGCGCGTTACAGATATCAAGACGAGAGATTACCAGTGCGTGTACTACTGTTTTAATGTTCCTCTGGGCCAGATAGGGATGCAGTTGGTGTTTCAACCGAAGTTGGTACCAAGCACTCCTGGTTATCACCTCCACCTGAGATAACAGCTGTAGAGACGATTTTCTTTTAAAACATCACATCTTACCAAGTTTTCACTTTAACAACATGAAACTATATATAAGTAAATACATTTAGGCTGTGTGTTTGATGTTATAATTTAATAGTATAATTTTGATTTTGCTAGTTGTTTATGTCACAATTTTTGCCATTATATTCAGTGATATATGGGAATTATGGTTCATGAGTAACATTAGTACAAAAAATATTACTAAGGATTCAGCATAGTGTTATATAGGAGGAAGTCAATCACGGGGTGACACCATGAGTTTCCACGGTGGGTGACATCAACTCTAGTGATGTCATTGGTTCTGCTGGACCTCTCAGTGGCTTTCACTGAATGCCCATGGTATTCTTATGGACCACCTCACTGGGATGGGACTTGAGAACACTATTTTACAGTAACTGCATTCCTCCTGGAGGGGAAAACCCAGGTGGTGGTGCTTGGGGATACATGTCCAGCTCCTTGGCCATTGGCCTGTGGGGTCTCTCAGGGTTCAGTTTTGTTCCCCCATGCTATTTAATATATACAAGAAATTACTAGGGGAGGTTTCCAGAATTTGGGGGTGTGGTGTCATCAATGTGCAGATGACACCCAGATCTACTACTCTTTTCCATCCCAATCCAAGGAGGCTGTCTTGGTTTTAAGCCTGTGTTCATCACCAGTAATGAACTGGATGAGGACAAACAACTTGAAACTTAATGCAGACAAGTCAGAGGTGCTCCTGGTCAGTCAAAAGTCAGATTCAAGAATTGAGATTCAGCCTGTGCTAGATGGGGTTACACTCCCCCTATTTCTGCAGTAGCCAGGAGTGCTTTTGCACATTTAAAGCTTGTGTGCCAACTGTGTCCATTGCTTGAGACACCAGATCTGACTTTAGTGGCAGATGTCTTAGTTACATCTCATTTGGACTACCATAACATGCTCTACATGGGACTGCCTTTGAAGCATGTTCAGACACTTCAGCTACTTCAAAGAGCTGTATCCAGAGTGTTAACTGAGGAAGACTACAGGAACTGTGCTATTGCCCCAAACAGCTCCACTGTCTCCCCATTTGTATCTGGGCACAATTCAAGCTGCTGGTTATGATCTATAATGGATAAAGCCCTACAATACTGTATATTATTATCTGGGTTTATTTATTTATTTATTTAGGTATTTAAACCCGGCCTTCAGCCCTAATGGCTCTCATAGTGGCTTACAATTATTATTTTTAATCAGACAGTTCCCTGCCCTCAGGCTTACAAACTAAAAGACACAAAACAAAAGGAGAAGGGAATGGTGGAGGGAAAGATGATGAGGTCCAATGGTTCTTCTCCCCCTCTGAGGCCTGGACCAAGGCAGATGGATTGGAGGGTGGGCTCTTCCTTCTTCCAGGCTAGTTCTGATGGAGCTGGACCTGCCTGGTGAACTTCGTCTCAGGCCGGTGGATGGCAGTTATGGAGGACAGAGTCTCCTTCCTTCAGGCTAGTCCTGATGGAGCTGGACCTGCCTGGTGAACTCCCTCTCAGGTCAGCGGATGGCAGTTATGGAGGGCGGAGTCTCCTTCCTTCAGGCTAGCCCTGATGGAGTTGGACCTGCCTGGTGAACTCCCTCTCAGGCCGGGGGATGGCAGTTATGGAGGGCAGTTATGGGTTGGCAGCAATGAATCCCTTTGTTATACTTCAGTGTGTTTATTGTTGCTCACATAGGGCTAGGCATTACAATAATTAAGTGAAAAGTTTTGCTCTCCCCTCATTTCCTCTTTTCTTGATTTCCTTCCCTCTCCCTTTACCCATCCTGCTTTCCATTACCACCACCATACTCCTGTAGATCACAGGCTTTGAGAAGTCTGGTGAGACTGAAGGGGCCAAAAGTGTCATTTAGCCCAAGTATGTCTACTCAGAAGTAAAACTTTGACAATTCTTTGTGGTAGGCACTTGGCTAATTATGTGGAAAGTTCTCACCACCAGCACCAGCACCCATTTCCTTTCGTCTTGACTTCCATCTCTCCCTCTTTCTCCAGCTTCCCCTACTACTCTATTTCTGAACCATTCCTTTGTTCTGTAGACCACACATGGATGGATGTGTAAGGTTTTGATAGATTTGGTGAGGTTTGAACTTGACAACAAAAGATCCAGTTACCCAAAATTGTGCTCTGACATTCCCTTCTGTCTTTATTTTTTAAAATCTCCTCAGAAGAAAACTCCATTGAATTAAATGTCTTTTACCAGTAACTTTTGCAGATCACACCTCATGATGAGGAATGGGGAGGCAAAAAAGATGCAGTGATTAGTTGTATGGAAAATATTCCGCATATGCTTAGAATTACTCAAAATATTTATTATTTAAACTTTTTCCATTCTTCATTTTACTATCTGATCTTTGAAGCCAGCAGCTTATTGCTGCACTTGACATGATGTGAGTCTTCTAACTGGAATTAACTCATTATTACATACTAACTTTTAATCATTCTAATAATTAAAATGGGCTTTTAAAGGGTGAACAACATACATGGGAGGATATAGAAAGAAAATAATAGAATTACAGCTTAGTGATAAAACTTAACTGAGTAGGGTGTATGAATATTCTTTAGCTAAGAAAACCCTATGGAGTTCATGGGGCCACTGTAACTTGACAAGCACACACAACATGCAGTTGCCTGTACTGTACTTTAGTATAGCATTTCCAAATGTGATTTTTTCCAGACAAATTGAATTCCAGCCCCTTGGTTATTTTGGTTGCACCTTCTACATTTCTGTAACACTATTTCTCACTAGAACTCTAGACAGTTATCCAAAGATGGTTGTACAAGGACTTTATAATGATGAAAAGTTTTTGATCCCCTTCTCAATGATCTCCAACATGAAATTACACTATCACACTTGTTTGGCATTTTATCACAGTATCACATAACCCCAAGATCTGTCCAGAATAACCACTGAACTCCTCATACTTTATATATCAGGATACTGAGTAGAGGAGTCTGTACCTTTGAGATTACTCATTTTACAGTGACTCTCTCTCCAGAATGCCTATTCTGTAACTGTATCCTTCTAATTCTTCCCATTACACTGTCATGCTTATAACACTGAACTGATATTTCATCCTCTTCAATTTTCCCAATTTGGCAGGAACAGCCTTTATTAATCTTCTAAAATCCCAATTTGTAAAATATTCCTGCAGGGACGTAGCCAGGATTTTGGGAAGGGGGGGTCCAGACTAAGTGCCACCATTATAATGGGGCTTGGGTGCGGCGGCATGGCAGCACACACCATTCATTTTATCTAACGGAAGGGGGGCGGACCCCAAGAACCCCCCCTTGGGTACGTCCCTGATTCCTGTGTCTTTCTCCATCTCCCTTCCCCATTCTCCTTAGCTTACTTCAGTTACTGCAAACTGAGTTCAAAGTGCAAAAGTAGTTTGCAAACAATTAACTGGGTGGTGGGGAGGGCTAAATCTTGCTCTTCCCTGTAGACTTAGGCAAACATTTGCCATTTTGACCATATCTGATGTTGCGTGGCCATGTGTGTTCTGGTTTTCATCTATGAAATGTTGGAGAGCATGAAATCTACCCAAACGACCATTTGTGTCATTCTTATGTTCTTAAAAAGCTAGAATTTCATCTACAATGTGTTTGACTGCAACAAAGCCAAGACCTTTTGTTTATAAAGCTGACTTTTCTACTAATGGCCTTAGCTAGGTTTTATCAGACTTATTAATTACTTAAGAATCTTAGCAAATTTTTTCAACCTTGGAAAATGACTATAATTTTTTTGTTGTTTAATTATTACATATTCGCCTATCAAGACTGACTGAGCTAAAGACAGATTGTGCAAATAATGAAATTTAGGGATTACTGAAAATCTTCTCCCACTCAAGATAGTAAGAGAATGGATATAAACTGTCAACTCATTTGTACAGATTAAAGTTCCAAATCCAAGCTTCAAAATTTGGAAAGTATCAGAGTTAAATGGTTAAGGTTTTCATTTCTACAGAAAAGCTTTTCTTATCATGTTATAACATGAAGCAATTACTTTAGGCTGTAGATACTGGATGCCATTTTTCTCATCTCCTATTTTTAACTCGTGCTATTTAAAATATGTACATATTAAACCAGAGTGGAGGGGTATTATTTACACTTTTGACCTTAGATGCAAGAACATCTTTGGCCAGTATTACATTGCAATGAAACTGTGAAGTTGCTCACTGAATATATGGAATACAGTTCTTTCCAGATACTCTTACATGCTTCTATGTAAGGTACAATTCTATAACCTTACAGACTACATTAATATGAAAGAATGCTGTTTTTAAAAGTTATTGAACACAAAGCAAGTAACAAATTACTAAACATATATATGGTAAGTGTTATTTTAAAATTCTTTGTTAAAGGAGAATCTGCAGAATAGTCCCCTCACTCACCCCAGAAGAGAAAAACATTTTATTCAATGTGCACATTTAAAGACATAATATATTGACATAATGTATTGAATAAGGAATTAAGGGCCAGGTTTTAGAAAGACTATCACAGAAAGGAGACAAGTAACCCTGCCTCAGTCATCAATCAGTACAGGAGCAACTGCAGAGATTTTGATCCTTCAAGGAAGTCCATTCACCCTAGACTCTGGAGGAAAGTCATATCTGTCATAGAACTGACATGTTATCAGACATTGTACTGAAAAAAACACCTGATTTTCTATGCAAATGTGCTCCTTCTTGACCTAATTCCATTTGTTAGGACTTTATCATACCAGGTTGTTAAGATGCCACAATTACTTTAGGATAAGAAACTCAAACATAACAGGTTGGACATAGTCATTTTCGCAAAGCTCTTCAAAGTGCCATGGTGCTGCTATAATCCTGGGCTCTGTTTTCTGCCTTCCTGACTCCACCTTCCTGCCCTGTTTCCTTCCCAGCACCCCTTTCAGTCTGTATTTTTATTACTAAAACCGTCCAATTAAAAAGATTGTATGTACAGCGCTGTGTAAATTTACAGCACTTTATAAATAAAGGTTAATAATAATAATAATAATAATAATAATAATAATTCAATTGACAATCGCAGTAACAGTCACAGATTAAATAAAAACTGAAAAGAAATTGGGGGAGGGGAGAGAGAGACCAGCTGGTGATACAGGAAGAGGAGCATTACTCTGACTCAGAACTGCAGCAGGAAGAACTTATCACATGTGAATCAATAGTGGAAAAGCAGCACAATTGGGAGGCACTGATAGGTTTTGCCCATCACTGAATAGGAGCACTACAGGAATAGATGGAAGATGAAGATGCATAATGTATAGTCACAGATCCTACCATCCAATAACTCTATTTAGAATAAAGTCCTTAGTCTCAAATACAGTAGACCCATTGAATCAACAGAATTTACATCAATATCTATCTATCTATCTAATCTAACTATCTATCTTCTACCTACTTCTTCCTATGGAGCAACGTAGGATCCATATATATCAAATGATGACTTATACATACCCCGTAATAGGTTTACTCTAGCTGGAATGAACAATTGAATTTAGGTCTTTTGCATTATTGCAGTCTGTTATAATTCTCCTTGAGGATCATGGGACAGTAAAGAGGGAGATAAGACCTGATTCCTTTTTATATCTTAAGAATGAATATGCTAAGAAAGGACTTCTCATTCCTTTCTATATGCTAAGAATGACAAGTGTCAATCTGTATGCAGCAAGGTGATCAGAGGTCCTACCCTTCCACAGACATGCCATACATTTCAGCCTTATGTCCAGGGATCCGAGAAGAATTGCAAGAAAAATCCTCTATTTTCAGCCATAAAACGTGACTGGTGTCTCTAGCTCAACAGATTTATTACTGTCCTAGCTGTTTCAAAGAGCCATGGAGAGCTGACCATGTGGTGGTTTTTGTTTTGTTTTGTTTTTTCTGACATAGGTATGAGAAGGAAAGAGGGATCAGTGTTACTGAAGCAGATCAGGAGCAGCAGGTGAATGGAGAGCAGCAGAAGTGTGCAATTTAGGTTGAGGAATGAAAGCGAATGGGAAAACAAATGAATGGAATAATTTAACTGCAAATTCAGTCAAGGGTTTGTAGCTAGTAAAAAATACAATTTTAACAATTTGTTTTGCTCAGAGTTCTTTAAGTATATTGCAAGCCAACACAGCATTTTAACAAAGATAGGTTCATCAGAAAATATGATTGCATGCATAATCAAATACAGTGTATATAATATAGCTGTAAATAAACCATCTGAAATGAATTTATCTTTATATTAGCATTTTTAGCTTTTATTTGGTAATGAGTGCCCTATATTTTGCATTGTCTTGTCCTCCTTGTTATGACATCTGGTCCCCTAGGATGCAGTCAGCATGGCACCATTCACACACAAGAACGTGTCAGTAGTATGGGAAGAATCCCCAAGTAAGAGAAATACAAGAAATACAAGAAAACTACACAGTGAAGTTAATGACTACAAAATGATGACTAAGTGTTGGTTCAAGGAAGAAAACTGCACAGCAGGGGAAAATAGAATGGAGCATCATGGAAAAGTGTTGGCTGGCAGGCGGGAATCCTAAAGAAGAATCATCCACATGTCAATATTTGTTTTCAGGTCCCACTTGTGCTTGCACAAATAGATTGCTGGTTCAGCAGTTGCTGCCTTTTAGTTGCTCTACTACTATCATTCATTTTCTCACTCAACTAAATATTCTAGACAAGAGAAAGAACTGTACATAGTTGCTATGCAACTAACTCTTTACTATTTTACAGAATTACTAACATTGAAGCATAGCAAGTGAAAGATGACTTGAACTGAAGGCTAGTACCCCACTGTGCCAACACAGTAGGAGAGTAGAATTCATAACTACAAGTACTGGTGAAAGCTATGTTGGGTGGTCTTTAAAAGAAATTGACAAATTCACCTAGTGTAGACTTGGGAGTGGCAACTAGTCATGATGGATATATATTCCCTCAAGAACGGACAGCATGCCTCTATACATCAATTGCTAAGGAGCACAAGTGGGAGGTTGTAGTTACACCAGAGATTAGAATGTTTGGCTGGAAAATTAAGTCTTTAATGCTGCCTATTAGAATGTAAGAGATGAATTCATTGCTGTTTGTTGCTTTTTTTTAAAAAAAATGACTATATTCTTTTTGTTTCCCAGAATTAGGCTCTCCCACTCCAATCAACAGGTAAAAAAATAAAATATCCGCACAGTTCAAGAATATAAGGAATTGAAGTTCGCATTCATTAGTCAGTGAAATCTGTTCAGTTTACAAAATAAACAGCTGTCATTTCTTGATCTATGTACAGGTCTGTTTGTTTATTAAAGTTACAACACAGTCATGCATAAATAATCTAGTGGCTGGAACTTACAACAAAACATTGTTATCTGAGGGACAAATCTTGCATACCTAATTTCTTTGTTTACAACTTTTGGTTGTATCCATTGTCACACTGTCAGAGAATTTGAAAGAGGTGGAATTGTTCCACTTGTGCAGGAGGGAACAATTTGGAATCCTCCAGATGTGGGACTGCAACTCCCCTCACCATCTGCTATACAGGCCAAGGAAGATGGGAGATGCACTCCAACTTCACCTGCATGGCTACAGGTTGTCTGCTCCTGTTCTAAAGACTGTCAGTTCCTTTAGTAGTTGTACAAATACTAGAAGACAATTACCATAAGCAACTCCCAGCGTAATGTAGTCATTATGAGTTTTCTGCATAATGATTCACAAGCAAAAGAAAAATATTGATTTTTTGCGTTAGAGGAAGAATAAAAACAAGATTATCACAAGTAGCAGAAGCTTTGCACCTGAAGAATGACAGCACTGAATAAAGAAAACATGTGGGATAGCCATGTTGGCCATATAGCGAAGTACAGCCTCTTCCAAAATCCACTAAACAGTGGTGTGGTACACACCACCAATAAGCGGCATACCAGCGCCAATACTAGGGTTAGGGACCGCACAACAACTGCATGGTCCCTAACCCTAGTAAATAGTGGCAGCATTACAGTGGTGGCACCTCGTGTACATGGGTGCCGCCATTGTGATGTAAGTGCCGTGCAGCATCCGCGCGGCACCACACATTGCTTACGTCAATGGTGCACTTGTGACAGCACTGTGGCGCCACAGAAAGAACCTGGGTATACTGGGTTCTTTTTGCTCCACAGTGACGGCAGGCCATTTGGGGGCTGCACCATCCCTGCGGAGAAAAAACAGGCACCAGCAGGCTGCCAGTTCTCAGCAGTCTGTCCCGGGCCTGTGATACCTTTATCAAATCAACCAAAATGCACATTATACATGTTGAAAGATTTTGAAGCTCCACTAGCTTCTTCATCCAGTCAAGGTGTTCAAAACGATACAGGAGAAAGAAAGAAAGAAAGAAAGAAAGAAAGAAAGAAAGAAAGAAAGAAAGA
>NC_056525.1:196547557-196567939 GCF_019175285.1 Sceloporus undulatus | reverse complement strand
TTTTGATGATGATAGTCATAACCCTGCATTTGGTCAAGATGTTGTAGTTGTGGTCCTCTTGGCCCTGGAGGTACTGCAATGGCAGCGGTACACCAACGGGTGTGTCGCTCTGCGGGCACCAGGCTGGAAGTCGGTAGTGTGGTGGGTTGGAGGAGGAGGAGATACCCCGGAGGGCAGAGACAGCACCCGCCACCAACTCTCTCAATCCCTCCCTATGTCTCTCCCCCCGCGCTGGTCCCTGGGCCCAAAAGAGGCCTGCAGAGGGGTCTAAGGGACACCGAGTGGAGAGGAGGACAACAGAGACAAGGACAGGGGGAGGGAGTGCGGAGACTGGGGAAGGGGCCTTGGAGCTCTCAGGCTGGGGGAGGGAGCTAGGAGGAGGACAAGGGGTTTTTTTTAAGTCAAAATTATTGACAAAATTGGTAGAATGACTTACCAGTTACTGGCCTATTTTGCCAATCTATCAATTTTGTGATTTTATTTATTTATTTATTTATTTAAAAAAGGACCCAAAATGGTGGCACTGAGGTGTGCGTGTGACATTTCTGGGGATGGATGGCACACACCTCTCTGCCATTTGTTCCTCCCCTCTGAAAGAATCAATTCTGATCTTGAATTCCCACTAATAATAATAATAATAATAACAATTTTTATTTCAATCTTCCCACTTCTCTCAATGGATCGAGGCGGGATCACAGCAGAGTTAAAATTACACTTACAATATTGCAGCATTAGTTACTGCTCAATTAAAACCACAGCTAAAAATATAAAAACATAAGAACATAAAAGCATAGAAACATAAAAACATAAAACATCAATCAATCATGGGGTCAGCTGTTCTCGTTCCATACTAGTGGTCTTCATAGGAGGTCAGGAGGGTATACGTGGTGAAAGAGCTCTGTCTTTACCGCCTTCTTGAAAGTTTCCAAGGATGTGACAAGGCGGGTCTCCTCTGGGAGTCCATTCCATAGTCTAGGGGCAGCAATACTGAATGCCTTTTGGGAACTAGAAACATGTTTGGATGCTGGTATCTCCAATAGGTTCTTCCCACTTGTTCTAAGAGTGTGGGGCAGATTGTATAGGGAGATGCGTTCCCGTAAGTAACCCGGACCCAAGCCACGTAGGGCTTTAAAGGTAATAACCAACACTTTGTACTGTGCCCAGAAGCTAATTGGGAGCCAGTGTAGATCTTTCAAGATAGGTGTTATATGGTCAAGTCTCAAAGAACTGGTGACCAACCTGGCTGCCGCATTTTGCACTAATTGAAGCTTCCGAACTTGATACAAGGATAGCCCTATTAGGAATCACATCAGAATTGATTCTTCCCAAAAGAACCTCTAAAAAAGTGCTATCAAAATGACCCGACCTTTTTGCGTTTGCTCCACTTTATTTCCCCTGGAATTGATCCAATGAGGATCAGGATCAATTTCCAGTGGGAACTAAGGGCATATTGCTCAAATCAGGACTCGGAGCTTATCGTAGTGGGAATGACCCCTTAATTACAGTACTTCAAGATTAAATGAAATATATTCCATATTCTTTCCGAACAATATCAGATTGGCCATTGGGAACCTATGGGTCCATAACATTTTCATCAGTGTGCCCTACAGACAAAATGTAAAATTTATCAGGATTTCAAAGTCTTACTTTGATTACCTATGTAGAGAGATCTTGTAGCACCTTTGAGACTGAAAGAAAGAAATTGGCAGCATGAGCCTGAGTAGACTTCAGTCTACTTTCTAAGATGTTTTTGCATCTGAGAAAGTAGACTGAAGTCTACAAAAGTTCATGCTGCCAATGTCTTTCTTTCAGTTAGTCTCAAAGGTCCTACAAGATCTCTTTACATACTGATTCTACAGACTAACACAGCTATATGTTTGAATTTTACCTCTTTGGTTACCTATAGAATTTATTCTCCACAGAATTTATTGCATATAGAATTGATTGTGAAAATACTTTGGAATGATGTTCATCACTTATAACTGAAAAACTAAACTACTACTACATTCATCTTCCATCTTCACTTATATTTTTACTCACAAGGAAATAATGGTTCTTGGGTTGGTATCCAATACTGAAACATGTAACTTTTTGCATGGCTGTCATTTACCTGGTAAGTTTCCTATGCATCATTTCAAAATAGCTTATTTTCAAGCAGGCAGAAAAATTTGGAACAAACAAAAATACAAGTCAGTTGAGAATGAAAAAATAACTTCTGGCATATATAAAAATACAGGCAAGATGGCACAGCATTCTAAAACTAATTCATATTCAGAATGATAGGGTACAGACTGGTATCATGGGTTTGCTACTAAGTTTCACATAAAATATTTCCTTAGATGGCAAGTATCTGCTGTCTAAGGTACAGCATATAAAACAAAGCTTGATAGACCAAGTAGTGAGAAGAGACTTATAACATTTTTCAGGTAAAAGGGGTATATTGTTATTTCTATTCCCAAGCCTGCCTCCCCCAATCTGAAGCCAGCACTGTATCCTGTGGAATAATGTCACTTTAATGTAGAAAGAGATTTACTCCTACACCTACAGTCCAGCACCTCAGTTTATAACTGAGATAGACTGAGGTGACCTTTGGACAGTGAAATGTGTACTTCTAGTTAATTGCTTCTAACCACTGCTTAGAGTTTCATCAACTCAGAGATAAAAAGTAATTGCCTCTTAGAACACCCATGGATCAAAAAGGGAAAATGATGTGTTTGCTATTTTCTACCATTCTTATTTCCCATTCCTCACCTTCCAAATATCTCAGAAAAACAATACTGTTAACCTAAACTCCAAGCCATTTCTGAAGGTGAAGGTGACTTTACTTGATATCATATCAATCCAAATCAATGTGCTTATGTAATACTAAGCTTAATTATATATGATGGTGAGACAAGCAGATGCAGGAATCTCTTCTAATACCAATCGGCTTTAACCATTTGATCAGCCCAACCAAAAGTCAAATGTTATGTGCCATATATTTACAAGTGTTTGTATAAAAGGAAAGAAAAAAGTAAATATTTTTTCTTAAAAAAAATTAAATAAATCATGTTTCACTGCATTTTAAATTGATTTCATGTATCCATCAGTTCAAAAAAGCAACACAAATGGCTTTCTGTTAATTACTTCTTATCAGTCCAATTGTGTTAAAATTCAAATTTTAAAATATGTATATATACATATATGTGGAATCGGGAAACCTTGAAGACAAGGAAGTCACAGAAAAGATAAAATTGGGAAGCTGTTATAGCAAATTATTTTCTAAAGTAAACTTCACACATGTTGAAATCCTGATATCTTTCTATCTGTGCTCTTTAAAAATGTTGCATGCCAATCCTGATTACTACAAAAGTAAATTTAGCTTTTGAGTGTTTGCAAGAGGGCACCTCCAGAAAGATTTCAAGAAGCCAATATAGCAAATGTTCCCTTCCCTACTGTATCTCAGAGAGGCTATCCACACTGTGTTTTCTTTTCTTCTTATCACATTTCATATACATAAACACCTTACATATTTATTTACGCAAACAATTTTTCTGTCCTCTGTTTTTAAATGTAGGAACTATTCTGTGTGCTGCTTTGTGAATGTAATTGAGGTCCAGTAAATCATTCCTGTGCAGAATACAGCTCTAAAAAGGAAGAGGTTTCACAGTCAACAGATGGAATGACCAGTTAATGCCCTGCAAATACTGCTTCCACTGACAAACCAAAACAATCAGTTTCCCTTTTGCACAATCTATAGAAAGAAGTTCTGCACAAATTATAGATTTCTGTAGTTGACTCTTCACTGAAATTACATATGTCCCCACACACCCATAAACAACTTGCTGTCCCTCGTTCAAGATCTTGGTTTCTTCAAACCATCCATTTTAATGTTATGGTTCCATGAAATATTAACAATATTATCCACTTTCCCTTGTAATACTTCATACAACTATCATAGCTTGTAACAAGCTGCTGTGTGGTAGGAAAAAAGGAGGGGAAGAAAAGCAGCTGACTGAAACAAAATATAAAGAAATGAGAAAGGGAAATTATGTAATCAACGGTTTCAATTTTTTTAAAAAACGAAATGAAATTGGTGGGATAAAAGATAATGCCTACATGGGGAAAACAGAGGGTTAAATTCCTAAGACTGAAAAATAGAATACTTGGCCTGAAAGTTTAAATATATTTATCAAAGAAAATTTTAAGATATTAAAAAGAAAAAAAGCTTGAAATTCAGCACCTGAGAGGGCAATCTGGAGAAAAGAGTGGCCTGAGATTCCTTGCCTCATCATTTCAAGAGGATTCAAATCCTATCACCTGTCAACAATTACATTGTTAACATCCTAATTCTCTCAAGAAGAATTAGACTAAGAGAAAGTGATGTTTTTATACAGTTCTTTGTCCAACAAGTTTATTAATGGAGGAGAAAGAAAGTTACAGAAATGCTTTTGAAAACCTAATCAACTGGTTCATACTGATCACACATGACACACAGATAAGACTTTCCTTAAATCTCTTTTAAATCCTTCTTCCCATTTTAAACTTTGAGTAGTAAAAACATTTTAAAACACAGTACATTAGAAGGGAGAAGCCTGCTGATTTGATTTACAGATCCTGAAATATATTGCTAATAGAAGATATTATCAATTGCCAAAACATGCACGCTCCTTCTAGAGAACAGCCAAGAACTGATCTGACAGCACTTTCTAAATGCTATATTATTATTAAATATACCTTAATTCCTATATACTTTCATTACCTATTCCTTCTTTTTATCCACTTAAACATAAGTACATGTTATATTAACATAACAAATCCAAATGTGTTGAACTAAGCATATATGGTAAATGAGATTGTGAACATTTTTCAAGAAGAGCTGAAGCAAAAATAAGATCAGTCTACCTAATATGATGTCTCAAGGCTTTTAAAGCTTTGCATTTAATTTATGGCTAGGAGGGATAGAATTAAAGCATGCTATAAGTTTAAAGCCAAGTAAATTTCCAAATTTGTCTACTTCTGAACTTGCTAGCTATAGCAACCAGCACATCATTTTTCAATACACAGAATATTTGAACAGTTTTTGATAAAGTTATTACAACTCAAATACTAATAAAAGTTTAATGATGCTAAATATACATACATATGTTAGTTCTTGGTCTGCAGTAAATATAGTTATACAAACACATACTTGGAAGTGACCTATTCAGTCACAAGCAGGAATATCAATAGTAATATATCCTTAAGGCACATAGTAGCCTGAAATTCACTCTGCGTGTGTTTTAATACCTTTGGGTAATTGGTGTAGAGGAAAAAATGAGATTTTGATGAATCCTGCCTCAGAGCAGTAGCTAAATACTCCAGTTCCAAAGAGCATTTAAGGCTTTTAAAGCAGTTACAATAGTCACTAGCCTTGATATTAGCTGGCTGGAGTTTTAGCAGAGGATGGGGAAAGAGTTCTGCCATGTTTCTATGTCCGAGGCGGCTGATGACTTCCATGCCTAAGGTGGGGATCATCAGCTGTCACCTCTCTATGCCAAGTGTAAAGAAAAAGGGCTTCCTTCCTCTGGCACACTACTATGCTTCTGTGCTGGACAGGTAAGATGGAGTGCTCCGTCACTTCTTGCTTAGCCATTGGTATGGGATCCTTATTCACTTCTTTGAATGCCATTACTAAGTTAGTGGACTAACAGACAAGTGCTTTTCACTTTGGATTGAGCAAGAATATGTGTGGAGTGGCAGTTAGGGTTTTATCTATGCTTACGGAATACCAGTCGCATTGATCTGAATTGTATTTATGTGGAATCCTGCAATGAAGTCGCCTGACTAGGGGATCCTGCTATATTCTGAGCAGAACTACAGTCAGGATATATGGGGATGGCGTATTTAAAACAGTAGTTGCTATCATGTAGAATATTGGCTACATGCAGCCACTAGACCTCTCCTAGACTTCCTTGGCTACCCATCACATAAAATGCAACGGGTGAGAGCACAACTTCTTTAGATGCCTCAAAAATCAGTTTCTCAAAACGAGAAGTAACCTTCCAGTCAGTCCTCATTTTGTCAGAAGGGGCTGCTATAGCCTGAGCAAGTATGGCAGGGCTGGAGAACAGTCCACATACTGTTGACCCTGATTTAGATTCAGTAGCCACTGCAATGAAGTTGTGTGGTTAAAATAACAGTGAAGGGGGAATGCCTGATTCTAATGCTTGTCAGAAATGTTAGGCCTGCCTGGAACCAATCTCCTGTGGTACAGTTGCAAGTACAAGTTCAGAAAACATACTGACAATTTTTTTTTAAAAAAACTGCAATGGACTAAGTAGATCTGCATGCACCATGAAGCTTTTCTGACCTATGAAGAGCAAGAACACACCTCATTTTGTTTCTGGGGAAGAACAACTGCTGCTATAAAGTAATGGTTAACAGAGAACCTGTCTGAAGAACCTACAGATCAGGTCACATTAATATGAACACTGCAGTTCATGTTAGAGCAAAAAACAAACAAATAAACAAACCTATATGTAACTCTGTTACACATGATAGAACGATGAAGAATTATCATTGACAACATCTTCCCTTTAAAGCAAATCCAAGTTTCAATGAGAGGTCTTTCATATAAGTCACCAATCCAGTTCAGCAGAACTACTGTAGCACACAACATCCATAGTTTTTTGTGGGTTTTTCGGGCTATTGGCCATGTTCTAGAAGAGTTTATTCCTGACTTTTCTCTGAAGATGCCAGCCACAGATGCTGGTGAATCATCAGGAAGAAACTCTTCTAGAACATGGCCACATAGCCCGAAAAACCCACCAAAAACTGTAGCACGTTTGTTTGTGAGGTCAATCATGCTGGAATACTACATTTTGTTTGCATATGAGTAGTGATGTTAAGAATACGTATTTTTCAAAACTTTTCATCCTCAGTGAAGACAAGTGTCTTAGTGCATCAGAACATTCTCTCAAGAAAATTGCTAAACACTGTGAGATTTGTCATCATTTAGGATTTATGTTAAAAATGATTCCTGCAAAATATACTGTATTTTGTGCAGTTTGTTGTATCAATTAACCTTGAAAAAAGTCTCAAATTTTGAAAAATTGCAGAAAAAGCTTTTGGAATCTCACTCAGTTAAAAATAACTTTTAAAATTAGTCATTTTGGTATGCAAGTGTGAAGTAACTGGAAAATTACATCCCTACATATAAGGCAAATCTATTAGCCATTTCTAAAAGTACAGTCAGAATGTGTAATTTTGGCAGTCTAGTGCTTCATTTCATAAAATATAATTGCAGACTAACAAGTCTTTCTGAAATACAGTGTTGGTTGGGTGTAGAATTAGTCATATGTTGAAATCAATGGGACTTAAATTAGAGAGAACTTAATTTTATTGATTTTAAATATTCTGGTTTCTTACCAAATCTGGATCTGAGCCATTATTTATTGATTTATATTTAATTTAGATCCCATCTTTCTCCCAACATGGGATCCAAGGAATATAATCTTTTAGAAAATATAACTAAAAAGATCTTCATACAAAAGTTAAAACACAATTAAACTAGACTTCTATTTAAAAAATACAAATAGAAAATGCAAGTTAAAAAATAGTTTCAAGGATATGTACAAAATGTGTTATCAGCTTCGGTTGATACGCCAACTGCGTCCCTACGTGGACCGAAAGAACCTTGAAGCAGTAGTACTTGCACTGGTAATCTCTCGGTTAGATTTCTGAAATGCGCTCTACTTGGGGCTACCCTTGTACCAAATTCGGAAGCTTCAATTAGTTCAAAATGCAGCAGCCAGATTGGTCACCAGAACATCTAGGTTTGACCATATAACACCAATACTGAAATCTCTTCACTGGCTCCCAATTATCTTCTGGGTGCAATACAAGGTGTTGGTTATTACCTTTAAAGCTTTACATGGCTCGGGTCCGAGTTACTTGTGGGAGTGCTTCTCCCTACATAATCCGCCCCACACTCTCAGAACATCTGGGAAGTTCTTACTAGAATATTATAATACCAGGCTAATGACAACTTCACATAAGGCTTTCACTGCCGTGGCCTCAAGATTATGGAATGACCTACCGGAAGAGATCCGTCTCATTACTACCTTAGAGGCCTTTAAGAAGGCACTCAAAACGAATCTCTTCCGGTGGGCTTATCCACTGAATTCCTTATAAAAAGGTTATGACGACTGCTCTTCCTTGGCTCTGATTGTTGGCTAATGGACAAATTGTAATTTTTAGAGAACTAATAGGAATTCTTGGTAAATTCAGTGTTAGTATTTTATTGTTGTATTGATTGTAAATTGTACTAAGTGTCTTTTAAGGTTGTAATCCCGCCTCGATCCGTGGGAGAGGCAGGAGGTATAAATAAACTATATTATTATTATTATTATTATTATTATTATTATTATTATTATTATTATTATTAAAATAGAAACAACACCTCCATTAAAAGCTCCATGTTTCCCAACATATTAAAATCTAAATGCCTTCTTAAATGAAAAGGACTTTATCAGCCGTCTGAAAGACAGCAGTGAGGGAACTAACAAGACTAAGGAAAGCAGTTCCACACCTTAATAATAAAATAATAAAAGCTTTTATTTATATACCGCTTTTCCTTCAGATCAAAGCAGTGTACATACGATAAAACTCTTTCTCTCATGCCCTCACCAGTGATAGTGGTGGAACTTAGAGAAATCCTTCCCCATAGAGTTTAGAGCTCAAGTATGCAAATATAGGGAAATATGGCTTTTTCAAACAGCCTGCAGCCAAGTGATGTAGGGCTTTAAAGGTTATAAACAGCACTTTGAATTCTGCCCAGAAACAGACTGGTAGCCAGTGGAGCTGTTTCAGTGACAGTTGTTTCTATTATTCTTATTGACTGCCCCACTGAGCATCCTAATTGCAGCATTTTGGACCTGATGAACTTTTCAAACAGCTTCCAAAGGCAGCCCATGCACTGTGTGTTACAGTAATCCTAGTGGAATAAGATTAAGCCAGTGTTGATCTGATGTCCAAGGAAGAAGCACAGCAAGAACACCAGTTTTAGCTCTGCAAATGCATTCCTGGCCACCAATGAAATCTGGGCACCCATGCTTAGCTCTCAGTCCAGGAGCATACCCAGGCTGAGAACCTGAGATTTTTGGAGGAGTGTAGTCTCTTTCAACACAGGCTGAATCCCTATTCCCTGATCTGCTTTGTTACTGGCCAAGAACACCTCCGTCCTGTATCGAATGAGCTTCAGTAAGTTTGCCCTCATCTAGTCCATTAATGAATGGAGACACTGACCTAGTACAGGGACACCATCCTTGAAACTGGATTGAAAGGACAGAGCTGGGTGTTGTCAGTATATCTGACCCCTACATTCTCGATAATCTATACCAGGGGTTCCATGTAGATATTACATAGCATGGGGTACAAAAATGAGACCTGTGGATCCCACATATAATTGGCCATGGGGTAGAACAGGTATCTCACATCACCATTAGTTCGACCTTCCAAGAAGGACTAGAGTCACTGCAGAACAGTGCCTTCAGGCCCCATCCCAGAAAGATAGCTGAGAAAAATATCATGGCTGAGCTGTCTTAAGATACACAGAGCCATCCTAGCCATGTTTATCCACAACTAAATTCCAATGAGTTTAGCAGAATTTATTCCTTAATAACAGATTTTAGGACTACAGCTTGAAACAGCCATGTATTCCTTTCCTCTTTAAATCCTTACTGGGTGACCTTGGGCAAGTCACAGTCTTGCAGCCTCAGAGGAAGGCAAGAGCAAACTCCACCTGAAGAAAACTTGCCAAGAAACATCCATGATACTGTCACCTTAGGATCACCAAAGGCTGAAACAGCTGGAAGGCACACAACAATAAGCAATAATAGAGACATACATGCCTAGCTTGAAGTGGGAAAAAGTACAAGATACTACTGGGAACATTTCCTCTTCACTGTAATCTGAAGTGTTTCTGTTTATCCCTGAAAATTGGACCACTATCCCACCTTTCTATGGAAAGGAATTGTTTTCCTTTTTGCACATTTTTCCCCTTTGGATAGAAGGGGAAGGTTCTACAACCTAGTGAGTGAGATATATAAAATCCATGGCACATTAGCTTTTTCCTCCTGACCTTCTCTTAGCAGGAAGAAAGTGTAGAGGGCCCAAGACCCCTTCCATCTGCAAAAGCATCTGCTTGTGCTGGGGAATATTTGTAAACTTTCTTTGGCTTTTATTGTTTATTATAATCATCCAGTTTCCATAATCATAATCTGTTACTCTTTCCTGCAAGCAGTTTTGTCCCTTCATAATTAATCCGGTTTGAAGGAACCCTGAACGGAATTAACCTCCAGGTTAATACACCTACACACAACCATTTTGTCACTAGCCTTTTATTTTAGGGTTGTTGTTCTTGTGAATACATTTGCTTTTAAAGTGTTTCTTCTTTCTTTACTTTTTCTCTTATGTCTGTCTATCCTTGCTATGTGTCAGCTAAGGGTCAAAACAGATATGGTGCTGAGCATGTTTTCCCATCAGTAACAGAACTGCTTCAGAGATACTAGGCAATCAGACTTGCAAATGAAGCCCATGTTTACTGTCCAATGAGCAGTTCCATTTCTACCAACAATATCCTAACACATCCCAAAATTATTTAGTCAACTTTTTCTCTGTCGGATATTCTCTAAGCACCTTTTCTCCCCAGATGATCTGTTTTCTCATACTTGAATGTACCTGTGTGTTTTTCTGGGTTCTGAATCATCTGTTCACGAGGGAAGGGTAGATGTTTTTCACCATGAATCCTTATAAAGTTAATTCCTTCAGTAGTAAGGAATGTCTTTCTCTTCTCTGGTGATACTAAGAATACAAAGAGTGGAAATAGATGGAGGAGGTGAATATCCTCTGCTTCACATTATAATGAAACAGTCTGTCAGATGTGGGAGAAGGGAAGAAGATATTACCTAGTATGTCCCCCTCTCTCTCCTACATAAAATTAGACAAGTAAAGGGAAATGCTTATTAACCCATTTTAACTCTCACAACACTATTTTCTGAGGAAAAAAAGAGGAGGAGGAATCAAGATTTCTCTCCTCGCATATATTCTAAGAACAGATATGAGTATATATAGTCGTTGTTTTTAAATGCATGGGTATTGTCTGTCTAAAGTAATCTTTATTTCAAGTGGTGGAAACTGTTCACTTTTTAAGGCTGCAATCTGAACATTCACCACTTTCCCTATTCCAAAGCGCTTTACTTTGCTTTCTTAGGTTGAAGTGATACAAAGGAAATTTTCTTTTCTTTTTAAAACTAATCCATAGGCCATCGATGTGAAATTATCAACAGCATACAAAATGGCTTTGAATCAAATGTTTAATAAGGGGCCTTTTTAGCCTCCCAGTTCTGAAATGGGTGGATAATGTATGGGTAAATGCAAAGCAAACACTGGAGTATATCCTCAAATGGTCATTGAAATGGTCCTTCCTAATAGTAACTGGGACTGTTTTTAATGCTGTGATGTAGCTTGCTTATGAAAACATCATAGTTTGGTGTGTGTGTGGGTTGCGGGGGGGGGGGGGGGGGTGAGATATGACATCCCTGTCCCAAAATCCTGCATCCTTCAGATGGTAACTTACTAATGCCTTGGGCAAATCAAAGTGTCACAACTGGGAAGGAAGATTTTTGATTTGCAATGGAAACAAAAGGGCAATAGAAGGATTTTGCAAGAATGCTAGAACAGCAATCTTCTCAATGTATCAGGCAACACCTAAATTAGAGCACATCCCAAGAAAATGTGGACCAGGGGAGGGATAAGCTGGACACTTTGTTGGCAAGAAGCTGAAATGGAGAATGGCAAAATAAAGCGGGGGGGAAAAGAAAGGCATAGTTTTAGAAAACCACATGCTTTCAGAAAAATTAATTTCAGAAAACCACTACCAATCAGATTTCATTCACCACTTGGGACCACTTGGGAGACCTTGGTCTCAGAGTATGTGACTAGCATCTCAACTACTCTAACATTCAGTACATGCAAGCAGGATACAAGAATACAATACAAGACCAAACAAAGCCACACACACATCAAGTGTACAAAAGAAGGACATATTTCTTTTTTTTCCCCTTTTTTTGTCAGGCCTACCATTCCAGCAAAGGCCTACATACTGAAAAGGCAACAAATCCCATCTCATCTTGAAAGCTAAATAAGGTCAGCCCTGGTTAGTACTTGGATGGGAGACCACCAATTGATATCAGTTGCTGTATTTCAGAGGATGCTATTAGTAGTAGTAGTAGTAGTAGTAGTAGTATTTCTTATCCACCTCTCTTCATGAATTGAGGCAAGGAAAAACAATTAACAGACACACCACATCCATTAAAATACATCAGTTTAAATACTCGTCAATTTAAAAAGTAAGATATAAGCATATTAAGCTTGCTGGAAGAGACTGGTCTTTAGTGATCTTTTAAATTCAGACAGTGTATTCAGCCGTCAAATCTCTTCCAGCAGGTCATTCCACAGTCCAGGGGCGGCTGCTGAAAACGTCCTCTGGCTGACAGTTGCCAACCTAGTCCTAGCTCACTGAAGTTCATGTCTGCCAAAGGACCTAAGCATATGGGGCAGATTCTATGGGAAGAGGCGATCCTCTGGTAACCAAGACCCAAGCGATGTAGGTCTTTAAAGTTAATAACCAACATCTTGCACCTTGTCTAGAAACTAATTGGCAGCCAGTGGAGTAATTTTAATGCTGACGCAATGTGATCACTCTTAGATGTTCGAGTAACAATTTGGCTGCCATGTTTTGAACTAGCTGAAGTTTTCAATAATTTATATAAATGAAGACTGCCTGTAGTTGGAAGGTAGCTGGCCTCGCAATCACCTTGCCCAGAAAAGGGAGATTTGAAACTGGTCTATAGTTGTTGAAGTCCAGGGATGGCTTTTTTTTACTATTTGAAAGAACTTGCAAAGCCACCTCTGAGTACTTCTTACCCAAGAAAACCCTGCTTGAGTGGTAGGACCAGAACCACTGAATCATAGTACCTTCGATTCTCAAATCTGCCAGGTGTTCCAGAAAGATATCGTGGTTGATGAATTTCATGGTGTTGTCATAAGTTGACAGACAACTTGCACATATATGCACCTTACTGCAGCACTACATCTAGCCTGATCTTGCATATATAGTGCTCTCAGAGGCTCTAGCCAAGTGCCTCTAATACTAGAAGGTATGTTCCAGAACAAAAACAACATAAACCTGAAGGACTGAAAACTTAAATGATTGTAACTGCTCCTTTAAAATCTTATTTCATTTTTTCAAATCTTTACAAGTGTAGCATAAAACCCTCTACACTTTAACTCCAGTTTATTCACTCTGAACAAGTTTCCCTTTATCCAAATTTCATGCTCTTGTGCAAAACAAACTTAAAAAATATCTCAAGATGTTATGGACATTTTCATCTTCCCACGCAAGTCCACAAGAGGCATTAAGATCTGGATTTCTGGATTTCAAAACCTGTTATAAAACTCAAAGATTATTCAATAAAAGTGTAAGGAAAGGAAATGCTGCCTGTTTCAGTATTATTTAACAAATGTTCATTATTGAAGCATGAAATAACTTATCATAAAGCATGGTATACAGTGCAGCATCTGGTAATTATTTTCTGAGTGTAAGGGATACACTTCTAAATTCTTTCTTCATTCAAAATTTATTTAGCCTAGAGGACAACCAGTAGGATTCATAGATTCTTAGTCTAGTCTTAATACTGTGACAAGCAACAAATCATTCTCATCAGTGTCTGAAAGATGTATAGTTTTAATTTCCACACTTTCATATTGAGATTCATCAACTGCAGGAGTTTTGCATATACTGAAATCTGTTTCTCATCTTTTTCATGTTCCTAGCAGTGGTTGTTCCCATGTTAATGGGGCAGATAACCCAGGTTTAGCTCATTAAAGGAGCACTCTGAATATAAACGATGTTCAGCATAATGGATAGCTCCTTTAAAGCCTAGTGTAAAACATGGTGTGGATTTAGCATCCACTGGCATGAGAGCCATCAAATACCACTGGTTCCTGGGATTATGTGCTGGATTTTCAAAGTAAGACAAGTGAGATGCAGAAGAAATCAGAGACTATGACTATATCCACACTGACACTGCTTTAATGGCCACAGCTCCATGCTATGGAATTCTCAGAAATGTACAGTGCGCCTGCGCCATGCACGGACACATTTTACGCAGCTTCCAACTTACGCGGAAGCCGCTTGAGGAAGGATACAATGGTGTGCATACCTGAGCTGCGTGCACGTGCCACTCTGCCACATGCACGTGGCCCATTATTTCCTATGGGGCTTGAGCATAGGCGGATTTTCCCTTACACAGGGGGATCCGAAACGGATCCCTCATGTAAGTAGAGGGCACACTGTAGTTTGTTGTACCACCAGAGCAGAATTCTGTACATACTTCCTTTCAACAGAAATTGGAGGCTCAATGGTTAAGATGGTGACTCGGACAATTGCAAGATCAGCAGGGTGGCAGTTGAAGGTCCAAGTGCCACATGACGGAGTGAGCTCCTGTCACTAGTCCAAGTTTCTGCCAACCTAGCACTTCAAAAGCATGTAAAAGTGCAAGCAGATAAATAGGCACTACTTTGGTGGGAAAGTAACAGCATTCTGTGCAGTCATGCTGACCACATGACCACATAGTTGTCTTTGACAATGCTGGCTCTTTGGCTTAGTAAAGGCGGTGAGCAACACCCCCCTAATTCTTTCTAAACACAATTAGTCTCAAAGGTGCTGTAAGATACTTTTGCATACTGATATTCCAGACTAATGTCTCTGAATTCTTTCCTGGATAGCTTTTACATAATGGTTTTGTTCACACAGGATGAAATGCTCTTTAGCAGTATATATACTTCAATTACTGAGTAAAAATAATAACAATTTTAAAAATCAAGATGCAAAGACCCAAAAGCCCACCACTTGAAAACCTCAAAAGCATATTTGGCCTATCTTACTTCTTAGTACAGAAAAAAAATGGCACTGCAGGCTGTCAGGAAAGAGAGACAAAGCATAGGCCATTGAAAAAGAGAAATCATGAATCACAGCATCACACTGGCAGAAAATATAAATATTGCCTATAATGGGAGTAGATTGTATCAATCTATTTAAAATTTCAGATAACATATGCAAAATCATGATTTAGTAATGGGAATCCCCATTCAATCCACACTCCCTGAATTTATTTAATATTTAATTATTTGAATGCTTACTAATACAAAGAGATGTACAAATGTATATAAATCTGTCAAGCAGTATCTTTGTGATCAGTCAGATAAACTAGACCAATTTTAGCAGATCTGTTAAGGAAAGGCTGAGACGCAAGAGCTTAAATCTTCCTGTATAAATTTGTGCCATTTTTGATTCTCATAACTTACTTTCTTTTTCTAAATACATACAAAATGGCAAGGTCTCATACATTCTATGGAGGCAGGGATGCATTGTGTATTCATGATAATAGTACCCATTAATGTATATGTTATTTATAATATAAGGAGGTCAAAATAATACCCCATCTTTCCCTCACCAAGGGAAATATCTTCCTGCAACCAAGAGGGCTGCCACAAAAATCAAAACAAGGTTTGCAGCTACTGCTGCAGGTACAAATAAATTTGAGGGGGAGGGAGGTAGGGGGATTGAGGAGAAAACCCCAAAAAGAAATTGGGTTGACAATGTCAAAATTAGAGAGATCCTCTGCACCTTTGATCATTGCTTGTTATTTGTTTGAGTGACAAACATCCCTCTCTTCTATTGCCTTCTACACAGAGAAGCAGTGTCCAGTTTTCAATCTGGCAGCCCTAATAAGTCCAATGGGATTTAACTAAAGCATATGGCATCTTGGCCAGATCAGGAATCTCTAGAAAGAGGTGCCATTGGCTCATAAGCTTTCAATGTGCAAAAGCATTCCTAACCACCACAAAAGCTTGGGCCTCCCATTTCAAGGCTGAGTTCAGGAGTACACAACTGTGAATCTGCATCTTTGGGAGTACACCAAACTGAACTGGTATTTTCAGGGTGGATGCAGCCTTATCCAACACATGCTGAATCTGCCTGATCTTCCTTTCAAATGACCAGAAGAACATTTATCCTGTTTGGATTAATCTTCAACTAGTCTGTCCTCATACAATTCATTATCAATACTGGACACTAGTTTAGAACAGATGCAGCTTCTTTGAAATTTGGTGGAAAGAAGAGCAAACCCTACAACTACAATATTCTTGTTTCTCTTTCTGCATTCTCTGCCAATCATTCCAGACTCAGACTGCACTACTGATAAGTGTAATTCTCTCTAAACCAAAATAAAATATATAGTGGAGTGTGAGTGTGGAGCACAGAGTCCTGAGCGGCAGCATTCATCCATGCGCAGAGGGGAAGCTGTTCATTCTATTGTTTTTTATCATTTATATCCCACTTTTCTGCTGGTACCAGACCCAAAGAAACTTGCAACAAATAAAAACAAAGTATAGCTAAAATCTATGTGATACAGATGTTTTTTTAAAAAATTAACAATTTCATTAACTCAAAATTAAAAAGTTTCAAACACATGAAAATATAGTAAAAAGGATAACATCATAATGCAGTCTATTAAAAGACCGCTCTGCCCCAGTAAGTTAGGAAGCATGGGCCTACCTAAATAAAAAAGGCCTTTGCCTGCCAGTGGAAAGAGAGCAGACAGTTGGCCAAACAAGCCTCTCATGGGAGGGAGTTACACAACTTGAGGGCAACTTCTGAGAAGGCTCTCTCTCATGTCCTCACCATTTGCACCTGTCATGGTGGCAGAATGGACAGAAAGCCCTCCCTAAAGATATTAAAATCAGGCAGGCTTAACATCTTTCATATATTCTGGACCACAGCTGTTTGGGGCTTTATAGGTCATAACCAGCACTCTCAGTTGTGCCAGAAACTGAGTAGTGGTCAGTGACGTTGTTGCAACATACACAGTCTGGCCACAGCATTTTGGACCTTCTGCCATTGCCAGTTCAAAAGATTGAATGCATGGAGGCTAGCGAGAAGTAACCACAATATGCAAAACTATGGGATGTTTCTACTATTTGCAAGACACAGAAGCTAAGCCTGAATACCTTACATTGCAATTTCCATGCTTCAGGATGAATTAATACATCTATATGGTTTACTGGGCTGGGCAGCACCTCAGGACTGAAATGGCTATTTTGGTGCTCAGCTTGGGTTGAGCAGCCATGACACAGTAGAGTGGCTCAGAAAGAGAGGCCTTTGGTGGCATGGTTTGTTGCCTTTAGTGATGGGGAGCAAAATGGGCCTCCCCATCAACCTTTGGTAATTCACCTGGTTTTGTTCAAGGGCAAGGCCCTTGTCCCTCAGGCTCTCCATGACTTCCAGGTCATACAGAATAGATGGCCAGGAATAATATTTATGTGGCCACCTGCTCTGCCTCACCAAGTATGGCAGGATGAGGGTGACTCCTAATGTAGTGATACAGCTCATAGAAGGGTAAATAGGGCAATCCGAAATATCCCAAAAAGAAGATTAGGCCACTTTCTTCTGAATCCCAATTTTTTTTTCTTTTAAGTAGCTGATCCTCTATAGGGCAGATGGAATGAATTTATCTGAAGAAGGTAACATGTTTTTTCTGAGGGATTTGCAACAAGGAGTGAGGACCCTTTTGTCCAGCCTGGTGAGGGAAAGGAGTGAGGACCCTTTTGTCCAGCCTGGTGAGGGAAAGGGACTAAACAGACACAAGGGTTTATGGGAAGAAATCATATGGATAAATAAAAGTTAAGGTGAACACCTTGGTACCATTTTGTTAAAGGGGATAATTCTGGAATTGCTTCTTTAGGTCCTGTGACCCAGGGGGGTGGGAAAGGAAACTCCACTTGGGGCTGGCCTAGTGGAGCTTTGCCTTCAATTAAGTCCTAGGACTTGTGGGTGAGGTGCCTTGGGTTTGCCTTCTAGTAGATGGCTGGCTGAGAACCAAGCCAGTCATGGGGTCATGGGGTTCCCCTCTGGTGATTCTCCCCAGGGAAGGCTGAGGAGGATGTCATGGACTGACGTCTGGACTCTGCTGATCCCATCTAGGTTGCTCTCCACTCTTACTCCTTTCCAGGTACAACTCTCTGTTTAAAAATGTTGTATAAAGTGGCACTTTTCGACCCAGTTGTCTGCATCTAGTCATGTTATTCCACGGTTGGTCAGCAATTGATATAATTCTGTCAAGGAAACATCTCATTAACTTTTCTAGCAAGACTCAGCACAACGGTGCTGCAAAAGGAAATCAATCAATCATTGTGTTGAACACACACATCTCTCCCCATCCTTCACTTCAGTCAGACAGATATTAAGTCAATTATTTCCCATGACAATATTAGGTGAAACTGCAAAAATAGATGAGAGCAGAAACCAAAATATGCACATTTATTTCAGGATCTGGTGGAGAACACTTTTATTTCCGAAAAGCCATCTGTTTATCTCATCAGCGATTCCAAGTCACTGATGCTTATAGAAGGGGACCACTCTGATGCACTCTGAAGAATTCCCAAGCTCCAGGCTGTTCTGCTGCACAGTCAGTTGCACATACTTCGGTGAAAGACTGCCCCTCTGCCACTGCATGGTGAAATACTACAATAAATCCGTATGTACAGTTCGGAGCCAGACTAGATTGCAAATCAAGTCACTGCAGAAGAAATCTGCCTAGGATAGCCAAGCAACTTGATTAGGCTTACCATCCTTAAAGATTTTTTTCAAAAAATCAGAAATGCAACAATGTGGACTTCAAGCCTCACTGACACACTTCTAAAAATGCATTCACAATAATCATTTTTCTCCTGAGTTGTGCTCTGGGGATCACATTATCTGACTGAGTTATTTTCAGTCTTTTAAATAGATGTAAACAGTCACGGTTTTATGTAACTCCTATTGTAGTCTATAGCAATGACAGCCTAAATGCCCTAAAGGAACCAGGTCCTGTCTGCTCTTGGAAACTAAAGCAGGGTCAGCCCCATTTAGTAGTTAGATGGGAAACCACCAACAAATACCTGGTGCTGAGAGCTGTATTTCAGATGAAGGAACTGGCAAAACCACCTCTGAGTATTCCTTGCCTAAGAAAACCTTATGAAATTCATAAGGTCGGCATACGTCGGCCGGCAACTTGAAGGCACATCTACACACAGAGCAATATCAGCGTCTCATTTGAACTTTACAAAGTAAGAAAACACACATGTCGATACAAATGCTTTCATCAAGGTAATGATAATAATCAATCTTCCCTAGGACTTTCTGTTTCTTGTTGTTGCATACCTTCAAGCGGTTTCTCACTCACAGCAACCCTAAGGTGCCCTTATCATGGGGTTTTCTAGGGCTGAGAGTGTGCGTCTCACCCAAAGTCACCTGGTGAGAACAGAGAATCAGAACCCGGATCTCCAGAATCCTAGTCCAATGTTCAAACCACTATGCCATGCTGGCTTTAGGATCTTCTCTATATTAGATATAATAACATACTACAGTCTATCAAAACTATGTTCAGTTCCATCCATTAAGAATGCCTCTACATAATATAAGTTAAAAGCACTGGAGAGAGGAAAAAAATACAGTACTATGGGAGGTTTTATGAGTTTGTTTTTTTTTAATATAGAGGATAACTTCTTTGACCAAAGGAAATATCAACCTGGCTGTTTTGTCTGCAGAGAAGCAGTGGTTGGAGTGGTTGGATGACAACTCTGAAGACCAAGGTGATTCCCAGCTTGTCCATGAAACCCACTGGGTGACCTTGGGCAAGACACACTCTCTCGGCCTCAAGGGAAGGCAATGGCAAACATCCTCTAAACAAATCTTGCCAAGAAAACCCCCTGGAGTCATCAGAAACGACTTGAAGGCACAGAACACAACGCATAATTTTTTGCCTTCACTTTGTTTTCTACAGGGATACACTGATGCGCAAAAGGACTCCATGCAGTGAAGTTCATTTCTACAAGTCAGTCACACACACACAGAGAGAGAGAGAGAGACCAAGACCATCCCCAGCTACAGCTGCAAATGCTGCTGTTTTGAATGCGAGGAGCGAAACAGATAGCGGCAGCCGACAAATGCCCAGGATTGGCTGCAAATCAGGAAAAACTCTTTTGACAAGACGGCTTTGCAGAAGAAGAAGAATCAGAAGGAAGGATATGAGGGTTTAAAACACACACACACAACAAAACAGCAATTTTCAGTCTTGGGGAGAAATTACTGGGGGGAACAAAGAGGGTTGCCAAAATTCACAAGGTATATTCCCCGCTCCCTTCATGGGCTGCATCCACATTGGAGAGATAACCCTGGTTGGCAGCGCTTTAACTCTTTATCTGGCTGAAGGCTATGGAATTCTGGGAGTTGGAGTTTGTTGTGGGGCTCCGCTCTGG
>NC_056525.1:196492718-196542557 GCF_019175285.1 Sceloporus undulatus | reverse complement strand
CCTGTTGAGATGCAGTTGGACTTTAAATTTCCTGTATTTTGAAAATCTCCCTGTTGCTGCATGGCCAGAAGGAGGAGGAGCCTGCCTGCACAAAATAGATCCTCCCCACCACAACAGTCTGAAACAACATGCAGACATCTGACTAACATTTCCAATTGTTTTTTCCCCTCCTGTTTGGTTTGCAACATCTTGCCTGGTGAAGAAGCCCATGGAGCTTCATAAGCTTGCAACTAGTATATTGTGCATTTCGGTTCGCCAATAAAAGTATCACTGATGAATTCTTATTTGTATTTGTTAAATGGCCAACACAGCTACGGCAGCATGTTTTCTGCTTTTAATTCAGTTAGGCATCGTTAGTTTGTGAGAGAGTTAAGACTGAAATAATCTGGTTTGACACCAGTTTAACAGCCATGGCTCAAGGCTATCGAATTCTCATCCCTCGTGAGTCATTGGCACTGCTGTTTTTTGGTTTGTTTGTTTTTAAGGTTTTCAAGTCCATCAGTTAGTTTTTTCATCAACAAAGGCAAGCATTTCTGTGCCACTCACATGAACTGTGGGGAAAGTAACATTACATCAAACCAGGGCTATAAACCCAAGTTAAATTCAGGCTGCCTCTGCCCTGAAGAAATAATCCTGTTTTAACATCATTTTAACTTGCTATGGCTCAACACTATGGAAGTCTGGGATCTGTAGTTTGGTAGGGCACCAATGCTCTTGACAGAGAAGGCTAAATGCCTCACCACACTGCAGTGCCCAGAATTGCACAGCATTCAGCCATGGAAGTTGAAGCCGTGCCAAACGGGGTTAATTCTCCCATGCAATCTTGTTTGACATCATTTCAACTGCTATGGCTCAAGGCGATGGCATTCAGGCAACTGGAGCTGGTTGGGGCACCAGAGTAGAGTGGGCTTTTGGAGTTCTTGGCCCTTGAAGTCTCTTCCGACTCTATGAAAACGTGTTGACAGAATGTGTGTTGCACATTGTTGTGCTACTGCTCAAAAATCCCACTGAGACGGCTGCCACACTGCAGAAATAATCAAATTTGGCACTGCTTTAACTGCCCTGGCTCAATGCTAGGGAATTCTGGGAACTATAGTTTTGTGAAACATTTGGTTTTCTTTGTCAGAGAGCTGTGGTGCCACAACCAGCTACAGTTTCCAGAATTCCATAGCCTTCAGCCATGGCAGTTAAAGCGGTGTCAAACTGGATTAATTTGGGAGTGTGGGTGCAGTCTAAGGCTGGAATTAAACTGCATCCAGCAGGAAAAGGGTGGAAGGGAAGCGTAAGCACACACAAAGGAGTTTATCAGACAAGGAAAATTGGAAGTATAATCCAAAGGCAATCCGAACTCAATCATGGGGTTTCACGATATTGTGTGATAGACTACCACACGCAATTTGGGGCAATGGGAAGTCAGTCTGAATGCAATCATGGGGTTTCACGTTAATGCATGAGGGGTGATCACATGCAATTTCAGGCAATGGCAAGCTATTTTCAGGCAATGGGAAGTCAATTCGAACTCAATTCGAATTCATGTAAATTCACTGAACTAGCGCATTCACATAAATACGTTCTGGCCCCACTTTCTTTTCATTCGAAATTAAGAAAAATTCCTCCCATGTGATAAACTCCAAAGACTGTTGGCAGATGATGCTGCCTTGCTTGTGTGAAGTGGCGGGCTATTAATTACCCCTCTGAGGAGAGTTATCAAGCTGGCAGCTTGCAGTAGCTAAAGAGATGAGGAGGAGGGATAGTTGCAGCCTGTTTTTCCTCTACTCATTGCCAGGATCTCTTTCTTCAGGATTTTGGACACTTTTTCTGTTAAAGTAAAGCAAGATAGCTAGTCATCCCCATTCAGATTTCAAAACAAAACAAAACGAAACCAGTTGCATGAAAAAGGAAGCATCTTGGTTTCTCCTATGAGAGAGTGAAGCTTATCGTGACCAGAGGTCCTTCTTTTCCAGGACATGTCCTCCATTTCAGCCTTCTGTCCAGGAGGAATTTCAACATGTCCTCCATTTTGAGCAGGACTAAGAAGCATGAATTTACATTTCTGTGCTGCTAGCTTTTCTGTCATCATGCCCTCCATTTTATTGGGATATTATAAATTTTGCAATGGCTTCTCCTTCTTTAGGGTTAGGACATCTGGCTACCCTGGTGAAGCGTCTATCAAAGGCAAGAGAGTCTTATCAAGAAGGTGAAGAGGGCTGGGAGATTCTGGAAGTTGCTGCCCACAAATAGTTTTCCCAAGACCTGCCTTTTTCCCAGGAGCAATTGTGGCCTTCTGGGTATCCTCGAACTGGTAAATGCATCAAGGGAGTTTATCAACCAGGAGGAATTTCTCTTAAATTAAAATGAAAAGAAAGTGGGGCCAGAACACATTCAAGTAAAGTTGCTAGTTTTGTGTAATTACGTGAATACGTATTGCGTTCGAACTGGCTCCCCATTGCACGAAAATAGCATACCATTGCCCATATGATTGCGTTCAGACTGACTTCCCATTGCCTAAATTTGCATGTAGTGGGTTATCACACAATAACGTTAAACCCCATGATTGCGTTCAGATTGCCATCGGATTATACTTCCAATTCCCCTTGTCTGATAAACTCCAAAGACTATTTCACATGGCATTCCCGATTTTTTGCACATGTCAATAAGACAAGTATATATACATACCTGGAGAGTTGGCAAGCCCATATTGCATGGCAGCATTTCTGAATTAATAGTAACCATTGATTATTTTTAAGAACTTGGAATCATGCCTCACAACCAAAGTTCTTGAGGTAGTTGACTTCTAAATGCAACAAAATAAGTTATTTGCAGATAGAACAAAGGCTTTACAAATGTATCCATTCACCCACAGATGCCACTATGTTGCTGAATCAAATGCCACCTCTAGGACTGAGGAGGCTCTCGATGAAGTGCTTTCTGCTGGTTTTTTCTCTTTTACCAAGTAGACTTAAATGGTACACTAGTAGTAACAGTAAGCTGCAACACCCTGAGCATTATCAAGCAATTTTAATTTCTCCTGGTGTCTCTCATGTATCACTTTGGGGCGCTATGAGATCTTAAAATGGGAGTTAAAGCCAACTGACTGGTTGTATTTGGAACATCTGTTCAGATATACTTATTTATACTTATTATTTTAAAAAGCATGGCCTTGGATGAGGTTGTTGGTGTGGGACCTAGAAGGTTGCCTTGGTCAGCTGGTGACCAGGGATCTCAGGTGCTGATGACAAAATCTTTTTTCCACAACAAACTTCAAAGGAAACACCACCAGCCTAGGAATTCTGTCCAGTTAGTATGATGTTAGTGTCTCTTGACTCAGTGGTTCCCAGTCCCTGCTTGGTTTACTGATATCTCTAACAACTTCTGCTTCATGATGGAAGATAGAAAGATAGGTACTGGTGGGGGCGGGGGGAAACCTTCCACAATCTGCACATAACATTAGCATTTATACTATGTGTTGCAGATGTTCACATCAGTTCATATACATTTTTTTCAGTAATCTGTAGATAATCTGGAAGGCCAAAAATTGACAGTTTGATTTTAAATTTTCAGGATTCAGTTCTGTACATTTTCCACCTGTATTTTCATCTTCTTCTTTCTCCCTCAATTGGTGAAGGAGTATACTGTTCCTTTGTGTAACTGAGAACAGTATGCACTCTTATGTGTAAATAGCAGCATAAGGAATCTCATTATACATGTGACCAACTTTCAAAGCACTCATAATCCTTTGTGATACTTGATATGCTTGAGGTTTTAAAAAATGTGATCATCAGAAAGAAAGAAAAACTCTACAAAGTAATTAGTTGTTACATCTATCAAAATGTGTACATTATGTATTGCATATTCTTGTGCTGCTTCTCAAAAGTCCCACTGAGACTGCATCCACACTGCAGAAATAATCCAGTTTGACACCACTGTAACTGTCATTGCTCAATGCTATGGAATTCTGGAAATTGTAGTTTTGTGAGACACTTAGCTTTCTCTGAGCGAGAGCTCTAGTGCCACAACAAACTACAATTCCCCCAATTCCATAGCGTTGAGCCATAGCAGTTAAAGTAGTGTCAAACTGGATTATTTCTGCAGTTCAGAGGCAGCCTGAATTTAACTCAGGTTTATAGCCCTGATTTGATATTATATTACTTTTCCCACAGTTCATGTAAGCAGCAAATAAAATCTTGCCTTTGTTTATAAAACTCATTGATGGACTTGAAAACCTCTAATAAATACAGCAGTGCCAATTTCTCATCTTGTTGTTATTGTAATTGCTATCACTGTGTCACTAAAGATGGCACAATTCAGAAAAATGATTGTTGTCAAATTCCCAAGTCAGAAACATATGGTGGCCTGCACAGAAGCTGAAATACATGTATACAAGGTATCTTTTAACAAAAACAGTGACACCTCTCAATAGATTGTGATGCGGAAACAGAAAGAAAAAAATCATTTTGGGGATATAGTTTATTTGGAAAGGTTGTTTGGTTACAATGCAGTATAACTTTGAACAGGGAATTAGCTAGCTCAAAGGCAGTGTGCAATCCTATGTTCATCAGTCATAAAAGGCAAAATACTAAATGAATAAAATATAAATTCATGTACCAAATTTAATTCCAGTAAAGTTGGCTTCTTAAGCACACCCAATGCCTAAATCAACAATTGTTATGTTTAAAGTCTAGAATGAAGTCATGTTTGGATACCATGAGCCTAGAGGATTTGAACTAAGACTGCTGAGGGTATTATTGGTTATAATCATTAAAAATCCATTAGTATCCACATGGATTATTTGTCACCATGTTCAAAACTATTTGCAAATATATAAATTTCATCTTACACGAAAGCTTATTTCCAAGCTATTATTTGCATGCTTCCTGATGCAAAGTACTTTTATTTCTAAATGCACCAATATAAAGTCTACCGTTCTGGATTATTAAATGGTGTATAGAAAGTGGTTGTTACTGGTATGTTACATATAATATTAATAAGTAATGTTTTGTAAACATTTAGAAGAACTAAGGTTCAAATCCTATATTAGTATGTTATATATAATAAGTAATATTTTGTAAACATTCAGAAGAACTAAGGTTCAAATCTTAAGTGCATTTACTTATTCAGAAATTGAATTCAGAAACATAGCTATGTTAGTATGGAATATCAATATGCAAAGGGATTTTGTAGCACTGAGCAAAAGAAGCTGTAGCCTAAGCCTTTTTAGACTTGATCTATGAGGAAGTAAACCAAGTTGGGGGAGGGAATTGATGAAGAAGTAGACCAAGCCTACCAAAGTTTATGCTACTGTTACCCATAGTGCATTTTTATGAATTCTTGTGTGTGTGTGGTATTCTACATGACCCCAGATGGACCCTGCCAGGCAGGTCGCCATAATCCCCTGAGTGATGGGACATGTACGAACTACATCGAGATGAGGTCAGCGCATGGGACCTCTTGAGAACAATACCCCTCGGACTAGCCCCAAAGTTAGTTTTGGAGTCGCTAATGGAAACATCATCACCTCCAATAATCTGAAGAATGGACGATGATTGTCTAGATGTCTCACCTGATGTGCCTGCTATCGAATAAACTCCCTTCCCATTTCCCTTGGCTATTATCAGACCAGATTACCTCACCCCAGACAATCCAACACCCTTTGTCCTGTGGCTAGTTTTCACCCTTAAAAACCCTGAATTTTAAGGGTCCTTAAAAACTCCCCTCAGTGTGCTAGTTTGGATTTCATGGGGACTCTATGTCACTGTGATCTCTAGTCTAGCTCCGTCACTTCCATTCAACCAATGCTCTCAGAACAGCTGTGTCTCACCCTACTCCACTCAATTGGATTCCGGACGCAAGCCTATTCTGTAGCATGTATCACCCGTAGTTCTGCCTCAAGCATTTTCTAAGTTAACCCTTGATTTCCTGAGCCTTGAATGAATGAGTGTATGATAGTGAATTGTTGTGTGATTTTCCCTTTTAAATAAAAATATACTTTAATTGGAATCTACTGTCTCTGCATCATTTCTTAGATCCACCGGCCCCTCAGTAGGTAAGAGATGATTTCGTAGGGTCCTTGTAGCTGACCCCCTCTCAATTTGAGCTAAGTAAAATTCCCTTACAAAGATTTTGGCTACAATACAAATTCTTTTGTACAAGATGTTGCATACCATTACTCAGAAGTAAATATCATAAGTACTAATTCAGGCCTACTTCTTCTGAAACATATGTAGGATCAGGCTGCATATGAGGGCAATTTATACAAATTTAACTCAAAAACAGTTATCTTGAGAATTATAAGACAGAGTTAAGGGGATAAATGCATAAACACTTTAAGATGATAGGGTTTATATCTTCGTGAAAGCATTTGTACTTTAGTTCTTTCGATCTGAAAGTAGCGATTATTTCATTTTTCCACTTTTGTAGTTGTGATTGATGTTACCAGTGATCTGTGTGTGAAAGCTTCCAGATAAATCTCTCCTCACTGCACATTCAACAAAAGACATTCAGTCATTTGAATTGACAGATTTGGTTGTTTTATGTTTTGTTTCCCCTTTCAGAGAAACAATTACTTATCTGATACTATTAAGGTTCCAAAATATGTGTCTTCATAAGTGGAAACAATTAATAGAATTGTGTAGGATTCCAAGACTGAAATCCTGCAAACCAAACTCCTTGAGCCCATACAGACAGCGCAAATAAAGCTGCTTGGGGTCACTTTGGAGGTATTATGTTTAAATGATGCATGCGACCTAAGAGGCCAGAAGCCTCACCAAAGCTACACTCCAGTCCTAAGGACTAGAGCACAGCTTTGGTGCAGCTTCTGGCCTCTTAAAATGTGCGTGTAATTTAAACAGCATACCTCCAAAGTGACTCAAAGAAGCTTTATTTTGGCCTGTCTGTATGGGCCCTTTGTCTTCTTTTTGTGGGTAAAAAATGAACTCTTGAAGCAGCAGAGCCAGTGCTAATGAATGCTGGAAGCTACAGTCCAACCACATCTGGAGCAGTGGCATCAGTGGGGAGGGTTACAGGGGGTGTTTGAAGACCACACCAAGTGACACCCCAGAGGCGGGGTGACATCCAGTTGGGCCTTCTTCTCCCTTCAGTGCAGAAGGGGTGAATGCATGCCCTTCCCTGTCACTCCATTAGTAGACTGCCTCCCGCGGAGGGGGTGACCTGATAACAAAGCAGCAGGAAGAGTGAGCCCATGCCCTTCCTGGCTGACACCCTCCCAACAGGTGAAAACCTACTTAGTGGTGCCATTGATCTGGAGGGCTGCATGTTTCTCATTCCTGCCCCCAATAACAGCAACATCAACAACAACCAGTAGTGCTTGGTGTTCTGAGATCACAATAGCTCATAAAAAGAGATCACAAAATATGACACTATTTGGAAGGTGCCACATCATCCAACAGTACCTCACTTGGATAGAATCCAAATCACTGATTGACCTATGCACCATTGCTCCTTTATTTATACCATGGACTCAAGGCTTTTCTCTTTACATTTGTTAGAATGTGTAATCCTATGATTACTCTTCATCCATATGGATTAAAAGATGTTGCACTGAGTGATTTCTGGGATAATTTCTGACCCCATAAATATTAAAGTGTTTTTCAGGAGATAAAATGCCTTATGTCCACACTGACAATAAAACTGTGGGAGAGGAATCAAAGGCAAATATTCTACAATGGCCAAACGCCCAACATCAGGAAAGACATGGTCACATAAGGTGGAACATTTGTTTTGAAAAGCTGTCTGAATTTTTTTTCTTTTTTGTGAAAACATCACCAACATTTAATTCCTCTGTCCTAAAATATGAAAATTGGAGAAAGGAATATCAACAATTTAAGATATGCAAATGACATCATACTACAGTGGTACCCCGGGTTACGAAAATAATTCGTTCCGCCGCCGCGTTCGTAACCCGAAATGCTTCGTAAGCTGAAAAAGCCATAGGCGCTAATGGGGAAAAGCCGCGATTTCGTGCGAAATAGCGCCGAAAAGCACCAAATTTTTTTTCGTAACCCGAAAAAACCTTCGTAACCCGGAACAGTTTTTTCCTATTGATTTTTTTCGTAACCCGGAAATTTCGTAAGGCGGCGCATTCGTATCCCGGGGTACCACTGTACTAGCAGAAAATAGCAAAGACGTCAAAGGACTACTGAAGAAACTCAAGGAAGAAAGTTGAAAGGTACATTTATGAACATTAAGAAAATTAAAATAATGATCACATACGATTTACATAACTTTATAGTAGACAATGAAAACACTGAGATAGTCAATGCCTATGCCTTGGCTCAGCCATTCATCAAAATGGAGACTGCAGTCAAGAAATCAGAAGAAGGCTAGGACTTGGACAGAGCACCTCAGAAGGAATCAGACAAGATCCTCAAATGTAAAGATATATAGTAGAATCCCAAAGTCAGGATTTCCTGCGGCCATCATATTTTCAATTTGTATGTATGATTGTAAGAGCTGGCCAGTGACAAAGGTTGATAGGATGAGAAATCAACTCATTTAAGATGCAGTACAAGAGTAGAATTCTGCAGATGCCCTGGACTGCCAAAAGTCAAGTAAACAGGTTCTATATCAAATCAGGCCTGAGCTCGTCCTGGAAGCAAAGCTGATTAAACTGAGACTGTCATACCTTGTACATGTAATGAGAAGACATAACTCGCTAGAAAAGATAATAAAACTTGGCAAGGTAGAAGATGGTAGGAAAAGAGGAAGATTGCATTGCAGATAGATAGATAGATTCAGTCAAGGAAGCCACAGCCCTGAGTTGCATGACCAGAGTGGGGTTGTTTTAAACATGGTAACTTGGAGGTGTCTCATTCACAGAGTCGCCATAAGTCAAAGTTGACTTGACAACAGTTAACAACAACACAACAATGAATTATAATTGTTATTTCCATCTGAAAACAAACAAACAAACAAACAAACAAACAAAAAAGCACCCACAAATTAAGAAATGCCCATAATCCCTGAACGAAAACAGCTGTTTATTTTCAAGAAGGCTTAGCCTTATTGGCATCGTGGTGTGATTTTCTACCCCTTGTAATGTAGTCTCTCCTGCGGGAAGTATGCTCCAGTGATGCAAAGCTCTGTCTGCCACTTGGATGTTGCAGTTGTCCTTGAAAGCAAATTTCCCACACTTGATGGACCATCTGCTCATTACTATTATTATTTGCTACCCTACTGCTGATGTAACAGCAGGGCAGAATATGGGTTAGTCTGTTGAATGGTGCCAATGTATTGTCTTCTTCTTTTTTTTTAAAGACACTGTTGTATGTTCAGTATAATTCCTCTTGTAAAGAGTTCCTTGTGAATGCAGGTTTTTGAATTTGGTATGCATGACACACTATTTGGCCAAAGCAACAAGTCCCTTGGTAGGTATATGTAGTCAGAGCATGAATGAATTCATTCATATGTTCTGAAGGCATACCTTGTAACAACTTACTAGTTATGGTGGCAGATGCAACTATGAGTCAGGACCTTTACACAGATGACTGGTAAGTTTATAGTTGATTCACAGTACTAGTTCTTAACCATTGTAATATGCTAGTTTTTTTTTTTCCTTTTTCTAGCTTCTACCCATTTTGATAGAGAGCATCCATTGTAAAAAAAAAGTTCATAAATCTTGACATAAGATCAAAGCCAGGAGGCAAATTTAAACACATTTTTTCTCTTCTATTGTGGGATCACCTATGGTTCATTTCTCTCAGGGCTATATAAAGGTTTGAATTTATTTTAAAAAGTCAACAAATAAAAAATATCATTATCATAAACAAATAAAGCAAATTATTTTTATTTCCTAAAATTTAAAACTATATGTATGGCTTCACCCATTAGACTATTTTACTCTAGTTGCCTGGTTATTACTGAAGGCAAAGGTTTTGTTTGTTTGTTTTGTTTTGTCCACTGTGTCTAAACAGCAAGAGCAAGTACATTTGTTGTACTAAAGAAGTACAGCTGTGGAAATGTTTCCTCTAGTTCTGAAAACAGTATGCGGTTACATTTTATCACTCCTGTCCGGATGCCACATGCTCAGATGATCTATATTTCTTTTGCAGTCTGGCCCAAGGTTTGAAAGAAAAAGTTAATACAGTATTGCATTTTTAGCTCTAAGGAAAATAAAATATATGGATCCTTCTAATACACTGGAATCCAAGAAACATGTGGTCACAAATATTTAAAATTCATTATTAAATGGTGAAATGAGAACATGGATTTAGATGAAAATCTGTCCAGGGGTAGCTGTGTTGGCCATACAGCAAATAAGGATTTAGCTATTAGTTGCTATCTTTTGTGCACTTTTGGCATATGGAATATGTTGCATACTTTCATTATTTCAACTGAGTTTAAATCCAGACGTTAAGGTGAGAATCCAGTTGGAAACGTATAATTCAATAGGACCTCAAAAATATTGTTTGTGTACTCAGCCAGTTCACATATTCATCAGTTAACTGAATTCAATGACATAGCCATGGAGTCTGGAAAATCAGTATGCAAAGGGATCTTTTAGCACATATGAGACTAACTCAAAGAAGAAACTGGTAGCTTGAGCTTTCATGGATGCATCTGAGGAAATAGGCTCAGGTTTATGAAAGCTCATGCTATCAGCTTCTTTTTTTCAGATAGTTTCAAAAGTGCTACAAGACCCTGTGCATCTGTTAAGTGAGTGAAAGATCTCCATGTAGTTGTCTCTAAGGGACCACAGAGATGACAGGTGGCACAATGCTGTGGGTATTATTAGAACAGTGCAAAACCAGTTAGCATCTGCATTTTTTTAAAAAAGGTCTTGTAATGCGAAGAAAAAAACAGTATCGAGCATTAGTGGCTGCTAGACCCCATATCAGTCAGGTGGTAAATCCCATCCAGAACTTAACCCCATCTCCAAAACAGGTTCAGCACCTTGGACAACACTCTTAAAGTTCAAATTAAAACCTGGTTGATTCCAATGACATGGAAGCCAGGAGTCACAACTGGTGTCAAGAATATTACTGGGAGATTTTCTCTTGGTAACAATTAATCTACTGCAGGATTCTTTGTCATAACTGTGTTTTCTTGTCAAGTTTTCTAAGTGGATTACTTCTGACTAACGCAAACTTTAATCCATAAGAGAATTTTCATAAAGATACAAGTGAGGCTTCTTATTTCAGAGGAGGGGGAAATCTGCTCTATCTGCCCTTTTTAATTAAATTTAGCCCTGTAATAGAGTCACATAAATAATAATGAGAAAGAAATCATTCATAGTCTGTATATACTACAATAAAAGCATTATTTTTTTAAACTATCATCACTACAAAAGATCTATCTAATTAATTTTATTATCAGTCCTTTTTCTTTCAAGAAGAAAAGGAGATAACCTTGCAGAAATGTAAAAAGTAAAGTTGAAAGACTTTTATGAATTTGATAAGCACATCGTAATTGATGACAAACACATAATCTTTACATCCTATCCCCTGGTCCCTTTAGTGGGTATCACTAGGGCAGGAAAGTAATAAAATACAAAGTAATGTCTTACTTAGAATTAATTACTTTCCACTGTTACCAAGAGGAAAAATTCCATGATAACAAGGATTTCCTATATTATTATTACTGAAGAACACCTCCACACTACACAGTTATAGCACTATGAGTCCACTTTATCTGGCATGACAATATCCTATGGAATCCTGGTTTTTAAAGGTGATGGAGGGGTCTTTAGAATGCTTAACAGTGAGTTCAAGAACCTCACCAAGCAACAAACCTCAGGATTGCATAGGATTGCAGCCATAGCACTTAAACTGGGGGTGCATCTTCACGGTAGAAATAATGCAATTTGACACCATTTGCTAGAGCTCCATCCTAGAGAATCCTGGGATTTATAATTTTACAAGGTCTTTAATCTTCTCTGCCAAAGAGTGTTGGTATCCCACAAAATTACAAATCCCAAGACAGAGATAGAGAGACACACACAGAGAGAGAACAACTGGTGGTGGAACATGGTGGAACAGAACAGAGAGGGTCCAGAGGCTAGGGGTTTGTCAACAAGTTGGAACTTGCTTCTTTGCTTAAAATATAATTTTATGAGGGTGGGGGGTGGGAAAGTAAGCAGATGGAAAAGATGAAGAAGACTTGGGGGGGGGATCTAATGTATGTGCATGTATTAAGCCAGAGATCCAGTGGACCAATCTCTTTATAAACATCTGCCCCATCCGGGTCTGAGAGAGAGTGAAGGAGAAGGGGATAGGGAAAGGAAAATAAATGCACTGTGTGCATTTTTTGATGTTGTTCTTAACTTGCTTTGAGCTCATGGCAACCTCAGCTCATGGCAACCCCATTCTCATGCCAGTCCAACTCTCAGCATATTTCTTTTCTAGATGTAGAAGTTTATATTCATAATCATAAGATTGGAGTCCGTAATTTTCACAAGGCAACGGACCGTAATTCCATGCTACATTTTTCCAGTTGTCACCCTCACCATCTGAAAAAAAACTTACCGTATTCTCAATTCCTAAGATTAAAAAGAAATTCTTCCATTAACACTCATTATGAAAAGGCAGCTGATCAGTATCAATTAGAATTACAGGATAGAGCTTTTCCTCCTCATATAGTCCAACATGCTAGATATAGAGCTTCCCTCAAAGATCGTTCCTCATTATTTCTCCCTTCAAATAGAACAACTGAGAACAGGGTTATAGGATCCTTTACCTTCACTCATGCTGCTCATCAGATCAAACATATTATACAAAAACATTGGCATATAGTTCAGAACATTCCAGGTTGTGCACAGGCACCCATCATAACTTTTCGGAGAACTAGAAATCTCAAGGATTCTTTAGTACATACAGATTTTTATGAACATGCTCAGGAGCCTTTTCATGTAAGAGGACATCACAGATGTGGCCATTGCAGCTGTTGCAAACAATCTTTAAACATAAAATCCTTTATCCATCCCATATCAAAGGAATGTTATGAATTAAATTCATTTACTAATTGTAACTCCCTAAATGTCATTTATGTGATTTTATGCCCTTGTCAGAAGTTATATGTAGGACAAACTTCAAGACCTCTAAGAATTAGAATATCTGAACATAAAAGTACCCTCCGAAATAAAAGTTTAGATACCTCATTCGTCACACACTGCTCACAATTACATCACTCTCCAGAATCCTTAAAATTCTTTGCAATTGAGCAAGTCAAGTTTGGTACTTTTTTATAGTGGTAACAAACACACTAAACTCCTACAAAGAGAATCATTTTGGATTCATAAGTTGTCAACAAACATACCTAAGGGTCTAAATGATCGGTTGGATTTAAGTTCCTTTTTATGAAATTGTATATATTGGTTAATATTGTACACATCAGAGGCAGATATGGATATGGGAAGGAGGACAGGCAGATTATATAGAACTATTTTGTGTTTATAATGGATTTAGAATAAGTCAAGAACCCCATGAGTGGAACACTTCGAAGACCCCCTGCTCAACCATTCTTCTCAGGTCCTGAAGGCTTTCTTGATTGAGTCTATCTATCTAATTTGTAGTCTTCCATTTTTCCTACTACCTTCTACCTATCACAGCATTATTGACTTTTCTAATGACTCATTACTTCTTATGATGTGTCTGAAGTTTCACAGTCTCAGTTTAGTAATCTTTCTTGGCCCCAATCCAGACGGCCCTCCTCACGTGTGAGGGGTGCCTCGGGGAGGCCCTTCTAGATGTCCCTCGCCCCTCACATGTGACAAGGGGGTCAAAATGGTGTCCTCCCTCCACTGTATAAGTAACCAAGAAGTTGCAAACACACCAGAAAAGGAGTGAAATGATCCTTTATTAAATTAGACTTGTATGGTAACTTAATTATTCTTTGTGGAGATATCTTTTAGCACCTTTGAGACTAACTAAAGAAAGAAGTTGGCAGCATGAGCTTTCATAGAGTTAAGTCTACTTCCTGAGATGCATTCAGTTTTTTTTTTCCTGAATGCTTCTGAGGAAGTAGACTTAAGTCCACAAAAGCTCATGCTGCCAACTTCTTTCTTACTGATTCTACAGACTAACACGGCTATATCTTTGAATTCTTAACTATACTTTGTTCTTCCAGAAAGGAACTAATTGAAATGAACACATTGGTTTACCTCAATTTGTTGGGGAGGGGGATATAAAGAAGTTGTTTGCAATAGGATCATGGTTATAAACTGGGCTGAAAGAAGAAATGTTTTCAAAGAGATAAGCCTACTGGAACTCTCACAAATCTAAACAAACAGGTTTACTGAGAGATGAGCTTGGTTATTAAACATTCATAAAGTTTAAAAAGTTGCAGACAGAAAAAAAAAGGATACTAGTATTTCTGACTAAATACATGTCCAGTGACAGACAGGCATTTATAGCATACTTGATTACAAATGTTCCATAGCAAGAAATAATGTTTGGGTTAAACATCAAGTGCAGTTAACTTAATAGAGCACATTCCTGATCTGACATAACAATTTAATGTAGATGGCTATAATCATGAACATTTTCTGTTTGCTATTTCCTACCCATCCTAGCATCCCAATGGCAAAATATCATCTCAAAGAGAAATTGGAATGAAAGATATTTGGAAAAAACAAAGGATTTTAATGCTAATGCATTGAATGTAAGTGTATTCTGCTGTAATGATTCTTTTTGGCAGTTTATATAAAAGCTGATGTTTAGTTATCGGCCAGTTTTATGCATTCATTGCCACTAACTTTAAAAAATCTGTATGGATGAAAAGCATTAAAATGCTAATGAAGTGAAACATTTTAAAGAGTCCATGGAAAAAAAGACACAAAGCTTACATGTGAGTGCAGTGACTGGCCTGGCTATTATTTCCAGTCTTATATCTTTATGGTGTCTGATTTTTTAAAATTTATTTATTTATTTGCAATTCTATATTATACTGGAAGAAGTGTCATTTAATCCAGTGGGACTTAGTTCTCAATATACATTTAAATATTTTATTCTGTACTGCCCTTGTGCTTAAAGCCATCAAGATGGTGCACAACACAAAGAAATCAATAAAACAAGACCATAAAATCACAAGCAGTAAAACCATTCAAAAACATTAACACCACAACAAAACACTTTAAAAATAGTTTGAAAGGCCAGTTTCAAGAGCTGTGTCATGACAGAGAGTGTGATCACTAACATAGTGGAATTCTGCAGCTGCAATTTAGTCTGTGTGCCTAGGGCTGAATCTGCACTGCAGAAACAATGCAGTTTGACACCACTTTAACTGTAATGGCTCCATGCTATGGAATCCTGGGATTTGTAATTTATTGTAGCACCAGATCTCTCTGACAGTGAAGGCTAAATATCTCACAAAATGACAAATACCAGAATTTCATAGCATTTAGCCATGGAGTTGAAGTGGTGTCAGATTGCCTTATATCTTCTGTGCAGATTCAGCCTAGGAGGGACATCCTGAAATTGAGGTGGGGTGGGCCCTCAGTCAGTTTCTGAGCAGAATTGTCAAAAATGAGGAGCAGCTGGCACCAGTAGCACCCCCCCCCCCCCCGGGTGTCACCCAAGGCAGGGGATTGGGCTTCTGGGGGAATGGAGCTTCCAGGACTGGGGCCAAAAGTGCACTCCTCCACCTAACTGCCATGGTGTATAGAATGGTGAGGCACACACTTGGCCTTCTCAGCCACCTCTCTGGCCTTCTGAGTCCCACATGACTATTACCATGCAGGACCCAGAAGGCAACCACCCACCCCCCTGACCTTCTGAGTTACCCATGATCATGGCCACATGGGAACCAGAAGGCCATGTGGGAACCAGCCACCCCCCTCGCTTTCTGAGTCTTGTGTGGCCATAATAGCACAGGAATTGGAGCACAGCTGCCTGTCATCCCTCCTAATGTACTACCCCACTGGGTGACACCCCCTCTAGGGTGCCACTTGGTGTGCTCTGCACCACCACACCCACTAGGGATGCCATTGGTTGCACTGTATAGCTTTCTCTTCTTTTCCAAGACATATCAGTCTAATGCCATGAAAGTATAATCAAAATAGATTTCAGACAAAAAGAATATGAGTAATATACGAGCAATATCTCCTTATTAAAGGATGCATTTCATAATGATTTTATACATGCTTTATTTTTTGACAGAAACAATTTGGCAATGGTCTCCTTATATAGCCAAAACATGTGACAAACCATTGAAATATAAACAATTTAATCATTTATCTTTGCATTAAAAGGAGGTAGGAATCAACTGTTTTCCCAAATGTACTGGAAAAGGGCATGTGGGTAAAACAATATTACTAGGCTTTATCTTTGAACAATACAAATAAATGTAAAATTATAAATAAATAAATAAATAAATAACGTTATGACACGATGTCTCAGTTTATACATGTACTTTCTCCATACTTCAGATACCTCATCATTTTAGGACTAGTGAATTTGTGGCAAGGTGTGAACTGACTACTAGCTAAAGTCAAATTGTTTTTAAAAGTCTATTAAAATTATATGCTTGTGTGTGATGACTAGTGTGTGTGTGTGTGTGTGTGTGTGTGTGTGTGTGTGTGTTAGCTCTATTATCTGAAAACCCAGCTGAGAGTCCTAAACTGGCTTACAAAAAATTAAAACAATTTGATTTTAAAAAGTATACTATGAAACAAGTGGTGTAAGAATAGTTTATCCACTGCCCTCTCCCACATAGTGTCTTCTAGTCTTTGGGTGAGGTTTTGATTGCTGTAATACAGTTTACTTATATTCATTTGGTCTTGGTGCAGAGGAAGGCCTTCTCTGTTGTGGCATCCAGTGTGTGGAAAGATCGCACCCATGAGTTCAAGTGGATTGCTAGAGAGGAGTGTTTCCACCAACAGTTTAAGACATGCTTGTTTGCCTGGTCATTACCTTGATTATACTCTCAGCTACTACCAGATACTATAAGTGAAACTGATTAATTTTGTTGCCTGTTGGTATGGTTTTAAGTTTTGAAGCACTCTGACCATTCTTTATTCATGATTAAAAGAATTGGTTTCGAACTCCAAATGGTTCAGAATATGGCAGCCAGATTGATTACAGGTTCATCCAGGAGTGATCACAGTACACCAATCTTAAAATCAGTCCACTGGCTGCCAATTAGTTTCCAGGCAAAGTACAAAATGTTGGTTATTACCTTTAAAGTCCTACATGGTTTGGGTCCAGAATAGCTTTCTCCCATACAATCCACCTTGCACATTCAGGTCCTCTGGGAAATGTTTGCTCCAGCTAGCCAGTACTAGATGACCTGGTCCCAGAGGACCTTTTTGTCTGCTGCCCCCATTCTGTGGAATGACTTATCAGAGGAGATGTGATAGTTGAAAATGCTGACTGTAAAATAGCAGTAAAGACATATGTATTCTGGCAGGCATAACCAATCAATTTCAAATCATAACTTTTTAATTTGTATATATGTACTTTTATGAGTGTATTTTAATGATTTGATAGTATTGCATTTTAACTTTGGGGTTTTAATTGTTGTTTTTTGGGGGGGAGGGTATTTTAACATGCTGTACCCCACTTTGACCCTTGAGGAGAGGTAAGAAATAAATGGAGGAGGAGGAGGAGGAGGAGAAGGAGGAGGCAGAGACATTGTCATTATTATTATTCATTTATATCTTGCCTTTCCACCAAGTAGCTAACAACATATCAAGGCAGCTAACAACATATTTAAAACAATGCAGATTAAAAACTATGGAAAACTTTGATAAAAGTATAAATATCAAAGTTATTTAAGAAGCAGTTAAATAATTTATAAAGTTAAAATATTAAAGATTAAAAACATTACAATTAATTGTAAGACTATATAAACCATAAAAAAAAACCCAAAGCGTATAATTAAGAACTTATCTCATTCAGGCACAAGAATGGTTGCAGTTGCCAACAGAAGGAGAGCAACAGGGGAGCAATCCTAGCCTCCCTAGGGATGGAGTCCAACATACTGGGAGCAGCCACAAAGAAATCCCACTCCCTTATGACCACCAAACACTCTTGAGAAGGTGGTGGAAAAGAGATAAGAATTTATCCAGAAGCTCTTGGAGCTCTGATGGGCTCATAAAGAGAGAGTGTGTGTTTCTAAGTCATTTCAGACTTATGGAAACCCTAAGGGGCTTTTTTGAAAAATTTGGTCAAAAGTGGTTTGCCTTTGCCTTTCGCTGAGATGGAGAGAGTGTGACTTGCCCAAGGTGACTCAGGCCTGTTACAGACTGCCAAAATAAAGCTGCTTCGGGTCTCTTTGGAGGTATGCTATTTAAATGATGCATGGGTCCTAAGAGTCTGGAGGTCGCGCCAAAGCCACACTCCATTCCTAAGCACTGGAGTGCAGCTTTGGTGCAGCTTCCGGATTTGGGGGGGAGGGATGTTTTTCTCAATCACTTTAGTTGCTATTCAACTACATAATCGAGAGTAGTGAGGATGAGCTGAAAAACAGCAGTTATTCAAAGAACTGTACAATTTCCCAAATTTCCAAGTAATATGCATATACATGACCGTGCTTCTCAGACACAGGTGGGACTCCACAACAGAAGCACAAGGAAGTTATGTAGTCAGTTCAGAATCTGCATAATAAAATTAGAAGTGAGCAGCAGGGAACATGCAAAGTAATAAAGAAACATTGACACTATGGGTGAAATGCTGACTGAGCTCAAAGGACAAAAAAGATTACACTGATGTCCTGAGCAGCCAGTCAGTGCCAGTTGTAGTGCTAACTCCTCCAGCATCAGATTTATTAACAGAGTATAGCAAGCTAGCAAGTGACCTCTCCCAATCCTGTACACACATATAAATGGAGAGGTCAGAGAAGGGGCAAGGCAGGAATGCATAGTTAGCCAAAGGATCTTGATTACTGGACAAGTAGCTTGCAGTGATATCTCCAACCAAGGATTCTACCAACAGTTAATCAATCCATCTTGTTTTATTAGGTTTATTTCCTGGAGAGGGATAGTGGTTCTTGGAAAAGTTATTCTAGTATGGTGTGTAGCAATGGTACCAACTGTTTTTAAGTGGCTGATGATATGACCATATCTGGACAAGCCATCCACAGACTCCAGGTTTTGTGACATCTATCACCCAGTCATACATGCCACTTCTGGGACAAGGTACTTGAAGTGGTGGTGGTAGCATAGCTACAGATCTACTTGGAACATATGGAGTATCACAGACCTCCGTGTTTATCCAGGCTTTCAACCATTAACTGACCATTGCAAAGGTCTTGTAGTTGAGTTGTACTGTATTATGTAGGAAAGTTGCCTTTCTTAGAAAGCCATGCTATGCTATTCTGAATGAGACAAGAGGGAAAGATTATTTACTGAACAAGAAAAAGTTGAAATGGCATGATCTGCACACATTATGCTACAGCAACATGTAGCCTATGCAAGCAACCACCATGAAGGGACAACTTGCTCACTTTGCTGTTTCCAGAGTTCAGAGCCACCATCTTTCACTTAACTATCTCCATGTCCATCCCATTGCTGATCCTACAGGGCATAGTTGTACTGTGCACAAGACATTGGGTACTATCCAGAAAAAGTTAGTTGTACCTAGTATTTATTAAGGCAAAGGAATTAAAGGTGCACACTTAACTCTTTACAGAAGAGTCCTCTACAGTTTTTCTTTGAAATGAATTTCACTGAGTTTTGTGGAGCTTGCTACTATGTAAGTAGGTACAGGGATGTATCCTCTGCCCCATTTCCCCCAGTTTAACATTCACTGGATCATAGAATTTTAAAATTGGAAGTGGTCACAAAAGTCAGCTAGTCCAACCCTTGTCATATACAACTAAAGCACTCTTTAAAACATGCTTATCCAGCCTCTATTTAAAAACTTCCAAAGAAGAAACATTATGCCCCCTGAGCTCTTGTGTTCCAGTTTAAAACAGCAAATTGAAACCTAATGTCATTCCAGATGGTTTGAACTACAGTTCCTATAATCCCCAACCATGGTCATCTTGGTTGGGGCTGAGGAAAGGTACCAAAACAGCTGGTGAGCACCAGGTTGGCTACCCAGACCTAAAAGAGCATTGACATTTGTTTTGCTCATGCTGCTGGTTCCAGTGCCTTATATCCTGTTTTACACTCACATGGGATGACTGAATATTAAAGATTGTGTTTACAAACAATCTGAAGGGCAATAAAGCGAATATGTATCACCTCCTGAGAAAACACACATAATAATATTGGGAAGGGAGAGGATGAGCTGCTTTTTTGTTTTACTGTTACATTTGAGCAATGCACAACATTTTAAGAGCTTTTATTCCATTTCCCAGTGTTTAGAATGCTGTTGCCTTTGAAGCTAGTCAAGAAATAATTTGCTATACATACTTAACAAATGTTAACGTCTATACCTCAGGTTAATACTCTAAATGCAAACTGAAAAAGTAATAAGTACTGGATTTCAAGATATCAAATTTACCTGCGACTGGGAAATCCTAAACAAGAGGGGGACCAAATGACTTTGAGGTTTTATACTTCCAACAAAGATAAAACTCTTTCATTGGACTTCAATTTCAGACTATAATTTGACAGGTTTTACCTATATAGCACCTAAAAGTTTTTTTCAGATGTAATGGTACAGAAACTCCTTGACAAATCCAATGTTTTTTGTCTAAGAAAGGAAGGGTTAGCTTCAAACAGGACAGGAACAGCTGGATATCAAGAGATATCTTGATTACTTTTCTATTGCTAATGGGGTTGAAATTTGTTACCTGTCTTTGATTGCTCTTTGTCTGTAGTCCTTGCATCGCCAACAAGAGAAGTGGCATCTGGCTGCACTGAAATCTCTTGATACCATCTTAAATGACAACATCTCAGATGGTATCTATGCCTGTGAGTCTAATTCTAATGCCTGTGAGTCTAATATTGGGATTGTCTATGAAGTTTTAATCTGTAAACCACCCCAATTGTCTTTGACAGAGGGGCGGATATAAATAAACTTTTATTATTTTATTATTTATTATCATCACCATTTTTCTCCTGTGTGATTTTTAATATCTTTGCCTGATGAAGAAGCAAATGCAGCTTCAAAATCTTGGATAATTTATTTTAAACTTTGGAACTAGCCTGATAAAGGTATTGTTGTGGATTTTGTATGTTGTTGTATTCTGCTGCATGGCCAATATAGGAATATGATCCTTATGATAAATGTCTAAGATGGAAATAAATCAGAATCTGAATTTCAAATCTTGTTACCTTTCAAACCTTCACACTGAGGTTTAACATCCTTGTATGCACAGTTCCAAACAGACCTGTTCCTGTACACAGTGTAGATGTAAACTTTACATCCACACTGTAAAAATAATGAAGCTTGACACCACTTTCAGTTCTGTAGCTCCATTCTATGTAATCTTGCGATTTGTAGTATTACAAGGTCTTTAGTCTTCTCTGCCAAATAGTGCTGCTGCCTCACAGAACTACAGATTCCAGGATTTTGTAGGATAGAACCAGGGCACCTAACGTGGTAAAAAGCAAAGTACAAAGCAAAAGAATTATGAGCAAGTGGCTTTGTTTATCTCAGAAATATCCTTTAAGATCAGTTTCTTTCAAAATTGCCCTTTTAACATTTGCAAACTGCACAAGATTAAGTAAATTGATTAACGCCTCTCCAGTGTCATGGCTCTGAATGGGTTTGGCTATAGTTTAAATTGATTGTTTTAAAATATGGTTCTCAGAGGAATGCAGAAGTGCCAATTACATATTAAGGAAAAGTGTTTGTAATTAGATGCAGCCTTTCAGCACTTATCCACAAGGTAGACTGTAGCCACAGAGATAATCCATAAATAAAACACAATGATAACCCAGTTTGAAATAGAGAAGGAAAACTCCCTCTTTCTATAAGCTAGGTTGTGCAACTGAAAGTCCACTTGTGAAATACAAGGTCATTTTAAATAGCCAGTCCAAGATAGTAAGTAATGCTCAATACCTTTAGTAGCTGCCAGGTTTTTATTGGCCCTGGTCTGATGCCTTGACGCAGTAAATTTGGCATGTAAGAAAATAAAACCAATGACACTTTTTCTTGCAAGGGTATTAACACTGGCAGGCATGAGACTAGGCCAACTTCTCCTTCCTAATTTCTTCAAAGTGCTTTCTTGTTAAAGGGAGTTAAAAATTCAAGAAGGAACTGGCAAAACCATCTCTGACTCTTTCTTGCCTAAGAAAATGCTATGAAATTCATGGGGTCACCATAAGTCAACAGGCAACTTGAAGGCATTTAGGCACATGTACAAAACCCGCAAAACTCTATTGGTTTGACATAATAGAAGAAAACTAAGGGAGGATCTGGTTAGCCACCTTTGGTGATTAAGAGAAAAATGGTGTCAGATTACCTAGTGATATTTGTGACATTGCAAAAGCGGGTTTCTATGTTAGTTTTATATTGTTTTGAATATCTTTAACAGTTTAATTCTATATTAATGTTCTTTAGTTTGCTTAAATTATATTGCAATTATTATAATGTATAATAACATCCAAAATGCACAAAACAGCAGTACCTTTATTGGGCCAATGAAAATGCACAAAATGCATCAACACAGAGACTTCTGAAGAAATGCAATGTTCGCTGACAAAGAAGGGGGTGGGTAGCCTCTCACAGGACAAAGATAACCTCCATCTCAAAGCAAGTTTCTTTTTGTGTTACTAATGGAATGTACTTTTTATTTCCTGGAACTTTACTTCCTGGACCCTGGACTGCTATGACTCTTTGTCTCCCAAAGCCCACATGGCCATGCAAGAGGAATAGCCTCTGCCTACATGGCATCACTACTATCTAAACTGAGAACAACTGTAACAACATCTTGATAAAATGTTGGTCTATGACTCTAACATTGTCATTTTCGCCCTCATGTTTGATTTTAACACCTTTGCCTGACGAAGAAACCAATGGAGCTTCAAAGGCTTGCACTATGTATTTTGTACAATTTGGTTGTTCCTATAAAGATGTTTTGTGGCTTTTGGATGTTATTGTACTTTGCTGTGTGGCCAACACAGCTACCTCTAGATTTATTATAATATGTAAGGCACTTTGAATCCTGGTTTTAGGGAAAATGCAGGCTTTAAATAAAGTTAATACTAATACTAATAGTGCTACTGCTACTGCTATTACTATAAATTATATTACAACTAAAGCACACGAAAGGGTGGTGGAGATTAAAGAACAATTCCTGTTTCTTTTATACTGATATGATTACTAACTTGTTCACAGTCCTAACAAATATCTAGAGATTGGGAGAATGTAGGTTTCACCAGTAATTACCTGCTGCAGAAATCATTTTGTTTTGCTTTTTAAAACCCTTGTATAAATATGCAGAGTAAATTTTCTTGATAAGTACATAGCAAAAGTCATTGTGGTCTGTGCAAGCTATTGGAATGTTTTATGAGAATTGAAAGAAGAATGTTTATATCAGTGTAAATAGCCTACTGTGGGGTGTGAAACAACTCTGAGTAGTTCAGTGATGATGCTGGAGAAAGAAAAAGACAGCAACCATAAGTCTAGATGTGCTTAATAGCCCGTGAAACAGGATTTTGCACAGTTTGTCATATAAATCTCTACTGAGACATTCCGTACATATTCTTCTGATTCTAAATATGTTGTCTGTTATGCCTAGAAACTGGCAATCAGGATTACAATAAGCACAACACAGTTTTCTCACTCTCTTTCACCTGTTCAAGCTTCCATTTCCAGCAACTCTGCACTTTCATGTGATGTTAGCTACAATTGAGAACTTCATCTAATAGGCAGCAGATGCTTTACATTCACAGTTGCCCATGGAGCCATCTGTACTAGAGGATTGATATGACCTCAAAAAAGAGAAAGATGGAATATGATTGGAACAGAAGTTCATTTTCAGAAATGATTTTTTTTAGAAATGGAAGAGGGGCATAAAGCAGAATATACGGGTTGATTATTTATTTATTTTATTTCTTAAAATAACAATATGAACACAAGCTATATAAAAATATAAGATTCAAAGAATATTCAGCTATAGTTACATATGTTATGTTATGTACCCACTGTTCCCTTATGTTTTACATCCAACTATCTTTTGGAATGAGGATAGAAGGACTATTCACAGATATTCACAGATATGCCAAAAACCATGTTTCTCAAGTGACAAGAAATCTTGATAAGGAGAATTTTATACTGAAGACAATATTTGAAGTTGGGTTTTATTCTGTTCAAATGTCATACATGTTTTGTTGTACAGAAACATCATTTTTGATAATTTCTGAAAGTTTTTAGATCTCTCCTTCTGCCTTTTCCTCATGGGATAAAAACTATAGTTCTCCAATACTCTCTCCCATCTTCAGGTATACCTGTCTTTCAGTGGAGTGGTTCTGGTCCTCCAAAATGTTTCTTACAGTAGAACTTCAAGCAGGATGCCAATATCCTATGGAACATGTTTACAATAAAATATTTTAGGATTTTAATTATCCTAGAGTCAGAGCTATGGTCATTTCACTTAAGGCAAAACACAGAAGAATAGTAATGGAAAGTGAGACCATGCTGCATATTAGGACCCTGAACCACATAAGACAGACATAGAAGTCTTGGCAGAAAGATTTTGGTTAGAATATTTTTTTTATTATTTTTTATTTGTTTGTTTGTTTTGCTTCTATTTTCCTAGAATTCTTAAGGAAGGAAAAAAGGTACAAGAAGGGTCCAACAGTTAATTCATACTGTGAGTTAGCATGAGAGGTGATGGATCTCTGGACCAAATTTTCTTGTTTTGGTGCATATAGTTGCAACCATATCTTTTATGCTTTAAACCCAGGTTGTTGGTTTTTGTTTTTGTTTTTCTCTTTGGAAGTGTTTTCAGTTATTTGTTACATAAACCCTAAAACAACTCAACAGAGCACACTGTGTTAAGTGGATTCAGCAAATGGCTCTACATGAAAAGTGGAATCAAGGTAGTAATGTACTATGTTTTTTAAAATCTGCTGTTACAATCTCCCTACACATGAAGTTTAACAAATATTCAAGCTTGTAAATAGCTTGGGTTTTTTTTTTTTTTTTAGTCTTATTAAAAATCTGAGTACAAACCAAAGCCCCCCCCCCCCTTTTTTTTTCTGGCAACAAGTTTGTCAAATAAAAAAGCAACAATGCAGTTTTTCCTTTCTTAAAGCTGTCTTGGAAGAGTATATCTTCCAGGTTTTATAGAAGCCTCATATCAGTAAAGCACAAAATAACCAATAAATACAAATTTGTTGAGAACATGTGGATGTTTTATACTGATCTTTGAAGAGTAAGATACAGTAGCTTCATTGAAATATATGGACATTTATTGTGAACCAAGGAGTTTAGCGCACAACTAAATAATGCATTTTACCTTGCCGAGTTTCAATCCTCTTCTGGGATGCAGCCAGATATTATCATATGCATTTTGCCACCGAAGCCACCTCCCGCCTAAATCCCGGCTAGAAACCAAGCTCAGCCTCTCAACTTGCAAAGCCAGGAAGTTCCTGAATTTGTAAATCGGCCGGCTGAGTATGGCTGGGAGCCAGGTTTTTGGTGGGAGGCAGCATGGGTGGGAAAATGCATATAATATCCAGCTGCATCCCAGAAGAGGATTCAAACTAGGCAAGGTAAAATGGATTATTTATCTGTATGCTATACTCCTAAGTTGTTTACTCAGAAACATGTATACTTAATCTAATAACATTATTGGCAGCAGCTGTTCCCAAATTACTTCTACAACACAGACCTGTGTATATTTGCTTTGAACTGTTATCAGTCATGCTTATTACTAAAAATGTGTGTTTAGAGCTGCAGCTTTAGGATTCCTTATCACAGATCCATATTACAGTCGTGTCTTTTAATCTGTGAGTAAGACTTCCCTTTCCAAAAAAGGGGGATGTCCAGTCATCAGCATCATTCAAGTCAGGAAACTTCTGGAGCTTGATCAGGTGAGCTTTATAAATTGTGTTATTATGTGCACTATGCTAGTAAAGCAAGACCTATGCTCAAATCTGAAGTCCTATACATTAGTCTCTGTGGGTTTTTCAACAACACAGTGGAAGTCTGTCTGAACTGAGATTAGTGTCCCAGGCGTAGTGAAAATAGATGATTTATTTTAGTGACAATTAAAACCTTACCATTTATGCATAGACAGAATCTTGTATTTGCTCTAAAAGTACATGTATGTGATTCTTTCAAGCAAGACTGCATAGAATAGTTTTATGAGCTTTAGTAAGTTTACTATATGTTGTGAATTACAAGGAAAATATTTTTGTTTTCAGTTTCAGCTATTTATAAATTACCTGAAGTTTTATCAAAATAAATTTCTTAATTTCACCATAATTATTCTATAAATTTCCTTTCATTACTCTTCATGAGATAAAACATAGCTAAGATTTGCAAAGAGTGCTCATTATCACTGTGTGAAAACATATCAGAGGCTTCAGAAGTAACTTTAATGAATAAATATTTAAGGGCATTGACTTCACTTTACCCCCTTAAGTACCCAGTAGCTTTTCTGAAGCATTACATTTACTGTGTGTGATCTTATGTGTTCTGTGCCATAATGACAGAGGTGTTTGATCTCTAATTCAGGAGTTTAATTTAATATCCTCCCTTATCTTTCCAGTTTGAGAGGGCCAGAACAACCAAGAAGACCAGCATCAATTTTCCCATACAGACTACTGAGAATGAATGAATACATTGCTGATGAAAGAGTATTTTTGGCTTTTTTTTTTTACAAGAGCTCATCATAGCCTGCTTGCAATATGTAGATATTGTATTTTTATGTATATTAGGGGGAAATGGCACCTCTGAAGACTTGCCACATTTGCCCTCAACCGTAAGGCAAGCTAATATCCCATATTTAAAAATATTTAAAACATGTACCATTGAGCTCACTTTTTATGTGGATGCTTTATGATATTTATTTTGCCTATCTGGTCCCCAAAGTAGCATATATATCTACCTGATCAAAACTGGCCACTGCCTTTCAAATTCATATAGGATGAAATATTAAGAATCAGAATAGTAAGAATTCATGATGATGATGATGCCAGTGAAAACTGGATGCCATAAATCTGATGTCAATACTCTTGCAAACAAAGTTCCTGAAAGCTACTGTTAAATTATACTGGCCCTAAGGTGAAGCTATCATGGGGTTCTCTTGGTCAGATGTATTCAGAAGGAGTTTGTCATTACCCCCTCTCATGTTTGATATCAATTTAATATTAAATGGGATGCTGAGATGGTGGCCTAAGAGGCACCATCACTGCAGAAAACATAACTAGTCCATATTTGGAGGATCGATTGGCTCTAGCAAGGAGGAGCAAGAGCATCCAACACAATGAGGTCACCCAAGATCAAGCTCATCATAAACCTTTCTCTGTTTAGCAATTTGGTCTTGTTTGAAACCAGTTAGACACTCTGTTCAATTTCAGCTAAACACTTCAATAGCTGCCCATCTCACTTTCTGTCAGCAGCTGCTGAGCAAATTCCAATCAGCCTGTCCTGAAATCGGAGCTATATTTCAGGAGAGCTGCAGTGTCACCTCTTAGCAACCCTCAAAGTCACCATTACTCCCATTTTTACTTCATTGGTGTGTGTGTGTATGAAACGTGTTTGAATACATGTTGATTCTTTCACTAATAAAGCTAAAAATCTTATTCAGAATTGCCTCTGGAGTTCTGTGTGGTTTGAAACTGTTATGCAAAGGGCAAGATCCCAGGCTGAACGTACCCCAGCCAAGGTATAATTTTAATTGAGCTATATTAATTCCCCTATTAAATATGTTATTTAACATCTATATGAAGCCGCTGGGTGAGATAATACGGAGTTATGGAGCTGGGTGCTATCAGTACGCTGATGACACCCAAATCTATTTCTCCGTGTCTCGTTCGTCGGTCTCGAATTCCGATGGCATCTCCCCTCTCAATGAATGTCTTCAGGCAGTAATGGGCTGGATGAGAAAAAAACAGATTGAAACTGAATCCAGACAAGACGGAGGTGCTCACGGTAGCGGCCCCGAAACCAAGAATTGGGTTACAACCTCCAGTCCTGGATGAGGTCACACTCTCCCCCAGTGACTGTGTTCGCAGTCTGGGGGTGCTCCTTGACTCGTCGCTCCTGATGACAAATCAGGTAAATGCGACGGTCAGGAGTGCCTGTTATCAGCTTCGGCTGATACGCCAGCTGCTCCCTTTTCTGGAAGTAAGGGACCTTGAGACTGTTGTGCACGCGCTGGTAACCTCACGCCTCGACTTCTGTAATGCGCTCTACATGGGGCTACCTTTGTCCTTGACCCGGAAACTTCAGCTGGTCCAAAACATGGCAGCCAGGCTTGTTTCAGGAACATCTAGGAGGGACCACATCACTCCTGTCTTGAGGTCCCTCCACTGGCTGCCTATCAGCTTCCGGGCCCAGTAAAAGGTGTTGGTTATCACCTTTAAAGCCCTAAATGGTTTGGGTCCAAGCTATCTTAGAGACCGCCTCCTCTCGTACAATCCTCCCCGTGCTCTCCGCTCCTCTGGGAGGAATTTGCTGCAGCCTTCAAAATCTAGACTTGCGGCTACCTCTCAGAGGGCATTCTCTGTTGTCGCCCCTAAGCTCTGGAATGACCTGCCGGATGAGATCCGTCAGTTAACATCTTTAGACAGCTTTAAAAAAGCTGTCAAGACGGATCTCTTCTGGCAGGCCTTTACAGATTAAATTTTTTCCCGGCCCAGGCTCCCGGGCTCCCTGATTTCCCTTATTCCTCTCGTGGCCCCATCCCCTGATGGTGAGGATTACTGAGGGTTTTGGGGTTTAGTTTAGGATAGTATAATTATACATTGTTATAGTCCCATTTTAATACATTTAAGTGTTTAATAATTTTTTAAGGGAGGGAAGGGAGTATAAATATTTATGTATATTTTATTCTGTAAATTTTTATGTTGTTCAATGCCTTGCCACCGGGCGGTATAGAAATAATAATAATAATAATAATAATAATAATAATAATTATTATTATTATTATTATTATTATTATTATTTTGTTTGTGGGTACTCTTCTGGGACCCCAACGTTTTGGGTAACAATCCAGTGGCCTTCCATGGCTGAGTGTTGTAGTCCAGCACTCAATCCACTACACAACATTAGTTCCACAAATGTTCTTTGTTACTAATAACATTTAAATATGGAAATAAAAATGAAAATGAAAAAGTAGTTTATTTTTTCTTTTTAAAAAGTCCTCTGTGCCTGTTGTGCTCTGTAAGGGGTCAGGCAGAAGGGCCCAAAAGAGCGATGTACAGCTGCATTGGCACCAATCATGCTAGGGCCATGGCGATCACACGTGCCTGGACCCAATCTGGTTTCTCACCATGGTCCTCAACCCAGGCACCAGCAAGGAATGGCTTTTCACTGCTCCTTTTTGTGCTGGCTCTTCCAGGTTGGGGCAGGCTTCACACAGCTTCCAGCCATGTTCAGGGTGTGCATTGTGTAAATGCCACATCCCCAATGTGGCCCGAAGTTGGCACTTTTGGCCCATCTGCTTTGGGCCTCTGTTGCACCTTTGATCTTGCAGCCTAGCAAACACTTGCTCTGAAAAATGCTTGGCTTTGATTTAAGACAAAGAAATTTGAATAGGATGACCAGTGACTGAGCTTCATAGATTGCCCAGGGATTTAGGTTTGTGTCACACAGCAAATTTGTCATTTTAGTCCACACTTGCTTATCTATGTATCTCTAACTGTAACCTGTAATAATTGTGATGAACAGGAAAGAAAGAGGAGAGTGCATTAAAGAATATCATCAGTGAATAGCTGGTTGGAGAACTGGATAGGGTTCAAAGAATGGAAAATGTTGTGTATATGAAATCCCACATTCAGTATGCTGCTGGTCTTTCCTCTCAGTGTTAAGAATGCTGGACTCTACTTTTACATTTTTATTAAGTTAATCATCTCAAGAATGCAAATTCTGAAAAGATAACTTTTAGAAGATAACACTTTTGTAATAATAATAATAAGAAGAAGAAGAAGTTTTTCAGGAATTCATAATGCACTATAACTCCACACCTAGAAATGTGACTTTTAAATCTAACATTTTAGATTGGTTTTATTTAGTAATTCAGTGTTTTTACTCTCTTTTTTTACTTTCAAAATGTAGCACATTATGTTGCTTATTGCTAATGTATTACTTTTAAATTATTTTTAAATCAGTTAAAATATTAAGAAGTGAGAAAATAATCCCCAAATGACTACTTATAATTAAAAATGATTTATAAAAATGGTGATTAAGCCCCCAAATTTTATATACATATGTATAATATGATAGAATCACTGAGTTGGAAGAGATCACAAGGGCCATCAGTCCAACCCTCTTCCATGTTGGAAGACCCAATCAAAGCACTCCTGAGAGATGGCCATCTAGTCTCTGCTTAAAAACCTCCAAAAAAAGAGACTCCAACTCACTCCAAGGCAGTATGTTCCACTGTTGAACAGCTCTTGCCATCAGGACGTGCTTCCTTATGTAAAGAATATGAAATAAATAGTAATGTTACTCATTACTCATAAGTTCAATGTCAGTCAGTTAGTCATTTCTTGTATTTGATAAAAAGCCATTACAAATCCAAAAAACCCAACAAAATCCAATAAAAGAATACACACATAAATGCACGTGCATATGTACATCCATACAAAACATCAGATTAATCAATCTCCTGCACACTCTATAACAATATTTTTCAAATCACTCACACAAATACTTTTAGTAGCCTTAGAAAATAAGGCTGTTTATGTGTAACATGGTTCTCACAAAAGGCTAACGTCATTGTAACACAGGATCAATGTTAGCACTTATTACTCAAAACATATAATGAAGGTTCAGTATTGCTGTTACTTTTAACATGTTACTTGCAAGCACTGATTTAATTGCTCTTTAATCCAGTGAATCTTAAAGCATAATAAGGAAGAATATAGAGAAGGATTTCCAGTGTTACTTCTTACTTTTGCACAAACAATTAAGAATAAAATACGTAGATGTGATTCAGAGCCTGTAGTTCTATATAAACACTTAATTCTAAGGACAGGTTGGTTCAATCAAGGTGGTGCTAGAAAGTTACAGAGAGGGTCCAGTAGAACACAGGTCTGATTATCAGAGGAAGGAAGGGCAAAAACCACCTTTGAGTAATCCTTGCCAAAGAGAAGTTTGTAAAATTCATGGGGTCATCATATGTTGACAGGCGACTGGAAGGCAAATACACAGAGACTGAATTTAGCTTACCAATATATGTTATAGAATCTAGTTATTGAGGTGTTTCTTTAGTTTCTTACACGGGTAGGGCAAGTAAAAAAAGAATTCATTAAATCTTTATGTGTTCTTACTATGCCAGCTCTCTCTATTATGAGGTGGACTTTTTTCCCAGGTTAAACCTTTGCCATTCAATCTCAAATTGCTCAGCATGGAATAAGACAAACATTGGTACCATACATCAGGGTAGTCTCCGCTTTCTAAAGGAACATCATGCAGGTTCTTTAGCTGTGCTTTTTATAAGAGGTCTTGGTCTATTATTTTGAGCAGTGTTTCTGCCAGAAAAGAAAAGGAGCAAGTGCCAAGTGCTCATGGAGCAGCTTAGCAACCACCTCTGATGTGAATTACCTCATGCTAGCTAATGAAACAATAAAAATAAAAATACATTTTCCCCATTCTTGAAACTCAAGAAATAGATCAGAACACCACAGAGTCAGAGACAACTGTTTGCCTATGCTTCATTTCACACCTGATGTTTTTCTGGTGCTCATATATACATGGGTAGAAACAAAAAGGAAAAGGGTGGAAAAGTCAGCCAATACATTGGTAAACTAAGCTGGACATACCATCATCTGCAGGAGTGAAACTACATATTGAAATAAATGCAAACTCCCTGTCAAGTTTTCCTGCTCCTTCTTTTGCAATGTGCAACAATGGCGCATTACAGATGCGCCAAAGGGGTGTGCTAGGATTAGGAAGGGGTGTGTTAGGGTTGAGAAGGGGTGTCACTTCCTGACGCCTCTCAACCCTAGTACGGACCGAGTCCATACAAAATGGCAGCACCCGTCCACATGGGGGGTGCCATTTTGACATCGTGGACGTGTAGCATCTGGACGTCGCGCAGCGGAAGTGACGCTGCGAGTGCGCAACTAGTGCCTCACGGCACCACTTTCAGGGCCCAGAAAGAAGCGTCATTTCGGCGTTTCTTTCTGGCTGCGCCCGGGAACCACGTGGTTTGGCCGCTGCAGTTCCCGGATGCAACAACCAGCGGCGGCGGCAGACCGCCAGTTTTGGGAGGTCTGTAACTCACCTTAGTTTGCTTCATGTTTTAATGTCACTATGCATTCTTTTATCTGCCTCTAGCAAAGGTGGTTAATTAATTAAATGGAGCAGGAGTGAAGAAATGTTTTATCAGTACATTCAAAAGAGGAAAATTTGAAAACTATATCTGTTTTGACATTGTGCATACATGTTTATTGTTTTGCCTTCCCTTTTACTCCCAATTCCTTACTATGTTACATATCACCATAATTGCATCAATGCTGTAACACAAGTTTCATTTACACTAGGGCTAGGTAACGTGGCGTTCCAAACATGAATGACAGTTTTCATCATACCTCACAACTGGGTATGATGGCTAAGGTTGATAGGAGCTATAACACAACATCTGGAGGGCCACAATTTACCCACCTTTGCTTTAGCCTGGTCTCTGAATCAAAGTCTATTCCAATTTTCAGTGGTATGACATCATCATCATCCCCAGAATGTGAAAACCACACCATCAGCAATGTACGATGCATTGGCAAATGTGTGTGGTTCTTACTGTGCCATACCTAGCATCTGCCAACTTTTGAAAGATTATAGTAATGACTTTGGCCCTCAGGTTTCTGTGTACTGGAATATCAGTGTGGAATGCCTTAAAGCAAGCCTGGCTAGACCCTTGGTCTTCACAAGAGTGTTAATGGAACATTCTAATGACAGGTCTCCAAGGGAACTGTTAGATGATTGCTTCATACTATTCTGAAATTTTCTATTTCAGAGTGGAGGGAGGAATGAGAAAAATATGAAGTATTACCTTCCTGGCAAAGGATGATATGATCTGTGTCTAGTTGTGAAAGCATACAAAAGGAACTTCAGAAATGGCAAGATAATGGTGAGAGACAGAACAAGAGACAGAGGCCCAGAAAGAGAGATGAGCTTGAGTTTTGTGCTTCTGTAAGTTAACTTCATCAGGATCTTTCTCCCTGGAATTTTATGTGAACAGTCTTTTCTGTCTGTTGGGATTGTTAAACTGTCTCTTCCTCTATAGTTGTTTAAATCAGTCCATATTCTACACCATCTACTTATTTATGTGACTGAGTAACATCCCCTGGTCCAACCCCTTCCCCAAACCTACATTACCAGACTTTAGCTACATCCTGTGAAAGGATGGATGATATTTCCAAACCCCATCCACCAGTGAATGAGGCTGTGCCAAGGAATTGTAATGGTTCCTGCTTCTGATTGTCACTAGTGGGAGGGAGTGGAAATGTCATTCACCCGTGCCCCAGTCTCCAGTAGAACAGATCTCCTTTACACAATCTAGCTGATAGTATAATAGGTTTAGGAGGGCATTTATGATTCTGTCAACAGTGACATATTGTGACTCCATTTGTTGTTATTGTGTGCCTTCAAGTAACTTTTGACTTATGGTAACCTTGAGGAGAACCTATCATGGGCTTTTCTTGGCACAATTTGTTCAGAAACAGTTTGCCTTTGCTTTCCTCTGAAGCTGAGAAAGTGTAACTTGCCCAAGGGCATCCAATAGCTACGAGGCAATTTGAACCCTAGTTTCCAGAGTGATAGTCCAACACTTAAACTACTACCCCATGCTGGCTCTGTGTCTCCATAGGGATAGTGAATACAGAGCAGCTACAGGTATATAACTTTGGGTTACATGTCCACGACTATAATACAGAATGCCAACTATCATGTCTGATATTACAAAATGCCATAGGCCTCATTTAATCTTCTGCCAAAGCAAATCAAGCCCAGGTAAGCACTACATATCCAGAACTTCCTAGAGACTGGAGAAGAGGGGAGAACAGAACAATATGTTTGATAATTTCTCACCTGTCTCTTCCTCACATGCATTTATTCAGATAAAATATACATAAGATATGCAGGATAAAAATGTTTTCATCATAATCCACTTCACTTGGGAGGTAAAATCCTTTTCTTAGAACCCAGTGTCTTTAGCTGGAACAGTCATAATCACATATTTGCTAAAGAAAAGCAGAAATACTAACAATAAACTTTGAAGGGAGGAGGAGGGAAAAAATCTGTGCATTCCTTCTAAATGAAATTCAGAGGCAGAAGCGGTAGAAGACTGTGAGCTTGTCATTCTGATTTTAAATCATTTCCCTGACATTTTCAATAAGTTTCTTCTGAGATAACCAGAATACAGTGATATGTTGGAAAGAAAACAAAGGGAAATTAATTCAGAGTAGAAAAACACCTACCTCTGAAATTCTTCATATCTGCTGTTTGTTTTCTTATGCTCACTCTTCTGTGAAGGTCACATCGACTTCTGCATATAATGTTATTTCTTTAAGATCATTATGTTGGTGTTAAAAATGAGGCAGCTTGATGTTATTCATGGTGTTCAAACTAGATGCCTTCTCAAATACAGTATCCACTGGGGTTTGTTTTCAAGATCCCACATAGATGCCAAAATCCATGGATACCCCAGGCCCATTATATCCAGTGGGGTAGTGAAATGGTGTCCGCTATATAAAATGGCAAAACAAAGGTTTGCTTTTTGGAATTTTTTAAAAAGTATTTTCATGTCACAGATCATACAACTCATGGCGTGGATACAGGGAGTCAACTGTACCTTCTATACCTATGATGCTTATAGTAGCCAATTGTTCAAAAACTACCTGTAGTTGTATCACTGTCACGAATAGCACCTTGATCAGCAGTGAGCATTGTAACAAGACAAGTTTTACTGGGGACAGAGAATAAAAGCAGGGTGGCAGAAGAGTTTCATTCATCACTATAAAAGAGGTTTCTATGAAAAAAGGTTTTCAGATGTAAAGACAAAAATACCACCCAATTAATTCATTTTAAATAAAAAGTATGAAGCTTCCAAAAAAGAGCAAATCACTGAAAATACAATATATAAAATACAATATTTTCCACCTACAAGATTGTTGTGTAAGATAAACAGCTGTGCCTAGGAAGTAAATGCATGCTGTACAAAGCATCTTACTACAATGATCTCATCTGTTAGTAAAATCTAATGCATTATGATTTCTATGCAAGTCTGCAGAGAAACTGCCCACTTGAAATTTCTTCAAATAGGTTACCTCCAAAAGCAAAGATTACTAAGGGGTGTACAAAGTAGGGCTCAGATAGGGCTGAGCATTCACATGCTCAAAGCCCTTACCACGTGTGGGTGCCATCTTGTTGCATGCCCATCCACATGGCATGTGCCATGATGATATCCATCATGCACAGCGCCCAAATGGTGCTGCGCACAAGGGGCGTCATAAGGCTGTGCCTCGATGCTTTTGGCATCCATTCTAGGGCTCAAATAGGAGTTGTGTTTTATGGCTTCTATTTGGACCAGGTTGGGGGCGTGGTGTGCGGCTGCTGTGTCCCCTACCCAGCACTTCCATGGGTGGCATAGAGCTGCCCCTGAGTGGCTGTTCAGGCCCTTAATTATCTTTTCTCTGATGTAGCACTAATTGCCAATGTATGTCTCAAAGTTGAGAATGATTCTTTTCACATAGCTGTAGATGCACCAAAGGTGAGTCCTGCATAATGCAAAGTGTACATGTTTGGAAAAGCTTCCTTGTATATGTACAATGTTGTAGTAAGTTCATGAAGTTTTAGTGTTGTGCATTTGTAGGATTTCTTCATCTCCTCCTTCTCCATGTCTAAACTATATTTCTAAATGCTCAATTGCACTGCTAGAAAGCTGAAAGAGAATTTCATGGGAGGATTCTTATGGGGGGGGGGGAGTAACCCTGTTGTTACACCTCTGCCTGCAGCCATTGAAAAGTGTTAACAGGCATCTTCCTGATGGAGAAACTTTTGAACCCCACCAGTCTGGGCAAACCACTTCAGTGGCCAGATAATTCCCAGTGGCATTGACAACAACCAGTTGGATCGCTCCTTTGATTTGCATTGAGGCCAAAGGAAGGTGTGAGCATCTAAAGTGGCTTCACTCCCTCACCTGCCTACTGCCCATCCAGCTTGGCCATCTTCTTGTGCCCTAACAATACTCTATCATGTGTAGTAACTTTTATAAAGATGAATACAAACCCTCAATACCATGGGAGGAGAGAAAGGACAGTATTACTAATGCAACAGGAACCAAAACAGATAATTTAGAAACCAAAATATGAGTCAATTTCTGAAGAGTGTGAAAAACAAACAAACCTTAAAATGGTCCCAGTTCTGAGGATCAGGTATTCCATTTCACTGTTGTCATTGTTCAGTTTCTTCAGCCTCCTCCACACAAATCTATACAGTTGGATTTGTACTGGTTGTACAAAAGGTTATCTTGCATTCCTCTAGATATTCCTTGTATTGTAAATTAGGCTAATCATGACATGTTGGAGTAAAAACGTGAGAAGTTCTCTTGGTTTCAAACACTATGTAGCAAAACCAGCTACACTGTACCTTTAACAAGCAACAACTCAGTGTTTTCCTCCCTCACTATGACCTTCAGCAGAGGATTTTTTTTTTTTCATTTTTCCTCCCCTAAACTGCATTCAGCTTCAATAGCAATCCAAAATATTGGCTGTGAAGAGTCTGACTTCTGTTTTGAGTCTGATTTGACAGGTTGTGGGTCAGGTTGCATCATTAAAATACAATCCAAATAGAGGCTATGTCACTTAACAGAGATAACAGAATCAGACTGCTTTGGCAGGCTGCAACATATAAAGAGGAGTCTGCAACATACCCTCAAACTACTTCAAAGAGGGTCCAGCATTTCAAAGTGAATCCAAACTCATTTCAAAGTACTCTTAAATGATTTGGTCTTTTCAACCCCTTGGAATTTGCTTCCAAGTCATATTTTTGGATAAATATTGGGACTTTTCATCAAGTCTATGGCTTAGTCTAGCAGCAGGTAAAATCTTTGTTGGTTTGCCTGGCTGACATCTCTATTGCTCACCACCCTCATTTGCCATGGGAGCTAGTGAATCCTCTTTCCATTCCCAGACCCACTGCAATTAAAGTCAAGATCTGCATAGGTAATTATCACCACGAGTGACACCTTACATCTATACCAACTTTCCACCTTTGATTTCTCTAGTCCTTGTGTGTAACTGGTTGTTTGCTTGAGTTGGATGCTTATTTCCCCCTTTAAATAAAACTCATTTTCATTTGGAAATCTGCCTCTGGAGTTCTGTTTATGTTGGGACCCCATTAAGTTGGGAAAGATCCCACGGCTAATTACCCCAGCCATTAGATATTTGAGCTAAATATAAATTCCCCTGAGTAAACATATTAGTTTGGGAGTACAGTGGGCCCTTGGTATCCATTGGGGTTTGGTTCCAGGACCACCCATGGATACCAAAATCCATGGATGCTTTAGTCCCATTAAATACAATGGCACAGTAAAATGATGTCCCTTAGATAAAATGGCAAAATCAAGATTTGCTTATTGGAATTTATATATTTTTTAAAAATATTTTCGATCTGTGGATGCTTGACTCCATGGATAAAAAATCCATGGATAAGGAGGACCAACTGTATTCTTCCTGGATATGTCCACATTTAAGGTGATATCTTCATTGCCATTCACTGAACATTGTCAGGCTGTGCATAAAACAAGAACACATACTTATTGTTCGAAACTGCCCATATACAAGAACACACGCTTTTATGTATGATTAATTAACCCATCTGGAATAAATCCTACAGCATTTATAAATGTAGTCTGTATTAAGTAAGTAATAATGACAATCGGATCTTTCAATATATATATGTGTCTGAACTAATCTGATATTAGGAATATAATAAACTGCCTATAACAAATCAGAGTCTTGGGCCATTTACTTATAATTGCTCACACTGGGAGCAGATCCTCCAGGGCTTCAGTGTTGTATGTGAAGATACTAGTGATTGATTAAAATTAGAATTAGAATTGCCCCCCTGCTAGGTAGGTGTTTTGCCATGGAACAATGCTCCTTCCATTCGATTTATGAACACAGTCAGTGCATTAAATATGATGGCCTCCTGCAATGAGTTGTGCTGTTGGTTAGGACACATTCAGGTGCCATTTTCAAATTTTCTCATCCTTGTTAAGAAACTGCTGAGAAAACTGATAGCCACTGAGATTTTTTCACAATTTGGGACATTTTTCCAGAAAAAAAAAATCATTTGTTCAGAAAAACTTGGGTCTTTTTTAAAAGCCTAGGTTTTGTATAAAAAGTGGGGTTTGGCAAAGAAAGCAGTGTGTTTTGTGCAAAATACAAATCTTTCTATGTAAAACCTAGTTTTTTGTGCAGTAACACAAACTCTTGTATTTTTTCCTTGTAAAATCTTGTTGGTGAAAAGACTTGAAATATCATTGACAAATGACTGAAAACTCTTGCAATCTGATCCATGAGAGGAAAACATATATGAGACTATTCATTCTGGTTCACAAGAATGAAATAAGGAAAGATTTGCATGGCTAGTCATGCGTCCATGTGAAGCTGGGCAAGTGACCACCATGATGTGTGTAACTGCAGTATCCTTGAAACCAATTCATTTCCTATGGGTTCAAGTATTTTAAAATTTCAGTAGCAAACTCTAGAGGAAGTGTTGCCTCAGTTTCTGCAAGGAAAGCTGCCTGTCTGACAGTAACCTCTTTTCAAAATGGCACATCAAAACTCCACCTGGTACAGATAAGAGAGAATTCCTTCTTCATGAGGGAGTACATTTTGGTTTACACAGGGCGACTTTCAAGGAAGCAACTTTCTTGTGATAACAAGATAAATCAAAGGCAGCATCTTTTCTTCTGAACTTTTCCATAGCTATATTCAGGCATGAATCACCATTTTGCCTTGAGCAATGGAGTACGTGAAGACCTAGCTTTGCCTCCTCTATCACCATTTTCCTTTTGTGGAAAGCAACATGTATGAAAAGGACAGGTTCCTGTTCCTGTGGCAGCTTTCTGAGGGCTCTAGCTCACATGGAGAACCACCACACAAACAAGAAGCTTTTATCTTCACATCGATCCCTTTTCTCTGCTTCCATGTTCAAGAAAGCATGATGAGTAATGCTTGAAAAGAGCTCCTGTGTTCTACAAAGAAAAAGACTAATGATGAATTTGTGAGCTGCCTTCTAAACCTATAGTGACTATAACCCCCAAGGCTATATTTCAAAAGAGAACATGATTAAGCCAGTGGCTTGTCATATTCAGTGCCAGCTCATCCATAAACAATGGGAATGGAGACTTTAAAAGTGTTCAGCAGCAACATGTAAATTATGTACAGAAATCTGTCTAATGAGGAATGCATGTAGAAGAGTATATTATGCACTTGTTCTGAACTCTCCTGATAATTCACAATTACCCAAGTGACTGGCAGAACCATATTAATCCCCAAATCTAGTGTCTCGAAAACGGTTTGGCTGGGGCACAGTTGCTCCTTTATTAGTACAGGAAAGTTCCTCTAGTAGGAGGGCACATCTATCTCAGAGGCCCCAATTACACCCACAGAAAGCACTGTGGTCAGAGGTGCCCTCCTAGCAGTGTTTTTGCAACTGTCTCCAGAATACTAGACCACAAAATGGAGTGTCATGGGTGCAGATCTTGGGTGAAACAGCAGAAGGCTTAGTTCCAATGGATTTGGACTGGAACTCTTCATACTCTGTAGAAATCCTAGGATTGATTACTACTTCTCTTCTTTTCCCATGGACCTTTTAGTTCTTCTTTCTTCAGTAGGTAGTCCTGATAGCATTTTCTTTGATAAGTTCATAGCCAGTTCCTAATACATCAAAAACAGTCATACTAAAAAGTGTTCCCAACCAGCTATTTTGACTCAACTGATTTCTTTGTTGGTGGATTGCTAACTTTAGATTGCTTTTGATTTTAATGTCGATACCCTTTTAATCTTTAGATACCTAGCACACAGATCATTCATATTGTGGATGGTACCCTGTTAGTTTGATATTCACCTTATACTTGGTTGTGGAGGTTGGTATTCTCTTCTGAGTGCCTTCTCAGTGGCTGTGCCAAGAATTTGGAACTCCCTCCCCAGGGAAACTGGGACGGCTCACTCCTTGCTCTCCTCCTGCCAGCAAGTACAAACATTATAATTCTGCCAGGCATATAACTGAATGGGATTGACTTTTAATGGGTGCTGTGCTGTTTTGAGGTTTGTAAATGGTCTTTTAATGAATTTTAATGGTTTCAACTTCATAAATTGTTTAACTGACTTTTAAATAACTTTTACATTTATACTTTTATTAATTTTTTGTATAATCTGTATTGTTTTTAATATGTAATCCATTTTATAGAAGCCAGCATGGCATAGTGGTTTCAGCATTTGACTATAACTCTGGAGACCAGGGTTTGAATCCCCGCTCAGCCATGGGAAACTACTGGTAGCCTTGGGCAAGTAACACACTCTCTGCCTCAGAAAACACCACGATAGGTTCAGCAAAGTAGACCCAAGTCTATGAAAGCTCATACTGCCAACTTCTCTCTTTCACTTAGTCTGAAAGGTGGTACAAGATTTCATTGCATACTGATTTCCCGACTAATATGGATATATCTTTCTGTTTAGTTTAGTATGAGCTTTTGTGGATCTTATTCAATGCCTTTAGATTCATTGATGGAATACACCAATTGATGGTATCCTATCAGTGCATTTGAAGAAATAGATTGAGTTCTCTGAAAGCTCATAGTAACATAAATTAGTTCTTAAAGATGCTACTTGATTCCTCCCTGCCATCTCTCTTTTGTGTTGAAACTGACCTGCATGGTTCACTTTCTGACTATATATATATATATATATATATATAGTCTGTCTACTACCAGAAATACCAGTGGTTATGAATATAGTAAAGGTGACAGACATTCAGTTCACAGTCAGGTGATCTCATTGACTTGAGATAACCAATAGCCCCATCTCACCTTTCTATACCTCATTTTTTCTATTGTCACATGACCTGCTATGGAATTAATATCTATCTGTAAGAAACAGAGACAACTGTATGCTAAAAATGCTACACATAACAACAAGAAAAAACTGAATACTCAGCATTGCTGTGGTTATAGTTGTCATGGTTGTTACTGGTGGGAGAGGAAGTGCTAACCCTTCTGGAAGGAGGAGTTAAGTAAAATTGTGGTGGAGTACATAAATTCTGAGGATTATTTTGATCATGTTATGGTTTATAATTCTCCAGATACAATTGATTTCCACTAAGCCACATGAAATCAAGCATCTAAGAAATGTGCTAATTTGTTATTTTAAAGAAGCAATTTAGGGATTAGTGATGTAGAACAGCACTCTGTTTTGCCAATTTGTTTGTAACGGGACATCATGACAAGGTAGTTAACAAAAGTCAAATCTTTTTCTACATTTAAATTCTCCTATTTATGTCTCTTTATTGAGGTTAGTTTATGCTTGGCTCTTCCCTAAAACTACTCAAATAAAAAGCCATATGGCATTGAATAGTTAGTATCTTTCATTTTTTAAAAATAAATCTCTTGGCACAAAGCCCATTTCAATGTTGTTTTTGAACTTGTAGAGAAGTCATTATTTGTAGCAGCTCGGCTGCTAGTTAGGAAATTGTTCCCTTGAGACTGTGAGTTTTCTTTCTTTTTCCAGTTGTCTACTGGAATGTGGCTAATGCTATTACTTTATTTCTAAGGCTGCAACTTTGAAATGAAACCTGTTCAGTATTGCAGCAGAAGGCTAGAGGCCCCCTGCTGTTTTCACAGACACCCTCTCTTTCTGCATAAGATGCTATCAGCCACACACAAGTTGACACAATGCTTATTACCTGTAATGCAGGTGAAACTAGGAAGGAGTAATTGGATGCAACCCAGTGCTGGCTTTCTTTCTCCATTTCTCCAAGTGCTTGATGTTATCTAATTACAAGTGTTTTCCAAAATGCAAGGAATTTTTGTTTTGATCATCCTTTTATGTAATAAAAACAATGAAAAGCTGCAGCAAGGGAGGAATAGGAAGAAACAAATATCTTCCGATCTAGGGATCGAAGTACAGTACATGGAATATATGAATCAGTGGACAAAGGCAGTCTTCCTCAACCTGGTGCCCCTCAGATGTTCCGGTCTCCACTTCCCATAATCCCTCATTTGGGCTTGCTTGCTGGGAGATGGTCAAAAGTACCTGAAGGGCACCTGATTTTGGAAGTTTTCTGTACAATATTTGTGTGGTTCATAGGAGGTTTTTCTCAATAGGAAGGTAGCTCATATAAACATATGGAACTCCGTTCTTTAGTTCACTGACAAATTGAATGTATGGATAAACATACATTGCAATCTGTTGTGAATACCTTGATTTTTGTTTTCCTGCATGGCAGGGGCAGACTGGATGGCTCGTGGGATCTCATACAGTTGGATTCCAATGCAATTTCTTTTAGTGCTTTTGAACAGATTTTTGTGTTTCATATCAGTGAATTAAAATGTTTTGAAAGTCTGTTAGAAGATGTCAACCCCTTTCTTACTCTTTGCAGGATAATTCTTTGCAGAATCATTTCACTCAGTCACATATTACAGCATACAAATGTCAAAGGAAGTTGTAAAAGAACTGTATGTGATGGAGGAAATATGAGGTCATATTTGGATTTAGAATATTTGTATATGCATAAGTAGGCTTTCCATATCCTGCTTGTGGGCAGGACTTTTTTGGTTTTGGGCAGGTCCGCACGGTCCCGCCCAGGTTTGGACCCGCCCCGGGATTTCGCCCGCCCCCGAGCTGAAGGGAGGATTTCCTTCCCACCTTAGCCCCGTCCCCGCCGCGGCGGCAGTAAATCCGGGGCTCATCTGGGGCTCAGGCAGGGCGGGAAGGCGGACTCCCACCCCGGTCGAGCTCCGGTGTTGCCGCTGCTGCTGCGAAGCCAGAGCCCAGGCTGGGAGGGAAAGCCTCCCCTCAGCGAGGCTCCTATTCAAATGTAGGACACAAAAAATGTGTCCTACATTTGAAAATTTTGTCCAACATTTGTCCCAGTTTGGAGGTCCCGAGGAACGGCAACCCTATGCATAAGATATCTTGATTTAGAATGCCAAATTCCTATAAAACCAGCATACCCTTTTTTAAAATAATACAGGCCTGCAAAATTGAGAGTTTTTATGACTCTCAATTTCGCAGGCCTGTATTATAAAAATATTCCTATTAGTATTGGCCTGTTGCCTCATCACATTATCTCTAAAGGATGAAGTACACATGTAGAACAGGGACATTGTTGTTGTTGTGGGAGGGGGGGTGAGAGCATTGACACCAAAATAATCTTCCCTCTCAATATAATTTATGTTCAGTCCCCAAATTTCTAGCATTGCAGGAAGTGAGAGACAGAAAACAGTTACACTTGGAATTATTGTATTTGCTCTGTTTGCATTCTCTTGGTAACATTGCCTGCCTCCTCTCTACCAGTGTCCAAATACCAGTGTCCAGACTGTATCTCTGAACATGCTATAATTCACTGGGAGAGGAGAGAAGCCAAGTGGGTAATTAGCAGTTAAGAGGTCAAGAAGCCAAGGAATCTATTTGTAGCTGGAAAAAGCAATGCAGGTCTCTCACCCAAAAATTCAAAACCCAAAATGCTCCAAAATCCAAAACTTTTTTCATGGGTGGTTGAGATTGTGACATTTTTTGCTTTCTGATGGTTCACTGTACACAAACTTTACTTCAAGCACAAATGTATTTATAATGTTTTATAAATTATCTTCAACCTATCTGTATAAGATGCATATGAAACATAAATGAATTTCATGTTTAGACTTGGGTCCCATCTCCAAGATATCTTATGTACCTTCAAATATTTGAAACCCACCTCCCTCAGAAATTCAAAACATTTCTGGTACCAAACATTTTGAATAAGGGAGATTCCATCTGTATAAGCAGAGGGATGCACAAAAGAGTAATCAGGACCAAGTTCCAAGTGCCCAGAAAGCAAGACCAGTTTCCAAGTTGACTTGGGTGTCTTTTCCACAAGGTGAGAGACAGACAATTGTTTCCAGCAGGTTGCCAGTATTTTCTGCCCGCCTTATCAGGGCATGCTGATTGTTGGTTGAGAATGGCTGAAGCAGCAGACCTAAGCTGCAGGTCTGACAAGCCCCTCCTCACACTGACTTGTACGCCTTCTATCCCAGAAGGAAGCATGACAAAATGTTGCCTGAAATTTTAAGTCACTACAAGGCCAGAAATTTGGGAACTGAAGGAAAATTTCATCGGGCAATGGAGAATTCTTATGGCAGGGCAAGTCCTCATTTTGCCATCCATGTAACTATAAGGAACCAGGCAGCATCAACAATGTAAGTTATATTTCTGGTGATAAACTGAGGGAGGGATACTAGTGTCCTCTTCTAAAGCTTCTGGAAGAAGGGGTCTTGCATCTGTAGTGCTTTCTGGTGTACTTTGGACTTAAATCCAAGACAGGGGGTTGTATACATACCTGGGAACCTACAATTTTCTTGTCTATCTAAAGTAGTGTAAACAGATGGGTTTCCCTAGCTACAAATACTTCAAAAATGTGATAACTCATTTAACACCAATAAATCTATTTTTATACCAAATGCTTTGCCTCATCATGACCACCCTTGAATCTGTTTTGGCATGGTAGTCCTTTGTTAGACAATGTCATTTTTTCAATGTTCAGTGTTCATCTTTGTTCATCTTGAACACTGAAAACGTTTCCCATCTTCAATTCAATTCAATTCATCCCAGACTTTGGAGTTTATCACATGGAGGCAAATTGCTTAAATCTCATGCAGAAATGGGATTTCTAAATCTGAAACCCCCCCCCACAAAGCAGGTTGTTTTTCAGACATGTTTGTGTAAAAGAGAAATAACGTGACATTAACCTGAATAGAAAGTCACCAAAACCCACTCCTTTTTACTTTTGGAAATTCCTGAATGTAAAAAGGAGCGGGTTTTGGTGACTTTCTATTCAGGTTAATGTTGTGTTATTTCTCCTTCACACAAACGTCAACTGAAAATCTACCTGCTTTTGCAGGTTTTGTCCACTTTTTGTTCAGATTAACACCTGATGTCGTTTGAAAATCTACCCATGAGATAAACTCCTTTGAGACTTTCAATATGTATTTATTTATTTGCATGCATTTTTGTGTGCATCTCTCCGAATAAATGCAACTTTTATATTCAGTTTTTGCTCAATAGATTCACTTGCTCAAAAGACTCATTGCAAGCAGATTTTCCAATATAATATATTTAAATATTATCACTAATATACATATTTTATATGTATTTCCCCCTAATATGGGGATTTTATGCAATTTTCATTGGAACACTCCATCACAAAATTTGGGCAAACACACATTTTGAAGCACAGTTCTGGTTTACCTGTTCATTTTAAAGTGCAGATTAGGTCATTTCATGTTATAAATGTGAATTTATCCAATCCCCCCCTCCATTCTCAAATAAATATTTCTTTTTTCTTTCCTGTATTGCAGTACTTAACTGTCAGAAAAGCATTTAGACACAAAGTCCTATGCAGCTGGGATGAAGCTCATCACCAAATATCTTTGAAAGAAGAATTTCTAGTTCTACATTTATAGCTCTACAGCCATACCTCACTCCCAAAAGAGGCAACTGTAAATAAGGTAGCCTAATGCAGCTTTTGTTTTCTCCCTGAAGAATTTTGATATTGGAAATGAGTAGACTAGAAAAGAACTAGGTGTATTATAGTATTGTAAGATGAGGCAGGGCATAAGAACCTATTCACTCTATCACATCCAATTTGTCCCTTAGAAATTGTGTTGATAATGCTGGTATCTGTACAATATGCTTATAGGCCACCAATGGAATGGACAATTCTGCTAGGTCATATTCATAAAAATGGCCAGTGAGAAAAGCAATCAACAGTACTTGCATTCATCTCTTAGATAACAGATAAGTGGAGACAACTAGTATTAAATAGTTGATTGTCATAAGCATCGGACTTCTAAAATAAAAACTTTTTAATTATTTTTACCCTTATTAACCAAGAAAGCCCTTTTTATTCTTATTTCCTCACAGAAATTTCTTTATGACAATGATTCTCTCAGGGCAGTCAAAGATCTGAAGAACTAAGGTCACAGTGTGCACCACACTGCTCAATGGGTGGACAAAAGATGGTCATGGAAGGCAGGTTATGGATCCCTTATAGTTATAGCTGGGACATAGGTTATCGTTAAGTATAAAGATGAAGTAAGCTGCTCCTACTATTGCTGCTACTTTTGTTTGAAATGGTCTGCATTTGAAACACTGTCAGCTTCCTAGAGCTTTTGTTTGGGCAGACACTTGCTCCACCTCTGTTTTTAAATCTTTAACTTTTCCTGTTATTCTCTCAATCTTGCTCACTAAGCTTTGTATCTCCTTATGCGTGTCTGCCCTTATTTCAGCTTCACTTTCACATAGTACCCTGTCGTTCATTAACATATGCACATACATACATTTTTGTTAAAGTACATTTTTGAAGTTCAAATGTCAACAAAAAAACTTACTATGCATACATTATAAAGAAGGCAAAGGTAATAATATTAAATAGATAACACAATAAATTGCTGCTTTGTGGAAGTTTGTTCTTGTTGTGTGCCTTCAAGTCATTTCCAAATTATGGTGACCGTGGGGCTGAGAGCGTGTGACTCACTCAAGGTCACCCAGTGGGCTTCCATGGCTGAGCAGAAAATTGAGCTTTAGTCCCTATAGGCTTAGTCCAATGCTCAAACCACTACATCATGCTGGAAGTTTAGCCTTAATTTATTGTTAAAGATGGTGGTGTAGGAATCAGTGATCATTTCTGGATTCATTTACCTGTGCCACCTTTCCCTGATTGCCTTCAAGTGATTATGTTCAAGACATTTCAAATCTTTTAGAAGCCTTGCTTCCAAATCAATTTTTGAGAGTTCTGTTGATTGCTTTGTACTTAATTTTTTTAGTCAGATGTTACAAGCTTACTTCTAGAGATGATGCAAGTCTTGACCCATGCTGTGCTTCTGCTCATTAAATGTATTATTGGATATGTCTGCTAGCAGTAATTGTAATTGTGCCCAGTCCGCTTGCATGGGCATGGTGTTTTGTTCTTGTCCCACACTGGCAGCTAGCATTACCTGGTGATTTTAAAGAAAGTATTTGGTATTAATTGTGCAATGATAAACCTTATATAATGAACTTCAGAAAGAAGGATTAATATGCATATTGAATAGATCATGCTTGTGTGAAAAGATCTTTCTGGGCTTGAGAAAAGTCAAGATTTTGTCTTTAATGCCGACCTTGTTCTAGCAATTATCCAGCGGCAGGGTATCAATCCCATATAATGGACTGAGTGTAATTTTCCTCCAGGAGGTATAACTTTACTCCAAGGAATTGTTCACTGCTTTTAAAAGTAATTGTGCGAAGACATGAACTTCAGACACAGAATGCAGCATCTCTCTACCATAAAAAAATAAAATAAAATAAAACACACACACACACACACATATGCAAAAATCACTGAGAACCATAACTTAAGAAGACAGAGATCAAAAGTAAAGGATTTGGGAAAGATCAAATGGCGCATTATTTTTGATGAATAAAAGGTAGTTTATTGTTTGTCACTTTTTAAATTAGAGAATATATCTAATTTAAATAGCAATAGGAAAGTGTTTAGAACCTCTGAAAGATTTTTTTAAAGTTCACAAAAATGAGATGATTCTAGCTAAATGCACTGATGACACTGGAAATCAAATCTTTGAATTTAAGGTGCTGTGATGACATTTAAAGGCCTAACTGGCTTGTGAGTTTGATTAAGTGAAGAAGTCATACACTTGAAGAAGTAATATATAATATACAATATCTAATATGCAGAATAATACTAACACTACAAAACTACTGACATGCATTTGTATAAACAAAAATGTGCTTCTCCTCCATTGGCTTTAACTTGTATCTCTTTCATCACCATCTATAACTTTAAAAAATAATGCAGTATTTTCACAACTTATACTGCTTCAAACACTGAAATCAATGGATCCTTCCAACAGATTCCTTTGAGAAAAGGCTGTCCAGCCTCCCAATGATGTCACACCTGCAGAAAAGGGGAAAAGCAGCACCAGAAGATTCTATACTAGTTGAGTCCCCCTTACTTGAAATGCTTGGGAACAGAAGTGTTTTTGATTTTGGATTTTATCAGAATGCCTTTCTTTGCATATGTGTACAGAATGAGATATCTTGGAGATGAGATCTAAGTCTAAACACAACATTTATTTATATTTCATATACACCTTATACACAGGTTGAAAGTAATCTTATAAGCTATTTTTAATAATTTTGTGCATAAAAAAAGTTTGTGTTCACTGAAACAATCAGAAAACAAAGATGTTACTATTCCAGCCACCCAGGAAAACACTTTTGGGTTTTGGAATATTTTAGATTTTGGAATTCTGGATAAGGAAGATTCAACCTGTTGTGCATTTCACCAGTATTTAAGGTTGTAACTATGTGTGTGTGTGTGAAAAATAAGGGTATTGTCTCCTCAATACAAATTCTAAAAAACCCACACCCCATACAATTTGCCTATACTCCACAAATTTCTGGAATTGCATTTATTTAAAATTTCATTTTGGAATATAGGATAGGCATATAGAGAATGGGTGGAAAGAGTAGGGATGCAGTGGCTTAGTGGTTAACACGCCAGTTCTGATGATCAAAAGGTTCAAGGCCCAAGTGCTGCATGATGGGGTGAGCTCCTGTCACTAGTGACAGCTTCTGCCAACCTATTTATCCACTTGCATTTGCTGCCAAAGCATGCAAATGCAAGTGGATAAATAGGTACCATTTCTCAGTGGGAAAGTAATAGCATTTCAGTGCAGTCATGCTGGCCACATGACCACCGGAGCAGCCCTTGATAATGCTGGCTCTTCAGCTTAATAATAATAATAAATAAAATCTTTATTTATAGCCCGCCTTTCCTTGGTAGATCAAGGCGGTTTACAAAGTACATAAATGTACAATTCCACAATAAACAAATACAACAATAAAACAGCAATAAAAACAAGTTAAAAATTACAGATTAAAAAAACTCACATATCATTTCATATACACCTTATACACAGGTTGAAAGTAATCTTTAAGCTATTTTATTTTTGTGCATAAAAAAAGTTGTGTTTCACTGAAACAATCAGAAAACAAAGATGTTACTATTCCAGCCACCCAGGAAAACACTTTTGGGTTTTGGAATATTTTAGATTTTGGAATTCTGGATAAGGAAGATTCACCTGTTGTGCATTTCACCAGTATTTAAGGTGTTGTAACTATGTGTGTGTGTTTGTAAAAATAAGGGTATGTCTCCTCCATACAAATTCTAAAAAACCCACACCCCATACAATTTGCCTATACTCCACAAATTTCTGGAATTGCATTTATTTAAAATTTCATTTTGGAATATAGGATAGGCATATAGGAATGGTGGGAAAGAGTAGGGATGCGTGGCTTAGTGGTTAACACGCCAGTTCTGATGATCAAAAGGTTCAAGGCCCAAGTGCTGCATGATGGGGTGAGCTCCTGTCACTAGTGACAGCTTCTGCCAACCTTTATCCACTTGCCTTTGCTGCCAAAGCATGCAAATGCAAGTGGATAATATGGTACCATTTCTCAGTGGGAAAGTAATGCATTTCAGTGCAGTCATGCTGGCCACATGACCACCGGAGCAGCCCTTGATAATGCTGGCTCTTCAGCTTAATAATAAT